>NC_030678.2:70359569-70673736 GCF_000004195.4 Xenopus tropicalis | reverse complement strand
ATTGAGTCTGCAACCTTATTTGACAGAAGGTAAGAATTTCTATAAACTATCCCTATACATAGCAGAAAAACTTTTTAGTTTTCTCATAGCCTGTTTAGGAAGAGCATGCATAATATTGTGCCAGGAAAGGTATGGCTCTATTCAAAGTATAATTTTGCAGGAAATCTTGAGGGTATAATGATGAAGGAGCTGTGGAAATAAACTTCTCTCTCTGCTTGTATGTCTGATTTGTCTGACCTTGACTACATTCAGTTTAAGTCTGTTTTTGTTTTTTAGTGACTTGTGTCTTCTTATCTGAAGTAGAAAACCTGTTTGCATACACAATATATATTGACAACAGGAAATCCCTTCCTTTCAAATCTGCTGAGGCTGACATGGGGCAATATAAGACTCTTCTGTCTTCATCTTTAAGTGAATTTCATCAGCATAGTACCTACAGGTAAACACTAAAATTAGATTATATAATACTTTTTTTTTTTTTTTTTTTTTTTTATAAAGAAGTACACAATTAGGCTATGGCATACCAAAAAATACTAATTATTATAACTACAACAGGCGCTGGCAATGACAGGTTGTGATAGCTTGGAAATGCTAGGTTTGATGTTCCCAGCATCAGCTTCATTCTTTTGAATGAAAATGGATATTGGCCAAAGAAGGGCATTTCATTACCATGGCTCTTCCAGTAGCAAAGTATCAGGTATACCATAGGCCAGGGGTCCCCAACCTTACTTACTTGTGAGCCAAAGTTAAATGTAAAAAGGCTTGGAGAGCAACACAAGCATTATAAAAGTTCATGAAGGTACCAAATAAGGGCTAAGGTTGGCTATTAGGTAGCCTCTATGCACACTATCAGCTTTCAAGAGGCTTTATTTGGATGTAAATCTTGTTTTATTCAACCAAAACTTGCCACCAAATCAGAAATGACTACCTGGTTTGGGGGCACTGAGCAACATCCAAGGGGTTGGGGAGCAACCATGTTGCTCACGAGCTACTTGTTGGGGATCACTGCCATAGGCCATAAAGTAAACCCACTATTCGCTTCAAGAACAAAAGTATAAATGTTCTCTGCCCAAACGGCAAATGCTTTTGTCAAACAATCTCCTGTTCATTTATTCACAGTTTATTTTATGAGACCCTTCTGTAAAACATGGATCGATGTAAGCATGTTGGACGCCTGCGCCTTGCACAGGATCATTCTATTCTAAACCCACAAAAGTGGCGTTGTGTAGACTGTGACACAAAAGAGTCTGTGTGGGCATGCCTTAAATGCTCTCATGTGGCCTGTGGTCGTTACATTGAAGAACATTCTCTGCGTCACTTTCAGGAGAGCAGCCACCCTCTTGTGATGGAAGTTCATGAACTATATGTTTTCTGCTACTTGTGCCAGGATTACGTGTTAAATGATAATCCAGAAGGTGATTTGAAACTACTAAGGAGTGCCCTGTCTGCTGTATGGACCCAGAAGCAGGAGGCATACAGTCGAAGGAGCTTGAGGTCTCAAGTGACTTCCAGAGAGGGTGCTGGATGTCACAGGACATCACAAGGGCAACCGCTGATGCTCACTGCCTTGTGGCACAGACGCCAGGCTTTGCTAGCCAAGGCTTTGCGACTGTGGTTCGAGAGAAGTTCAAGAGGACAGTTAAAGCTTGAAGAAAAAAGGCAACGGGTTGAGCTTGAAAGAAGAAAAGAGGAGGCAAGGCTTAGGCGTCAGGAAGTAAAGCGGCGACTTTTGGAAGAACTTGCAAACACTCCTCCAAGAAAAAGTGCTCGTCTTTTATCACATGCACACACAGACAGCCTAATTCCCCAGAAATTCAGGGATATAACAGCTAGCAGCCCAGCTTCACAACGGGAAGCCCGGAGGCGCTTCAACCAGCTTTATTCAATCAGGCCCACTGTGACCCCAGGAGTGACAGGTCTACGCAACCTTGGTAACACCTGCTATATGAACTCTATCTTGCAGGTCTTAAGCCACTTACAGAAGTTCAGAGAGTGCTTTCTTACACTTGACCCAAGTGAAAAGGAAGAACTTTTGGCTAGAACAGGAACAAATGGCAAGCGCCGTGTAGGAGATGCTGGTGGAGGACATCCAGTTGGTGGAATTGGACTTAATGGGGGGTCATCTATTACTAAAAGTCTGGAGCTGATCCAACCCAAAGAACCTAGCACTAAACATCTTTCCTTGTGTCATGAACTGCACACTTTATTCCGAGTTATGTGGTCAGGGAAGTGGGCGCTGGTTTCGCCCTTTGCTATGCTACACTCTGTGTGGAGCTTGATACCAGCATTTCGTGGCTATGATCAACAGGATGCTCAGGAGTTTCTGTGTGAGCTTTTGGACAAAGTGCAACAGGAGCTGGAATCTGAGGGCAGCAAGCGTAGGATCCTCATACCCATTTCCCAGAGAAAGCTCACCAAACAGGTGCTGAAAGTGGTGAATACAATATTTCATGGGCAGCTGCTCAGCCAGGTGAGAAGCTTTCACCACCATATATGCATTTTGTATAATCAGTTCTGCTATAGTAGTTGCCTCACGAAACCTTACCTTACACATAGTAAACAGCAGCGTTTTTTGACGATCATAGATTCTTTCAGTATATAAAGAATAGTGTTGAGGGGGGCAGAATGTATAGCAGTTTCTGCTAATGTTTAAAAGCATGTTATGCTAAGGGATTTTAATGAAGTAATTTTACTCTAGGATGGTCCTTTTTTTCTATTTAAACCCTTATTTGTTTAGTATTGAACTTACGCAATAATATTATTCAACAATATTATCTATTTGTTGCTTACAAAAGTTTCATATAGCCTCATAACCCCTACCTGAAAATGACACAATGGCATGTAGCCAGTGTATGCATATAGACATTATATATAACATTGTAATATAATTGCATACAAACATGCTGCTCCAAAACCTTTTTGATAGAATGGGTTTTTTGATTTTTTTTTTTTTTTTGCTAGGTCACCTGCTTGAAATGCAGCTATAAGTCTGATACAGTGGAGCCTTTTTGGGATTTGTCCCTGGAGTTCCCTGAGCGCTACCACTCTCAGGAAAAGGGAATTGCTCCAGTTACCACTACTGAGTGTACACTTACTGAAATGCTTGCCAAGTTCACAGAGACTGAAGCTTTAGAAGGAAGAATTTATGCTTGTGACCAGTGTAACAGTAAGTGGGAATGAAAGTGATTCCAGGGTTGCAGAATGCAGAAGGGCCTCAAGATCAAATATGTTATTTGTTTTTTAAGCGGTAGACCTATCATTCATGTGTTGCTCCATATGTTTACACTGCAATTCAACCATGGGGTTAGAATGTACACAGACTGAAATTGTGCTCCAGCTAAAAGGTGCCTTGGGAAACTAGTGGTAAGAAACTATGTTATCTCTAGCGGTTGGGATTATAATATTGAAGTATATTAAGTACCTTCTGTAGTCTTTTATGGTACCGGATTGGGTTTATTTAAAGTCAATTCAGTAGACCATTTATGGTGTAGTCTTGATGTTATTATTTGGTTTATTCCTTTACAGTTAGATTTTTTTTTTTACCATTGCATCACTGTGCACTTGTAAGGGGCAGTGTGCCCTTATGACGCAAGTAATAGAACATTTTGTGCCCCCCCCCCCCTCCAAAGTCACTGAATAACAAAGGTTAGAGAGTGGAAAGCAGGAAGTAGTGTTCTGGCTATTATGTTAGGCATCCACTCACTCCAGCCTTTATAGATTACAGTCTATCCATTTTACCCAGTTTAATTTATACACTGTGTCAAACACAAGGCCCACGGGCTGAATTTGGCCCTTCTGGCTGTTTTATGTGGCTCCTGGTGACTGCCTGACCGTGCAGCACCTATCGCCTGTCTGCACTTTGACTGTGCCTGACCGTACAGTATCTTCATAAAAAATTTGGCTGGCGACTTGGCCTGTGTTTTAAATTTTGGCCCCGTTATGTGATTGCGTTTGACAGCCCTGCTTTAAGGTTATATTATCCCAAGGCCCCAATGGAGCAAAGGTTGCCCACCTCCCGTGTAGGTATGCAACCTCTTTCTAATGTTAGATATTAGACGTTAGAAGTGGAGAGAGCTTTCTGTAGTTTCTGTGATAAAAATTCTGGGGTTCAGCATCTTGCATTCTGTTTTTGGTGTAAACTTTTTACGACGGCTGGACCAGGGCAAGTCGTCAGTTGTGTAAAAATCTCTGATTGTAGATGTTCTTCAAATGATTGATGTCTAATTGTTTTAGTACTTTCTATAAATACCTTCCCAGGCTTATAGGGATCTATAATCCTCGTTCTAAATGCCTTGTTTAACTCTTTCTGTGTAGGCATGATGATACATACTTTAACAAACCCAATTAATTTGAATTAAAACTAATAAACTTTGCAAAAAGGGTATAATATATTTTGACAAGTAATGTCAAAGTCTTTAGAAAATGTCAAGGATGAGCATTCTTAGGTTTACTAAACCCAGAATATATACCCACGTTTACCCATACTACTAGATTCTGCAGTTGTTGAGTAAACTTTTATATATCTCTTGCAGGCAAGAGGAGGAAGTCCTCTCCAAAGCCATTGGTGCTGAGTGAGGCAAAGAAGCAACTTATGATTTTCAGGCTACCTCAAGTATTGCGGCTGCATCTCAAACGTTTTAGGTGAATTGTATTAGCTGGTTGATGAGTAATTCTGGGTAAAAAAGGTTATTGGAAAGTGTAGGAACTGATTCTTTGTATTTAATATACAGGTGGTCTGGACGAAATCATCGTGAAAAGATTGGTGTCCATGTATTTTTTGACCAAGTTTTAAACATGGAGCCATACTGTAGAAGTGTGTTACCACCATCTAACCCTGAGGCATACCTTTATGACCTCTCTGCAGTAGTGATGCACCATGGTAAAGGCTTTGGCTCCGGACACTACACAGCCTACTGTTACAATACCGAGGGGGGTAAGTTTCTTTTGTCTGCTCAAAGCTGGTGATAGGCAGATTTCTTCCTAAAAATCTTTAACTGTGTAACAAATTTAAACCTGATAAGCATGATTATTTCAGCTCTGAGGTTGTATAAAATAACAGTGTATTTTTGTTTTTTTATGTTTCCTTTATCTCTGTAATAATCTAACAGCTCCTTGTAAATGTTTGTAGCTAAGATGTATTTCAAAGCAGATACAAAAGTTTTAACACACATATATTACAAAGTTGTTTAATTCCGTGCTAAGAATGTATACATTCACTTTTAAAAAGTGACTTTACATCCCCTTTTAAGTTATGAAGAGAAAAACCAGCGGTCCAAAGCATTCTGGATATTAGGTCTCCTACCCGTAAATCAAAATGCACACCTTTCTACATACCACTTTTGGCTTTTTTAATGGAGGATGCTTGCTTATTTCAGAAATTGTGGAGTGACAAAGTTTGATATACATCTCTTTTTAGTTTGTGAGTGAAATAATAGTACAGGTATGGGGATCCTTATCCAAAAACAAGAAGGCACAATAAGCTCAGACCTTTTTTTTTTTTGCTGTCTTCTATCTAGCAAATGGGTAATGCATTACGAATGCTCCTCATAGTTTTGATTTTTTTTTTACTCAAAAAAAAAAAAAATCTCCATGTTCACAAGTATTCAACTTACTTTGTTGTCTCCTAGTTAAATGGGTAATTTAGCCAGCTTAAACTGACCATATTCTGATGTTTCAAAGAAATTTGTATGCAGTTATATGGGATCTGTAAACTGGCAAGCCATTCAAGTTCTGAATTACGGGAAGGCCATCTCCAACACAAAAAGGAAGGTCGTGCTCTCTGGTGAAGGAAGTTTTAAAAAAAGTTCAATAGGATAAAATATTAGTTTACAGTGTATTACACATGATCATAAAGCAATACAGTATTCAGCCCCACGCGTTTCATCCAAAAAGAACTTCATCAGGGACAAAATTTTCAAGCTTGACAAGCTTAAAACTTTTAAAAAAATTTGATTCACTTCCGCGCACTTCCTTTTTGTGTTTTCTATATAGATTGGATTTGGTCTGACTAACCTCTGAAGTAACATAACAGTGCCTGTGGTTACCATGACTAATTTGGACTGAGATACCTTCTAGTGGGAAGATTTCTTGCGATTTCATCTTACTCTTTTTTTTTTATGTGGGACTTCTACATTTACAAGATATATATATTAGTCAATCTCTCGTTGCTTGGCAATTTGGTTTTTCCAGAGCGCCCATAATAGTTTTAAACTTCTCCCATAGCCTCTATTTAAAGGAGAAGGAAAGGCATTTTGGCATTTTACTGCCAATAGATTAGCCACATTAGTGCCACCTAGAAAACTATATTTATTTTGCAGAAAGCTAGAGCCCTAGAAACTCCCTCTGTTTGTTTAAGATAGTAGCTGCCTTTTTGCTTGGTCTCAGTAAATTCCGTGCTGCAGCTCATTACACATTCTTATGGGAGGGGGTGTAAATTCTTATTAATCCTTATGGGAGGGGGGGCAAAAAAAGGGAGAGAGAGGAGAGATGTGCAGACTCCTGCCTGTGCACTGAAGGAGCCCTGAAGGGATAGGAAGTCCAATAACTAAGAACATGTTTACACAAAAGAAGACAAATAATTAGTTCCTTGTATGTAATCCTAACTAGGACATAATTAATCCTTATTGGAGGCAAAACAATCCTATTGGGTTTAATGTTTAATGTTAAATGTTTTTATGTAGATTAAAGTACAAAGATACAAAATAAGGAAAGACCACTTATGTGTAAAATCCTAGGTCCCATACCTGTATTTCTAACCATACTTTGTAAATGTCTGTCCTCTTCCAAAACTCTGGCATCAGCAATGACTGACCACAACATTTGGACTGAATGACCCTATAAGGTGCACATTCAGGGTCAAATTGTACTCATAAGCAGGTGTTTTAACATGCATATGCTTTTATTAGAATATCTGGTTAATAAAATTTTCTCTTTGTACAGGTTTCTGGGTTCACTGCAACGATTCCAAACTTAATATGTGTTCAGTGGAGGAAGTATGCAGGACACAGGCTTATATCTTGTTTTACACACAGAGGAGTAACACACAAAACAGTGTTCATGGCAACAAGACACAAACCAATGCAGGGATCCCTGAACTCAACATTCCACCTCAGGCTCCATCCAGTCCCAATGAGCGCAGCCGAAGGATTACAGTCCCTTGAATTGGCAGCAGGGATGTTAGCACCGGCGCTTAATGCCCCAGTCACTTTTTCTACTGAATATTTGCTGTTTTTATTAATTATGCCAGATTAGTAATACAAGAATTAATGTACAACTAGATAGTCCTCATGATATGGGTTCTAGGGTTGGACCCCCAGTGTGTCAGAGCAGGAAATTGTAGTTTGGAGGAATTTAAAGGGGCAGTATACACCCTCACCCTCTTTCAACATGAGCTCAATAAATAAGTCTTGTACTGAACATACTTTTGCCTGTTATTTTAAGTGAGAAATATCTGTTTTTTATTTCTTGCACTAAACAAGAAAGTAAATTACTTTCTAGTTTAGGTTGCCACTTCACACAGCTATTCTTTATTTCCTGTTCTGAGAAGAGGAGAAGCTGTTAACTAATTACTAGTCCACAGATTATCCCCTTTGCATAATCGGCTGTTTATCTAAAATGCTGCAGTTTATGGATGGGAGGGGTGTGTTTATTCTGATCACATTATTTCCCTTTGAACAAATTAACCTGTTTTATATGGGTGGAAAGTATATTCAGTGAAAAAAGTGTTATAATTATTGCACTTATTTTTATCAAAGGTGTTTTGTTTATACTGCCCATTTAAAGATAAAGGCTAGCACTATCCTTTTTTTACTCACTGCTAAAGATTTGGAAGTTCTGTAGTTTTAACTTTGTTTTATTGCTTTTAAAATGTGCAGGAGAGATTGAACCAGATCAACTCACCCTTATAAAATTCTTTATATCCAGTAGGTCAGAAGTACATTTCTTATACATAGACGTCTTATGGTTCCGTCACATATTATGTTTAAAAATAAAAGTAATTCCCTTTTCCCGTAAATTTGCTATATAATTTGCAGTTTGCTAGTTCTTCAGTCACTAGTTTCCTGGGTCTGGAATCCACGTTACCAATCTAGTTTGGAAACTCTTATCTTTTATGGTGTGCTGTTTTGCCAAAAGTCATATAACCTGATGTGGTTCAAGACAGTTCTAACTTCTTCTAATAGTTAAATCGGTGCTTTGATCAAAATGTGAGGGTCTCATTTCCAAGGATAAATAATTTTTTACTGTTTTTTAATGCTGGAATTTTGAGGGGAAATTTTGCTCATTTGCATATACAAATTATTCAGCCATATCTTCTGTGATGGATTGGAAGGAGACACATTATATTTTTTAGTTGTCATTTATTCAAACATTACTGATGCCAAGTGCACAGAGTGGGCATTAGATTTATAGTTACTGGAATATCTTCATCTTGAGAAATACCTTAAATTGTGGTGATTGGAGGGAACAAGATTTGAAACTTCCTTTCTGACATTTTGAGGTGTCTGCATTATTTGCTTCATTTGAAAGCAGTTGATGTAAAATGTTTAATGCTAATCTGTTTAGTTTTTCTTTGTTGTCTTTAAACCAGCATTTTAAGCTGCACGAGACAGCATTTTCTCAGGGCCTTATCAATCTCTCCATAGGCTCCTTTTTTCAAGGCATTCTAAATATTTGATATTGGCGTGTCTTTTAGTTTATAAAGGAATTGTGGCACTATCCCGTAAAACAGACTCCAGTCTAAATAGCATGATGGGGGGTAAATGTGACACTCTGTTACAGTACTCCAAGCAAAGCCTCACAGTGACACTCTGTTACAGTACTCCAGCAAAGCCTCACAGTTGCCCTGCTGATTTGAGGCAGAATGCACTGGAGTACTGTACTGTACTGTAACAGAGTGTCACATTTACCCCCCATCATGCTATTTAGGAGAACAATGTGTATATGTTTTTTTAATTTGTACTTCAAAATGAGAATCATTGCAGGAGGTTTGAGATACAAAGCTTTTTAACTCTTCCCTACAAAATAAGCTGATGCTCATGAGAGCAAAATGCATATTTTTACTTTTATTTATCTTGAGACTTTGCATCCCCTTTAAGGAAAAACCATACATACGCATAATTCCAGGCTGTATTTTAAAAGCAAACCATTCCTTTATAATATAAAAATGTGCCAGTAATTCCTTCAAAATATGTCAACCTCTTGTCAACTCAATTAGGTTGGATTAGAGTTAACTGTGGATGCATTTATGTTGATCTTTCTTTCATTTTGTTCATTAAGGGGTCATTTATTTAAAAGTCATAGATATTGGTGTATGCAATTAACTATAAGGGGGGGGTGGGGATTTACTAAAATTTGAATTTTTTTTCGGATATATGAACTGTAACTTTTTCATATTGCCTCACAAAAGCCAGCGTCGGAAAAAATTGAAAACCTCTGAAACCCCAAAGCAAAGAAAGCACTTCCAATTGTAAAAGGGACATCTGCCACTGACTTCTACATGATCTCGATGATCAAGTTCTAGCTGGCATATTTAAGCATTTGGAATTGTCACTGTTTTGTCACATAATAAATCGTGACAAATATGCGGGTTTTTTTTCTGCAACAAAAACGTGCTGTAGAAAATGCCCCCTTAAATGTTACATTTGTAAACAAAACTTCAGACCTTTGCTCACCTACTACTGTTATGAGTAACAATTGCCATGTTAATTAGCCAGATCAGTTAAGGAAACTAGTTGTAGGACTGTCTGCTTTTACTCCCAATTGACATTGGTGCATTAGACCTTTGTGGCCATTTAATAAATGACCCTCACTGATTTTGTGTGCTTCAGTGGTCAAAATGACTCTGCACTATTTTTCTCCTGTAAAGTGTATACTGGTAAGCCTGTGTATTTCTAGGACTGAAAGTATGTTTTTTGTGCAGATAATTTTTTTTTCTAAAATAACTCAGTTCTTTAGTTTGCTATGTTGTTCATGCATTCTAAACATATCCACTGGCACATGAATGTGTTGTGAAAAATTATTATTTGTGCCTTCATTGTAGTATTTTATGTTTTGTTTTTTTTTCTTTTTTAAAAACCCTAATTGTTTTAAGTTCCTGTGGTGTGTTGTGGATCTCCTCCATTTATTAATACAAAGAAAACAATGTGATGGCATCAGGAGAGAGAGATTTAAATTGACAATTCTCAATTTTTTACCGTTTTACATAAAACTCTATTTTCAAGTGCTTGTTTGTTTTGCATTTATTGAGCCTCTTGACACCATGGCACTCAATCCTACGACTTGATTTAAGGTTAAGGCTAGGTGTTTTTATCTGTAAGCCCGAACTTAACATCAAATGTAGATGTTTATTGTGCAGGAATTAAAAGTTTTATGAAGTAACCCTTTGCAACCAATATCACTTTTCATATATAGTTACATAGCAATATAGATTCATAGTAGTTCATGCTGAAAAAAATAGTACATCTCCATCAAGTTTAACCTTTCCCTTTATGAAATTTGTAGATTATCACGTAATTGAGAACTGCAATTTAGCAAAAGTTAAACATTCTGTAAGAAATATGTAATGCAGGTGAAATTATTCCTGTGTGGATTACATACATTTTGTCATCCCTCTTTCATCTTTCTACGCCCTTTCTATATTTACATTTCAGTAGTTAACACATTTTTTAATATAGATTTTTAAATGAAGCAAAGTTGTTTTGCAAACTATTTTGCATTAGTTGTTTATGGCTCTTTTTGATGGCAGCAGGTATTAGCAGGCAAATTTAGCCTTTTAATTACATTTGACAGACTAAAACCCTGGTGAGTACTAAGCATTTAACAAGGAAAGTGCAATGAGGGGAGTGCAAGTGAAAAGCGCATTTGAAATTATATTTTAAAATACTTTTCCTGCCCCAAGAAACCTAAAGTAGTTATGCAAATATTATGGGGGTTGTTTACTTTTAGTATGGTGTAGAGGATACCATGCTGAGACAGTTTGCAATTGGCCTTAATTTTTTATTTATTTTTCTAAATTTTATTCAGCTCTCCAGTTTGGAATTTCAACAGGTATCTGTTGAGAATGGCCTACGTAGAAAGATAAGTAATAAAAGTAACAAAATAGTTGCCTCGCAGAGCAATAGCTTTTTGATTGCTGGGGTCAGTGACCCCCATTTGAAAGTTGGATAGAACCAGAAGGGGAAGGCAAATTCAAAAACGAATTAAATTGGGAGCAATTGAAAAGTTGCTAAGAATAGGCCATTCTATAACATTCTAACAGGAGCACCGACCCAGTGTATCAGGTAAGTTATTACAATAATTGTTGGGTGCCTAACATTTTGGCACCCCCACCTGAGCTCTAATTTCATTTTTTTTAAAATACTACCCTATGCCAATTTTTTGGGGGGCCAAATTGTTTACTTATATTTTGAATAATATTCAGTAATTTTCCTTATATTTTGAAAAATAGAAATTTGACATTAACACAAGCAAATGGGAGCTTAGAGAGCAAAAAAAACCCAGATCTTAACAATTCATAAATGATATTTTAAGAATTCTGAAACAATTCTTAATTTACCATATGAAGCCAAAACTGTAATTAAAAAAAAAAAATTATACTTTACTGCTAAATGCTTTTTATTTCCTCATTACAGTTTACTTGACTTTTCTGTCAGTGCTGTCCAAAGAAAATAAGATGCTGAGCAAGGGACTCAAAAATAGAACAGGACAGGGCGTATGAGGGTAAATTCAAAATGAAGTAATTGGTCAAAACACAAAAAATTTAAAAGGGCAAGAAACAGAGATGATGGGGAGGGGATGACTTGTTAAGTATAGATAGGGTTCTTCCAAAATAGTATATTACATCTGGTTGTTGGAGACTTTAAGTGCTGTGGCACACATGGTGCTAAAAACACAGCTACTTCCCCAGATAACTTATGTCTTGCTTAAATCTGAATCTGTGGTTTGCTGGTGACTTGCTACCGATGTATTAAAACACCAGTGTGTTTGCACTTTGAACTGGTATAAAATAACTGTCATTGCTTCACATTCAAGTGAAAGGGATGAAATCTGAAGTAAATAGCAGTGGTTTGATCACCTCTAGCAGCAATCAAACCAGTGAGTATGACAAAGTCCTAGTTATACCCACAAACGCGGTTGTTAATGGGTTTTACAGTGAAGCTCTGTCTTCCCCACTTCAACAGTTGTTTAACTTGTATGATGATTACCAGAGCTAACACCATGCAAGGGAAAAGCCAGAGATAAACGAGCACCAATTTGCATTGAATTATGAGCGAAAGGTGTTCTTTTAAATATAGTTCATCACAAACTAATGTTTAATGTTAGGCTTGAATTTTGTTTTCTACAAAACCATTTTGCAGGAGCCCTTGCCTGTGGCAATTTTTTTCTGCATTTTTAAGTGAAAGTAATTTAAGGCTTTAATCTGCCAATAAGCAAAAACCTAGCAGATATACTTTTTTTTTCTAGTGGGTGCTATGTAGATGTGGGTTTTGGGGGTTTTTTTTCTGTACATAATTTGGTTCTCATTCAGATCAGTGACAGATGTTTGTTATAATAACAAGTATTATGAATGATATAACTTGTTGTAACCATTGTTGTAAGTTGCAGGGCCCTATAGCAAATCTTAATAATACCATCCTGCCCTGGGTGATTTACCTGCAAATTACCCACAAAGCGGTATGGAAAAGCCCAACCATACCAGCAGTCTTTTGAACCCTGCAGAGGGAGTTTGGTGGGCAATCTTGTGGCCAAAAAATTCATAGGACCCTTGTGTGTTTGTCTGAAATAATTGTTGAGTTGATCCACCCTGAGAGACCTCACTTCTGGTGCTCCCTGACCGATCTTAGTGGTAAAACTTCTGGGGGGGGGGGGGGGGGGGGGGTCATGGCATGTGTCATTGAGGTTGTTCGACTCCTAAAGATTGTGGATCTGATTTGCTGGTCTGTCCTGACTTGTGCATCAGTCCTGACTGGTGATCAGTCAAGGCACCTTTGACCATTCTTCTTTTAAGCACACTATGGGGCTGATTTACTAACCCACGAATCCGAAAAATTCCGATTGAAAAACGAACATTTTGCGATTTTTCGTCTCCGTTACGACTTTTCGTAAATTGTCGCGACTTTTCCGTAACCATTACGACTTGCGCAAATTGTCGCGACTTTTTCGTAGCCATTATGATTTGCTCGTATGTTGTCACGACTTTTTCGTATTGAGCGCTCGTAAACGGCGGGCAAAACTTTAAGACTTAGCATGATTTTGGAAGCCTCCCATAGGACTCAATGGCACTCTACAGCTCCAACCTGGCCCAAGAAAAGTCATGATACTGAAGCTTGAATGAATCCGAAACTTTTGTACTCGGCGCGAAGGCTACGAAAAAGTCGTGACAATTCGTGCAAGTCGTAACGCTACGAAAAAGTCGCGACATTTTGCGAACCAGTCGTAATGGCTACGAAAAAGTCGCAAAATACCGATCATTATGAAAAAAACGCCTTCGGACCGTTCGTGGATTAGTAAATCAGCCCATATGAGTCAGCGTCCTAAGGGGGGGGGGAGCAAGATGGTGAGGAAGATGTTGCTCCTGAGCCACTGGTTGAGGATTAACTGGTAGTATTACCACGTTTCCATTGGAAAGCCATCTACATCTTTCCCAAAATGTCCCTGCCCTTGCACCAATGTTAGGTGCCTATTTTTGTGTGTCTCAGTCTTTTTCCGCACCGAGTGGGCATATTTATAGAAGTGCCCTTTCTATGGGAATATTTACAAAGGGCCACATGCAAACTTCATACTTGGAGAATTTTGCCTCTGCGTAGTCCACATGGGGGCTACCAAATCGCCAACCAGAGCCCCTGTTTGTAACCACAGGAAAAAATTTTTGTGCTAGTTTTGCTTTTCAACTCTTTTTACATTTGAATGTGGCTCACAGGTAAAAAAGGTTGGGGATCCTTGTTCTATATAATGAGCTGCTGCTGCACCTGGGGAAAAGTTTGTTTATACAGAGAGCTTCTGATGTGTTCTGAAAAAAGCTTCATGCCATATTTTCTTGGCACTTGAGCTCAAGGTAAGACATTTGGCTTGCGCAAAGGAGGAGAGCAGAGAAGTTAAACAGGGCACTAGGCCCTTATGTGCTGCAGCCTGTAAGAGACAAAAAGTTGAGTCTGTTTAGCTCTGCTTACTTTATTCTGGTATTTAACAAAAATATGTTTAGCACAAGCCTTGATTTCAGCTTAGCATCACCGTTTGCTTTTTATTATTAACTTGGTGAGGATTCCCTACATTTGCAGGGACTACATAACTATAAGGTTCACTCAAGTAAGCAAGTTAAGCAAAGTGCATAAATTAGCTCCTTAACATATTTGTGTACATTTTCTCCCATTTGTCAGCTATTTAAAAACCCCAATCAAGTCAATGTCTGGGTATACCTATTTTATGTGCATGTATACTTTTAGTATACTGATATTTTTAAAAAACATTTTAATAACTTTTTCTTATAAAATTCCTATGTATGAGAGATCCATTAATGTTAAGACAAATGAGCAGTATGAGCAAAATCAGCCAATAAACTGGACTACATCTGAGGTTTACTGGGCAGCATAACTACATTATAGGTTGATTTTTTTTTCTACTAAAGGTTTTCCTCACACAGAAACTTAAAGGAGATGTAAAGTCATTTTTTAAAAAATGCATGTATAAGTTCTTAGCACTTAATCAAATTACAGGTATGGAATCCCTTATCTGGAAACTCATTATCCAGAAAGTTCCAAATTACGGAAAGGCCATCTCCCCTAGACTCCATTATTAGCAAATAATTCTAATTTTTACAGATTTTCCTTTTTCTCTGTGATTATAAAACAGTACCTTGTACATGATCCCAGCTAAGATATAATTTATCCGTAGATCCAAATTACAGAAAAATCCTTATCTGGAAAGCCCCAGGTCCCGAGCATTCTGGATAACAGGTCCCATACCTGTAATTTGTAATATGTGACTGTTAAAAACTGAGTGTTGCTCCTGGTTTAAGATGCACAAAATCATTTATGCAGCTTTCTCTCCTCTCCCTTGAGAGTCACTGACTGTCTGGCTCTTAAGTGATTTATGGGCTCCCCCTTCAATGCTTAACTGCTAACTTCTGATAGGGTTCATGGGTGGTTTAACTCTCACATAGCTACATATTTGTTCAAGAATTGCTGCCCCTCTAAGCACCAGGGAGTAGGACTGGCAGCGCCTGCTTAATCTTAAAGGGAGAGTGACTATATGCATTAAAAAAAAAAAAAAAAAAAACACAGCTTTACATCCCCTTTAATCCAGGTCCACACACTCACTGGGACATCCACTTAAAAAAAATATTTAATTGTTTGGAAATAAATAATTGATCATGAGTGTTAACTATACAAACATACATGCTTATGTAGAGATGCCAAAAAAAGTCACGCATTCTGCTGTGATTTATCCATGTTGGCTGTCTGTTGCACCTGAGTGGCTAAAAAAAAAAAAAAAAATTCACCCCAATTTAAATTAAAACTTGCAATGAGACATTTTGTTGGTATGGCATTTATTTTCTTAAACAGAAAACAAGTCTGCATTATCCTAGAACACAGGAGGGTTGATTCACTAAAGTGCGATAAGATGCTTTTTTTTGTTAAAATTGACGAAAAAAAAACCAGTGTGATTTGCTAAAATATAAACGCATACATTAAGTCGCATATGTTAAATTTCACGCTACCGCATGCGTTCATTTGCGCGCCAGAATAATACTAACGCATGATTCACAAACACTTAGCCCACTAAATATCTGTGCGAAAATTAACACCTACCTGAGGCAGGCGGTAATTATAGAAAAGTACAGTTAATGAGCTTTTGGCAATAAAATATGGACTTTGCAGTGTGATTTATTCAAGTATGTGTTGGCCCTAGAGTGATGCAGCCTCCAGTTTGCAGGGAAATGGTCATCTTCATAAAAGTAGTTTTACGAAAGTAATGCTGTGTATGGCTAATATGGCGTGCGTTTTTTTGCACGCGGCGACTATCTGTGTGCGATGCGTTGATAAGCACATGTTCGCGACTTAAATTACGCACAGTATCGCGTCTAAATTAACGCAAATATACTTTTAGTGAATCGTGTGTTAAAACGCGAAAAATTAGACGCGATAACATTTTTAACGCATGCTATAAATAGTGCACGTTTTAACGCACTTTAGTGAATCAGCCCTAGCTGGTCATCAGGCCCCTTGTGACGGTAAAGAACACTACCTGTTCTACCCCATACACTAATTAGTCTTTCATCTTGCCATCGGTTCTGACTTGTCATGCTGTGCTCCACTCCTAGATCAGGAGGGATTGAGGACTGATCTATTTCAGTTTTTCTAGCATAAATAACTTTACATAGCATAATAAATTACAATACTATTTGTGCCTTATGCCATGGACTTTGGCCCAACGCGTTTGACTAAAATCCATCATACGTGTAAGTTAATGTCATATTGCATGGGAAGTATTGCAATTATCTCTGCCAACACAAAAAACAGCCATTAATCTTATACTCATTAAGCCTGTGTGCCTAGGGACTCAAATTCGCTGGCATGCATCAAACTTAGGAATTACATCCAAACTTTTCTGAAATTCCATATCTTTAGCTTATTAATATAGACCTCTTTAGCAAATGCCCGACAGGGCCCAAACCTTGGGGTTGTAGACTAATGCTGAACAAAACAAAGACCAATTTCTTGGGAAAAGTCTGTCTTTGTGGGTTCAGATAAGTAGAGTTAAATGGGGTAAGCTCCCCAGCCAAAACCTGTTGAGTGCAGTCTCTGTTTCCTTTTTCCTAGAGTTAAATGGGCAATCATAAAATGAAAACATTTGTAGGTACGAACACTAATGCTTATGTGACAACTTCAAAATTTCTTTACTATTACAGTGGATGTCTTAATGTAGCCATAAAGCTTGCTGTAGCACTATTTAACAATTAGGAATATTATAGAGATATTTAAATAAGTCCTGTACATCTGCTAATACAAACAGAATAGTTTTACCCATTTAAGGCATAATTATACTTCTGAAGACAAAATTGAGGCAGTTTTGTGCATAGGTACTGTAGTACTCTTGATCAAGACCAAGTATAACTGATGCAGTTTATTAAAACATGACAATTACACTGCAGAAACACTTGTTGTACTGTAGATTCCTCAAAGTTATTCAGTTTTAATGTTTAGCGAAAAGACAAGATATTTTAATATTTATCTGCTATTTGTTCTACAAGATTAGAATTGAATGGAAGATCAGGATAATTTTCCCCCAAGACTCCAGTCTATCTCAGTATAGAAAATGTGAACTTAACTAATTGAGACTTGCTTAGATATCTTAATTTAAAACATATTTCTTCATATGTTCTTGTGTCAAATAGCATTCTGTAAGGTGGTGCAAATTTTGTCACCTATCTCTGACTTACAATCCAGACAGCTGCAGATTTACAAGAAAATTAATGGATATGTGCTCATGAGTTTCTTCTTTTAAGAGGAAGGGATAGTTTAAGGATGGGGATGAGCAGGAATTACATTTTTATGAGTTTTGTAATCTACTTTTTACATTTTTTTGTAAAGAAAAATTTCTCAATAAAAATTAAAAACAAATGACTGTGTACATGTATTTAATTTATACAATGTTCATTTTGCTTCAAAATTACATTACACACAAGAGAACAGCTATTTATACACCAAATCACATGCAACATCTTCAATGCTACATGCTATGTATTTGGTAGACAATGGTCCATACTGAATTATGAGAATAAGCTGTCATCCATACAGTGTTGCCTTGAACCTTGACTCCATTCCTCCAGTCCAGTGGAAAGCTGAAATAGGACCCATCTTCAGTATGTAAATGGGATTTTACGCCACATAAAAAACCTTATTTTCAATAATAATGCCTTTTAGAAGTCAACATTGTTCTGCAGAGGAAAGAAGACATTTCAAAATGTACAAATTACACTTTAAAAAAGAATAAAGCACTTATTTTCAAATAGATAAACCATTTCTGATTTAAAACATTTCACTATACAGTATTTTACATAACTTCGGTTTCACATAAAATCCTAAATATAAAGTGAATTGAAAAATACATCTTGCTACACTTTTATTGTTTTACTAAATTTGCCAATTTAGGCTCATTCAGGCTCGCTAATCATTTCCATGGTAAATCCCTTCTTTCCTTTTATCAGTATCTAGCTACAAGCAGGATATAGAAGTAGGCACTGCATCTGTAGCATGACACTGCTAAGAGCAGAAAGCAGTTGCAAAAGCTACAGTACCTACAAATTGGGGAATTTTGGTGTCATTCAAAATGTTGCAACTATGACAAGTTGTCAAAAATGGCAGTTACAATACAGATAACCATGCTTTCCTTTAAAAAAAGAAAAAAAAATGTGGGGGGAGGAGGGAAGGTTCCCCTTACAGCTAACTTTTAGTATGTTGTAGAATGGACCATAATTAGGCAACCGCCTGAGTGGCAGAGGCAGCCAAAAAGGTATTGGCCACAGTCTTATTACTACTTCTTTTTGGTCTCAAATTCTTACGGTCTACATCAAACTAAGTGAATTTAATTGTCAACTACCCACTCTAAAATCTCCATCATCCTGCAATGATGTTAAAACTCTAAAGGTAAGGCCAAAAAAGTACTTATTATCCACTTCTCTCAGCCTGGCTGAAAAACGCAGGGCTGAGAGAAGATCTGCTTGCCTATACTCCTCTGTATGCCTACATAAAAACAACGGCAACCGCCCGAATGCAGGTACACAGAGCGGAGGTGGTCAGATGGGCGGAAAAACATGAAAGCAGACATTTTCCAGTCTGGCTTCCAATCTGCTCTGTGTGCCCGCACTCAGGCGGTTGCCTTTGTTTTTAATGCAGGCATTAAAGGAGCATAGGCAAGCGGATCCGCTTCTCTCAGCCTGGCAGAAAAACGCAGGGCTGAGGGAAGCGGATATAGGCACTATTTGCTCTCGCCCTAAGAGTCTGTTTACTGAACAACTGAGGGTCCTCTCCACAAAGGCTTATTGCTGTGTTTCCTTCCTTAAAGGAGAAGGAAAGGCTAAGTCACTTGGGGGTGCCAAAATGTTAGGCACCCCCAAGTAACTTTAATAGCTTACCTTGTACCGCGGGCTGGTGCCCGTTAGGAGAAAACCGCACCCGGGGTACCTGCAGCGAGCGCTAACATTTTGGCACCCCCAAGTGACTTAGCCTTTCCTTCTCCTTTAAAGGAGAACTAAACCGTAAAAATGAATATGGCTAAAAATGCCATATTTTATATTAGAAACGGACTGTACTAGCTTAAAGTTTCAGCAACTCTATAGTAGTAATGATATAGGTCATTACAGTTGTCACAGGAGCTCCCCATCTTGGATTCTGTTCCCCACCCCCTCTGGAACTGTCCGGGACAGTGCACATGCTCAAGATGGTCTGAGCAGCTGTTGAGAAGCTAAGCTTAGGGGTTCTTGCAAATTATCAAGCAGAAAATGAGGGTTGTCAGTAATATAAGCTGATGCTACAGGGCTGAATATTACATTCTGATGCAAATGCCCTGGTTTTAGATCTGTCATGTAATGTGAATCTGAATGAATTACTAATCAGCTTTTTACTGTTACATTTATATTCTATTTATGCAGTATATTTTGAGTCAGTTCCTAAGCTCAGTAACTGACAGCAGCAGAAAGAAGATGAGGAACTACTCGGGCATCTTTGGAGGCACAAATCTTCCCTGATAAAGGGTTGTGGTCACCTTGGGCTGGTACAGAAACCCAAAACATAATGTACAACATTTCTGCCCTACTTCTTTAGTTAGGCTTTAGTTCTCCTTTAAGACCTGTGAAACATTTCCAAAGTCATGATGTGCAAGTATGTTTCTGGGCCAAAAACACTAAACTGGCCTTTTTTTTTTTTAAAAAAATAATAATTTACAAGGACATACAGTCTACAGACTGAAAAAGTAAACATCAGTCTGCCTCCTGCTAGTAGGAACTACTTCCTAACCCTAGGCTCATTCAACCTTTACCTCACTTTGTTCAAAGTGATTGATTCTGGTTCTTTAAACTTTAACAATAGACCATTTTAAGTGATGTGAGTTTTAAAATTTTACTGGATACTCAAAGGCGGAACTGACCTTGTCTCTGAAGAAGAATAATTTAATCTTATCTTATGCTTGAACCATCAGAATATGTTTAATAAACATATATGATGGTGACTTACAACAGTCATTTAAAGGACACTCTGAGGATAGAAAACCACCAACTGCAGCAGGCTTCATAAGATATAGGATAATGGATTCTCACCATGGTGGAAACTTGTCTGTCTCACAGGCCTGGTTGTGGGGCCATTAAATCAAAGTCAGTCAGGTTTCTGGCAACCCAAACGCCACCGGCAAACAGACCCAGATTGACAAGAAGGTTTCTGTAAAAAAAAAAAAAAAAAAAAAAAAAAAAAAAAATTATATATATATATATATATATATATATATATATATAGTCTTGCAAAGAATCGGCACTCACCAGTATCGGGCACAGGCTGGGTGCTGACAAAAATAATACATCAAACTCAACAGTAGAAAGCACTCACAGCTACAGCATCAATCAAGTCAGTGATTTCAGTGGTATGCTGAAATAAATCACTGACTTGATTGATGCTGTAGCTGTGAGTGCTTTCTACTGTTGAGTTTGATATTTTTATATATATATATATATATATATATATATATATATATATATATATATAATATAAAATATAATATATAAATATATACAGGTATTATAAGCACACAGTAAGACTAAAATGGATGTAATTACAAAACAACATTATACTAAGGACACCATGACCTTCCCTAATGGTAACAAGAGCACAAACGATACATCTGAAAATATAGCATTCCGCACCGGTACGTAACCAAATCGGAACAATAAAAAACATTTTGAATCGCTTGTTATATCCTTGTCATTGCTCTGTACTCGTGTGTATATCTAGTTCCATGCATGGTTCGTACCCACGTGTAAGATGGTGTTGATAATGTCTGACTGGATATAGATATCCGTTCTTACCTGCGGAAATCATTACGGTCTGTGATAAATCGGTAGACGCCCCTCACCCAGCCACGAGTTCCAGGTCCACCAGAAGCCCCCGATCCCCTATCCGCTCCACCAGGCGCCATTGCCAATTGAACTGATTCCCGGTACCTTTACTTCCGCCTCCTGCCTAAACTTATAGAACGCCCTTCTAAAATGGAAACAACGCGAGACTGAGCAGCCAGGCGTTTGATAGCTGGGAAGGCGGAATAGTAGGATCGACGTGTAGTTTGAGTCGGTAGAGCAGGCTTGAAAACAAGAATGTTTCAGAAGATAACTTGTGAAATGATAATTTGATACTGTGGAGCTCCAATCGCTGAGATACATGCAGCGTGTTGTCTGTACCTATTAATGCATACCTCCAAACATGTTTAAAGTATAGAGAGGGATAAAAAGAAATGGTGCGAATAGTATGGTGGAAATGTTTTGATCACGGCCTCAATACCACTCCCATTTTTACTAAATTTGGTTTAAACATCTCTGGTGATTTTGGGATCTTGTTTTATGTGTTATTGCAGTTTTACTAATGAATGTGACATTGCCTTTTAAGCTGCAAGTCTCAGTTCCCCCAAGAGACAAGTTTAGCTTATTATGGTAGTTACAATTGTATCTAAGTGCAGGGGTTGCAAATGAGGGAGCTGTTAAAATCGGGACTGTCCCATGAAAATGGGGACAGTTGGGAGTTATGTAATTGCACACAAAGTTTGTATCTCTATTTAAACTGGGTCTACTGAGGAGGTTACTAACATTTCTAGGAAACTCCATTCCAGCAGTTTGCAATACATTTTGACATTTGTACAAAATTTTTGAGGTGTCCTCACCTGACAACCTCGTAGGTCTTTGTACAAATGGGTGACCTCATGAAATGCATCCTCGTCAGATATTGTCCAGTTATTTTGTCTTGATGGATGTCTCTTGTGTTCCCAACATGCAGTACCACAGTGGGGCATGTAAGGTGCTTAAAGGCAGTGTCTGACTGGGGACCCTTGGGCCCACCAGAGGACCTAACCCCAAGGGCCCCATCTGCCATCAAGGGTTATACCTTACATTGCCATTGTAATCATACTACCTTGTGTTTTGTGGTACAGGTATGGGACCTGTTATCCAGAATGCTCAGGATCAGGGGGTTTTCTGGAGAAGGAGTCTTTCCATAATTTGGATCTCCATGTTTTAAGTCTACATTAAATAAACTGCAGACTGTATAGCGGATAAATGCTATGGCAATTTTATATTTATTATGCTCAGAACAAATAGCAGGATTGACATAGTGGGATTTTTATGTATAATAGCCCCAAAATACATAGCAAAATGAATGCAGTGACAATTTCACGTATGATATTCTAAGAACACAGATTGTAAAATTGTCATAGAACACATAACGGGTTAGATGCAGTGGCAATATCACAGAAAATTACCACCACACGGTGTACTTTAAAGGGATACTGTCATAATTTTTAAGGGGTACTTTTTATTTCTAAATTACACTGTTTACATAGCAAATCATTCACTCTACCTTTTAAAATTTTATTCTTGAACCAACAAATGTATTTTTAGTTGTAATAATGGTGTGTAGGTAGCCATGTCAGTGCATTGTGAGTCTGAGCTTTCAGAAAGAGCCAGCGCTACACACTGTTTTCAAGTAACCTATTGTTTCTTCTACTCCCATGTAACTAGAGAAGTTGCAAGCCAGTCTTGGATTTCTTACTACTTAGGGCTCTGGAACACGGGGAGATTAGTTGCCCGCGAGACTAATTGAACTACGGCAATACGGCAAAGGAAGGAGCTGCATCCACTATGTGACGATCGATTGATTGAGCCTAGTCTGACTCCTTCCTATACATAAAGAAGGCTAGGCTCGATCAAACGATCGTCGCATAGTGGTTGCTGCTCTTTCCTTCGCCGTATCGCCGTACCTCAATTGACAGGAAGCCTGGTGCAGGGTAGAATAGCTTTTTTACTTAAAAAAATTTAGTGTTATTTTTCCTTTAAGAGCAACAAAGGGTTAATTGCGTCATTGTGGAAGATAGGAAACGCCAAATAGTTGTATGATAAGTGTCTAGATAAGGTAAGAGTGTAAAATTGTCATATAACACATAGCAGGTTACATAGTTACATAGGGTTGAAAAAAGACCAGTGTCCATCAAGTTCAACCCATCCAAGTAAACCCAGCACACTTAACCCACACCTACCAATCTATACACTCACATACATACACTATATATATACAACCACTAGTACTAACTGTAGATATTAGTATCACAATAGCCTTGGATATTCTGATTGATCAAGAACTCATCCAGGCCCCTCTTAAAGGCATTAACAGAATCTGCCATTACCACATCACTAGGAAGGGCATTCCATAACCTCACTGCCCTCACCGTGAAAAACCACCTACGCTGCTTCAAATGGAAGCTCCTTTCCTCTAATCTAAAGGGGTGACCTCTGGTGCGCTGATTGTTTTTATGGGAAAAAAGAACATCCCCCAACTGCCTATAATCCCCTCTAATGTACTTGTACAGAGTAATCATGTCCCCTCGCAAGCGCCTCTTTTCCAGAGAAAACAACCCCAACCTCGACAGTCTCACCTCATAGTTTAAATCTTCCATCCCCTTAACCAGTTTAGTTGCACGTCTCTGCACTTTCTCCAGCTCATTAATATCCTTAAGGAATGGAGCCCAAAACTGTACTGCATACTCAAGGTGAGGCCTTACCAGGGACCTATAAAGGGGCAAAATGATGTTCTCATCCCTTGAGTCAATGCCCTTTTTTATACAAGACAGCACTTTATTTGCTTTAGTAGCCACAGAATGACACTGCCTGGCATTAGACAACTTGTTATCAACAAAAACCCCTAGATCCTTCTCCATTAAGGAAACCCCCAACACACTACCATTCAGTAGATAGTTTGCGTTTATATTATTTCTACCAAAGTGCATAACTTTGCACTTATCAACATTGAACCTCATTTTCCAGTTTGCTGCCCAGTTATCTAATTTTGTCAAATCGCTCTGCAAAGCGGCAGCATCCTGCATGGAACTTATAGTTTTGCACAATTTAGTGTCATCAGCAAAAATAGAAACAGTACTGTCTATGCCCACCTCCAGGTCATTAATAAACAAGTTAAAAAGCAAAGGCCCAAGGACTGACCCCTGCGGTACTCCACTAACCACACTGGTCCAATTAGAAAATGTTCCATTTACAACCACTCTTTGTACTCTATCCTTCAGCCAGTTCTCTATCCAATTACAAATATTATGTTCTAGGCCAATATTCCTTAATTTGATCATTAACCTTCTGTGAGGTACTGTATCAAACGCTTTAGCAAAGTCCAAGTAGATGACATCAACTGCCATTCCAGCATCAAGGTTCCTGCTCACCTCCTCATAAAAGGCGACTAAATTAGTCTGGCAAGATCTGTTACGCATAAAACCATGCTGGCACAAACTAATAGTATTGTGAACTGCAATGTATTCAAGTACCCTATCCCTTATTACCCCTTCCAAAAGTTTTCCTACTACTGATGTCAGACTAACAGGCCTATAGTTTTCAGGCTGAGAACGGGATCCCTTTTTAAATAACGGCACCACATTAGCAATCCGCCAGTCTCTTGGCACCATGCCAGACCTCAATGAATATATAGGTTATAAGTAGTAGCAATACCACTGATAATTACCACCTGGACACAGTGTACTTTATACCAGTTTCAATTTATGTACAATAACCTTAGCACATACATCAGTACATCAGAAAAAAGAAAAAGCAGGGATGGTTGAATGCAATAAAGGGTTAATTGTGTCATTGTGGGTGAAAAGAAGAGCCAGAAGCCAAATAGTTGTAAGATAAGTGTTTAGGCTGGAACAGAAATTAAACAACACCAAAAAGAACAAGGAATAGTTGTGTTTGATCTAAAGCTGATATTCTTGCTGCATTAAGGTTGTCAGGTGGAACTGTAGGTGGTGGGGCCCACTGGAGCAGGGGCCCACCAGGATTTATCCTGGTTTCCCGGTGGGCCAGTCTGTCATCCTCTGATGAAGCACCCAATGGTGTGAAACGCGTTAGGAGAGTGGGTGCCATGAGGCACTGGGATGCACCCATCCATTGCTTGGTATAGGATGTTTTACTGCTTATTTTTGATTTGTGATTTGATTTTGATTATGTTGTGTTGTCAATGGTTCATTTGCAGTAGGCTATTAAGTGGGGTGTTGCAGGTTCTGTATTGGGTCCATTCAGGCCCAGATTTGTGGAGAGGCCACATAGGCCCAGGCCTGGGGCGCCAAAAACCTGGGGGCGGCATGCCGACCCGCCACAGCAAAATCTTAAAATTTTTGTTCGCCCCCCAGTTTTCCAGTTTGGAAATCCGGCCCTGGGTGCATTTTTATTTAATTTGTTTTTTTAGTAATGAATCAGTTTTTGCAGATGACATAAAACTACACAGGTAGTGGATGCCATACAGCATATGTCATCCTTGCAGCAGCACTAGACAAATTTACACTTTGGTCTAACTGCAAGCCACTAATACCCTTAATGGGACTGTGTTAAGTAAATCCATAATTGAAATGGATCTTTAGGTTCTTATAGATAAAAAATCTGTAGCAAGCAATTCCAGTAAGGAGCGACTAAGCTGGTAAAGGGTATAGAAAATCATCATTTTGAAAAAAAGATTGCAATGCGCATTTCTCCCGGTCCCCGGACCCTCCTTCCGCACGTGTTCTGACGCATCTGATATGCTGATGTCACTTTGATGCGAAATTCACAATAAATAGGGCTTCCTTGCTTGTTTCAGTGCCCAAGTTAGTTCAGTAGTTCCCTGACCTTGCTAAAGCCCTATTTCTGTTTGCTATACCTGGTTTTGACTTTTTGCCTGCCTCCTGACTTACGAATCTTTGTTGCCTGCCACTGACTATTTGCCCAACTTTGACCATGCCTTTGCCTGATCCCTTTGAGTTTTTGGATTAACCTTGGCCGTGTATAGGATCCTTGTCAACTCTGCGGGAGAAAGTCCAGGGCCCCAAAAGGGCATCGGTGAATACTGGGGTTGGCAGGGCCCTCCTGCTACACCTATATTACAGTTTGTATATATATATATATATATATATATATATACATATATATATACATACACGAGTCCTTGGAAACAGGTACCGCTCACACAGGTCTTAAAGTTCAATTTTGAAGTTTTTATTGTAGAGGCAAGACAACTGACGTTTCGGCTGTAGCACCAGCCTTTGTCAAAGTTGCACCCAGGCACATTTATCTGTTCTACACATGAGTGCCGGCTTCTGCTGCATATATATATATATATATAAGCATTAATTTACCAGTACATCCTTGAATTTTGTGGAATTCTCTCCCTAAAATAGTTGGCAGAAACATTAAATAACTTTAAGAAGGGATTGGATGGCTTTTTAGCAAGTGAAGAATATACAGAGTAATGGAAATTATCACTTAGTACAAAGTTTATCCAGGGACTGGTACAATTGTCATCTTAAAGTCAGATTTTTTTCCCCTCTGAGGTAAATTTAAGAGGCTTTAGATGGGGGTTTTCCCCTCTTTATTTAGTAGAAAAGGCTTAACTTGATGGACGTGTAATTTTTCAACCCAATTAAATTATATGTTTATGGATTGTTAGTTGCAGATCTGTTATGGCTTATGAACTCTAGGTGAGGATTGTAAGTAACCAATAGTGGTTACTTTTATGCGCAGTGGTGTACAGCAATACATTAATAGAACAAACTGTCTTTTTGTGTTAGTGATGTACAGGTCAGGCTGAAACCTGCAGGACCCATGGGTTTAGCCACAGGTTGGCCAGGTTCAGGCCGACCTTCGCATACTGCTTGCAGGTTTTGGGTGGATTTGGGCTGAACTATAGTTATAGGCAGATGCCTGCCCACCCATTTTGTCATGTCAGAGATGGATCAGGTTGCGTGTGGGTTGGGTGCAGGTCAACATTTTGTTGACCTACACATCACTATTTTGTGTCTCCTGTTTTGAAAGGTCACCCACAAGAACTGTGGATATTTTTATCTGTTTATCTGACATCTTTTGGTCTGTATATCTGGTTATTAAAAGTTTTCCTGAGGCTGGTTAGATGTGTGCTTCTTTGTCTGTTTTTAGAGATGGATGTGTTTTGTTTGGATGCTATCCTTCCTGATGTAAAAAGGAAGGTCAGCCTGGAGTTTATGGAAATTCATATTGAGTTGTTTAATCTTAATAGCCCCCCCCCCCCAAAGCTCCCCACTATGCAACTCCTCTTTCCCACCCTCAACAACTGCTGCTTCTGCAGAGCCGGAGTAAGCAGCAGATGTGTGTGCCTAGGTTCCTAGAACCCCCCACCCTCCATTGCGCCCTGGGCATGTGCCTTTTCTGCCTACAGCATCAATCCTAAAAATTAAAAATAGGAGGGGGAATGTATATATATAAGCACCAGTGTATATAATCCCCAGGCTATCTTTCAAAGCTAAATGCAAATGAAGTGATAATAAGCTCACCCCGTAAATTATGTGGTCCAGGTGTATAAACCCTGGACCCTCAACCTCCAACACACGACTTTAAAACAGTCCTGGCAATGTTATTGGGAAATTCACTCACCAAAGACAAGTGGTGGTCCAGGTGCAGCACCCTGAACCCGTAGCTTGAGGTATTAAACGAACTTCAGTTTGAAGAGAAATGGCACGCACTCCTTGGTCCACTAAAACTTAAAACACGCGTCAGGACCTTCTTTGTTTTAAGATCTCTACAATAAAGACAAGTTTTAATGGACCAAGGAGTGCGTGCCATTTCTCCTCTTCTGCCTACTTCTAGTTTTGGCTCTGAACGGAACACCTGCCGTTGTGTTGCCTGTGCCAAATTGCACTATTGGGGAAGAGGCTACAAAATGCCAGGAAATACCTTTCACAGCTTTTGGTCCTTTGTCCCAGATCTATTAGTCTACTTCCTAGTGGCATGGTCTCCAGCAATGCACAAGCACAAACATTTCAAGTTCATTGTGCAAACTGTGGTGTGCACAAATAATTTTATGTGAAAACACATAATTTTGCTCTGCCACTTTTCTGTTGAACATTCATCTCCAGGACTATTCCAGCCACCTCTCTGTCAACTGTATGTAAGAATCTGCATGTCTTTCCTACAGTGAGATTCAATGAAAGATTAAAATTGTATTAATGTAGTAACCTGCTGTAGCCAGTTGGTAGTTATCTAAGTGTAACACAGATACCATTTTTATGTATTTATTGACACAATTCTGCAGCACTTTACAGAGATTATACAGCAATCAATTCAGTCCCTGTCCCAGTGAGCTTACTGGCACAGTGTTAAAGAACCCACGTATGTATATACGTCTGATCTCTAATCCCTCCAAACAGTACGCCCCCCCCCCCCTTTTTTGTTAAGTCTTCCCAGTTGTAAGTAATATAGATGAGTTTATACAGTTATATGTATTTTATTATTTTGACATTATAAAAATGTCATACAGGCTATAGATTTTACCACAGCTCCATCTTGTGGGTGAATATGTCAACTGTAGTTGGAAAAATTCAAAGAAAATAAGGGATGATTTTGAGTGTTTTGCGCCCCCAGTTTTTAGGTGCCGAAAAAAATAAAAGCCAAAACGAATGAATTTTTCCTATTGTTCAAAAGAAAGTAGCCAAAGGAAAGAGTGAATGATGAGGGAGGGCCAAAGAGGAAAATGGTAGTAGGATGGAAGGTCTAGTGGTTACAGATTTTGCAGATTCACTATTGAAAGCAGTGTATCTGTCTGTCCCTTTCTATTCTCTGCATTCATTGTTGCCTCTGTCTATTGAAGCAATATAGCAAAAACCAGCTACTACCAGCTACTTTTATTCAAGGCTTCAGTTTCCATAAGGGTGATGGCACACATGGAGATTATTCGCCTGCGATAAATCCGCTCTACAACAGACTACTAATCTCTTTTTATCTACAGTAGGTGAAACCTTTTTTGCAGACCATCAACAATATGAAGTAAAATTGAGGGGGTAATTTTTCATCTATCACCAACTACGTACTAGCCATAGAACATATATTATTATAACCCTATATGAATTACTACAGTTTTCAGCATCACTGGAGCTCTAGTCTGGTCTGCATTTCCACTGTACAAACTATACAAAAAAGTGTGATTCATAAATAGACATTCCAAATTTAGCTGCAAGTGATGCAAGAGATGTTTAATAGATTTAAAGGCTCCTATTAATTGCCTGTTTACTGGTCCACTGGCCTGTTCCTGTGAATACGCACTCTGATTCTTTGTGTTTTGGCCTGGTTTCTGGCAATCTTTAAATTTTGCCTGATCTGACTTTTGCCTAGACTTTCACATTCATCTTGTTTAACCCCTTGGTACTTGTAAGTGTAATGGCTGAACCATTCCAGTGCTCAGAAATGACATCTCTGAGCAGGCATAGCTTGGCGACACTGGTCCACCAAAGATTCAGCATGCAATGCAAATATTACACTAAGTGGCATGAAAGTTTAACTTTAAAGGCCCACTGTCACCAATGGGACTTTGCCAGTTTGTTGGTCTTCCTGCTGGTCTTACTTCCTGTTGTAGTTGCCTTTTTCTAGATCTGATATCTGTCAGCTCACTCACCCAGTTTCAGATTATCTCTAGCTGCCTGACCCTGTGCTGGCTTCCCTCCATCTACTTTTATTTTTGGTGTGCTATCAAAATGTGGTTTCATTTTATTCAGTAGATGTTCATCTATTGATTTTTTTTATTAATGTATCACTACTGTCTGTAAAATGTGAAGTACTATACTGATATTTTTAATATAGTTGCTTCTCAGTATTACACAAAGCTTCTCTGTCTTCATCTGAAAGTGTAATGCTTTTTAAATATGCTCATTATATTCAAAGGACTAGATTAGTTTACTTGTGTTTCTTGTGACACCATGCTATTTCTGTCTAAAGAAAAATATACTAAATCCCTCTTCAGCTTAAAATAAAAAGATGGTATTTAAAAAACATGTTTAGATTTTTCTTCGCTCCCTTGTATTTTATTATTGTGGAATATACCATCAAGAAGTGTGAGTGTCATGGCAGATAAGAAGCTGGATATATTACTTTTTCTTTGGTACTACCTCACTAATTTTATCATTTTTAACAATGGTTTCATTAATTTTTTTCATGTAAAGTAATGCAAAAAATAACATAAAGAAAAATTCCATTGACCTATCACAGGTTCCACTATGACTTTCATGGGGTTCAGACCTCCTTGACTTATTTACTTTTCTCTGGATTATTTATTTCCATTGTTGCATATCTTTTGGCAGCGCACTTTTCCACACGTGGTGGTTCCAATCAGGAAGATAAAACAATAAAGCAGATCACTGTTTCAATGCACTATTATTTCCATTGTAAAATTGGCACTGCACTTTCTGACCTTGTTATCCAATGACAATGAAAGAATATGGGTGATTTTATCTTTGTCTTCATGTGATTTAATAGAAACATGGAATAATAAGTATTTACTGAAAGAAAAAAAATGCTGGGTAATTCTTTACGGTGCCAAAGTTTCAAACTGATAAAGCAACTTTGTGATATTATTAAAGTATAAAAGCTCAAAAACTAGTAGCTCAATTCAGTACAAAGGCAAAGATGGCAAAACTTATCCTCCTCGTTGGTAAGTGTATTCTGACAGTTGGTGAACTAATATGCAAGTTTTACTGGACTTAAAGGGGTTGTTCAACTTTGAGTTAACTTTTAGTATGATGCAGATTGATATTTTGAGACAATTTGCAATTGATCTTCATTTTTTATTATTTGTAGTTTTTTAGTTGTTTCATTTTCAGTTCAAGAGCTCTTCAGTCTGGAGTTTCAGCAGTTATTTGTTTGCTAGGGTCCAAGTCACCTTAGCAACCAGGGAGTGGTTTGGATGAAGATACAAATGAGGACATAGATTTGGTCAATCTATAACATACTAAAAGTTAGCTTAAAGGTGAACCACCCCTTTAATAATAGTTGCTCTAAGGTATAGCCTCTAATAACAGCAGTAAAATATAATAAATAACTGAGGCTAAATGTTTAGCAATATATTTATCTTATATGGGAACTGAACATTAAAGGACATGTCAACCCCAAAACAATTTTTTTGCCTAATAAAAGAAAACTTATTTCTAAGCAACTTTCCAATGTGAATTTATTAAAAAGTTTTAGTGCTTTATAAGTTATTTGTAAATGTAATTGCTATTAAAAGCACAATTTGCTGAACTCTTGTTTGTTACTTTTTAATCAATGTTGCAAAGGTCAGTCTCCTCCTGCAAGACAGGTCTGTCAGTCTGCTGGCTTTTGTTACATTGCCATAGCCTGAGCCACCAGGGCAGAGAATAGAAAGGGACAGGCAAACACTGCTTTTAATAGCAATTAAAACCATTGCAAATTTGTAATGAATGTATATTGCAGATTTGCTTAAAATTATCATTATCATTTGGGTCAAGCCAATGTCCACTTTTGTGAAGCCTTTGGTTAGAAATAGTTGCCACTAATTATAATTATATATAATATTTATTTATAAAGCAGCAACATATTTGCAGCACTTTGCATTAAATAACTACATTATACATGCAAATTTAAAAACAAAAACAACCAGTAACCAATACAAATACTTAAAGAGGGAATTGGATGGGATTTTAGAATTTTTTTTTAAGAACATAGATCCATATCAGAAACTCACATGTAATGGTAATATTGAAGGCCTTACATACATGGATGTTTTTAATCTGATTTTATTTGGGCTTACTGTAATAAGAGTGAAAACTGGTATCCACTGACTTGCCATGCAATTGCTTGTAAATTCAGATTAAATTTGGATCATTAGTCCAAAGTTGCAATATGCTGCATCATACATCTTGCATTTCAGTAGCCTTTCTGTTTCAACTCTGTAGTAGGTACTGTATCTGGCAATCCATTCCAAATTCCCTGTACTCTCAATGTCACTCCCTATTTCACTACAGCCTATAATATAGCCTACAGTATATTAAGTCTCTAAATATAGAGACAGAGTACCACATACACTGGGACTTAAATATATATAAATACGGACACCAGATATGAAACTTTTTTTTACATCATACGTCATAACATTGTCTTTGCATGCTGTTTATAACTTTGCCATAAAAGTATTTGTCCAATGCTTTTACATTACCTATCTGATCCCCCATGTTCATCTATGAGGGGGCTGCCATATTTGTGCAGCACTAGTCTGTTAGAATTAGAAGTTATAACTGACAGGCTGCTAATGTATGCTCTGCATACATTCTGAATGGATCAGCACTCTCTTGGGGCTAAAAAAATGTTATATTTATTATTACAATATAAAAAATCTAAATCAGTATAAAAAAAAAATCAAAATTATATTGTTTTTTAATGTAAACTTAAAAGTTAGTTGATGACATTCTACATTATTTGGTGCATTTTTCCACCGACAATAGTTCTGTTTTTAAATGAATTAATTATGTTTGTTGGGGTTTTGAATTGCTTAGCAGAGCTAATATTTGATTATCTATTTTTTTTCTTTCCTAGGGTTGGCGCTAGTGTTAAATGCTCAGCTTGGTAAGTTGAAGGCCAATTGACGCTGTTTTGAAGAACTGATTAAAATAAAAAATTAGAAACAAAATAGATGCACAAGATAAAAATTAATTGTTACGCTTACATCCAGTTTTTGAGTATAGACATAGACAAAACATTATCAGATAATTTCCCTATTTGTATATCTCAGTTTGTCTAAAGAGTTTGTCTATAACACAGATTTTTAATCATGTTTTTGTTAGGCTGAAAATGATAGTCTGTAATCACCAGTGCCCAGTGTAACCTATTATCCATCTTTGTATGTGCACTCTGTGCTGCAGTAAATACAATACAATAAAATGACTGTTACACATATGAAGATTTACATTAATCCAGGTTATGATATGTTGTATCTATCAGAGACAGGTTATAGACTTGCTGAGGAATGTTAGAAACATGTTACCACTTTTTTGTCCAGCTTCTTTTGAGATTCATTAACATTGAAGTCCTGCAATAAATTGTTGGAATCTTTAACAGTTTTCCAAAAACTTACCTAAGATAAAAATTGTTTTATATCAGAAAGGATTTTTAAACTCTTTATTACTGTAGGTATACATTTCTGAATAAAAATATGCTTAGAATATATTGCTGTTTCTTTGTTGAAAGCAATACAATTAGCACCTCAAAAAAGAAAAGTTTTTATTACCAGTAGTTATATTATTAGATATATACAAGATTACACTACTGAAAATGGTCAGAGTCATGTACAGAGGGGAAAAAATTGATGCATTGGCAGTATACCTAGAAAAACCTGGACACAAAAAATGTAATATATAAACACAAATACACTACAAAATGTTAAACATATTGTTATAACTACTACAGGCTCCGCCTATGAGCTGACATGTTACTTCACCAATTGGGCCCAATACAGACCAGGGCTAGGAAAGTTCAAGCCTGATAACATTGATCCATGCCTTTGTACTCACCTGATCTATGCCTTTGCCGGAATGTCCAATAACCAGATCACCACGATTGAATGGAATGATGTCACTCTGTACAGCTCCTTCCAAAATCTAAAGAACCAGTATGTATAAAAAATTAAATAATTTAATAAATTAAAAGCTGCTGCCTTTGCCTAGATTGATTAAGAATTTAATGAAAATATTGATATTATGTCAATGTAGGAATGGTAATTTGAAAACACTTCTGGCAATTGGAGGTTGGAACTTTGGAACTGCACCGTAAGCAATTTAAAACAATTCTTATTAGTGGACTGGCTGCTATGGTAACATGATGCTAATAAATAGTTCATTCTTTCTTTATTCTGAAGGTTCACTGCCATGGTTGCCACTGCTCAAAGCCGTCAGACATTTATATCTTCTGTGATCAAATTCCTGCGTCAATATGGATTTGATGGTCTAGACTTTGATTGGGAATATCCAGGCTCCAGAGGCAGCCCTCCTCAGGACAAGCAGCTCTTTACCACATTGGTTCAGGTAAACAAACAATGCAAGATTTATCTTTTTCATCGAAAAACCCTATTCATACAGACTCCATTATTGTCCTGATTAATGCACTTATTGGTCTCCAAATAATTTCCTCTACAGTTTGTCTGTAGAATAATGTATAAAATATGTAAAAAATAAACAAATATATATGTAACCCCAAGATACAATTTTAGCCTTATAGTCATTAAATAATTGTATTGTAAAAGTGTAAAAAAAAGTAACATTTATGTAGATAAATCAGATAAATGTCCAAATGTTATAGAATATAGGTAATCATTAAAACTAGGTGTACTTAAAGGGCATGTCAACCCAAAAAATAATTTTTTGCATAATGAAAGAAAACATAATTCTAAGCAACTTTCCAATATTAAATAATTAAAAATTTGTAGCGCTTTAAACGTTATGTGTAAATGTAATTGCTATTGAAAGCTGCATTTGCTGAACTCCTGGTTGTTACATTTTAAACAATGTTGCAAAGGTCTTGCTTCTCCAGCAATACAGGTCTGTCAGTCTGCTGCCTTGTGTTACATTTTTTCAACAGTCTGAGCCACCAGGGCAGAGAATAGAAAGCACAGGCAAACACTGCTTCTAATAGCAATTATAAATACAAATAACTCAAAAACCATTACAAACTTGTAATACATGTATATTGCAAAGCTGCTTAGAATTTTGGTTTCTTTTGTTAGGCAAAAAATTATATTTTGCGTTGCCTTGTCCTTTAAAGCAATAATCTTAAACACTGTGAAAGAGAATATATTCTCTATTCCACCTTTGGCTTTCCGCCAACAGAAGCCTACATTTTATTTACATTTCGGTGGTAGTTTCTTTGATATATCTTTATAGCTACAACTTTTATTCATTACCCAATGCATGTACCTCACAAATAATTCTAGTTTTACCTTGTTCACACCCCACAGATTTACTTTGTTTTATTTAATGGGGCTTGCTGTGACTCAAACTTTAAAGCATTCAGCTCTTGTTGAATTGCAACTGCATGCATTTAAATGTGTCCAAAGCATTTTGATAGTTGTTGTCAAGTAAAAAATTAAGGGTTGCAGTTTGGATATCACTGTTCCATTTCACATTTAATATTTGATTGGGGGTAGAGTTGTTGTGGTTTAGCAGCTTTACAAAAGTATGACATTGAGATGTTTGTATTTATTTTCTTTCTTGATGTTCTTTAATATATAATAAATATCAATGTAAATTTATTGCCATGTGTGTAACAGGAAATGTTAGCAGCTTTTGAAGCAGAAGCTTCACAATCCAACAAGCCTAGACTAATGGTGACCGCTGCAGTGGCTGCTGGTATCTCCAACATCGAATCTGGTTACCAGATTCCCCAGCTTTCACAGTAAGTCAAATGTATCAGAATTAGTATTTATTTTAGAAGCAAAATTAACATACCAAAAACATGTATACCAAATGTTGTACTATATTGATGTTTTTAACACCATTTAGGGCTCTAGATTACATCCATGTTATGACTTATGACCTGCACGGTTCCTGGGAAGGATACACTGGAGAAAACAGCCCTCTGTACACTAACCCATCTGCGACTGGATATAACGCTTACTTGAATGTTGTAAGTGCCTGTCTACAATGGTAATATCTAACATCCTTGGGACTTAAAGGAACGGTTCAGTGTAAAAATAAAACTGGATAAATAGATAGACTGTGTTAAGTAAAAATATTTCTAATATAGTTAGTTTGGCAAAAATTGTAATTCCATAAATAGTAGGGTGAGCATATGTCTAACATTATAGCAGGAACACTACTTCCTCCTTTTAGGTCTTTAAACTATTAGTTAGTCAGTGACTAAAGGGGGTTGGGGCACATGGGACATAACTGTTCAGTTTGTGAGCATGCAGGTCAGATTCAAAAGCAAACTAACTGAACAGTTATGTCCCATATTCCCCCCCCCCCCCCCCCGAAGTCACTGATTGATTACTGACTGGGAGCTGAAAGGAGGAAGTAGTGTTCTGGCTATTTTATTAGACATCCACTCACTCCGGCCTTTATAAATTACATTTTTGCTAACTAACTGAACTGAAAATTTTTTTTATTTTGCACAGTCTATCTATTTTACCCAGTTTCCTTTTTACACTGAACTGTTTCTTTAAACTGTTCTTACATGCCCAGATTTGACAGTTTTGCAGATTTTGTCTGGGCCTGTGTGCCAGGTCAGGTGTGGGTTTTGACAGACCATCCTGAATCCTCTTGGCTCACAGATAATATATCCTGGTACAATGGAAGATGGCCATATATGTGTATTGCCACTCATATGGCATCCATCTGTTCAGCCTGCAGGCCTTATCGATATTCTGGATGATTTTAGTTTATGGCAACTGTAACAAAGTTTGTCCATGTTAAATCTGCCTGCACAAAAATTATGCAAGTTGGATAGCAGAAAGTGAGGTGTAAAATGTAAGTGAAATAACCCTTTTTATATATGTATATATATAATTATTCTATATAGGACTATGTCATGAATTACTGGCTGAACAATGGTGCTCCTGCTTCAAAGCTCATTGTTGGATTCCCAACCTATGGACACACGTTTATCCTCAGTAACCCATCCAACAATGGCATCGGTGCCCCAACTTCTGGGAATGGACCTGCTGGACCTTACACCAGACAAGCTGGATTCTGGGCCTATTATGAGGTAGTTTATTCAGAGATGTGATAATAACCCATCAGGAAAAAATTGATTGTACATAATACATTTGGAGTCATTCTGGGTGTAATATCAACCCATTGTTTTAAAAAGTATCCTTCAGCTTCCCCCAGGGCCCCCCCAAGTATCCTTCAGCTTCCCCCAGAGCCCCCCCAAGTATCCTTCAGCTTCCCCCAGGGCCCCCCCAAGTATCCTTCAGCTTCCCCCAGGGCCCCCCCAAGTATCCTTCAGCTTCCCCCAGGGCCCCCCCAAGTATCCTTCAGCTTCCCCCTGGGCCCCCCCCAAGTATCCTTCAGCGTCCCCCAGGGCCTTCAAGCATCCTCCAGCTCCCCCACGGCACCCACAGCATACTTCAGCTTCCCCCCCGGGCCCCCAAGCACCTTCCATTTCCCCCCAGCTGCCTTCGGCTCCTGTGATGTCTTCCTCTGTGCCGCGGCTCCCAGCGGCTTCTGTGCTTTTATAAGGTTGCGCCCTGTGCGTGTGACGTACCGTATTTTTCGCCTTATAAGACGCTCCGGAATATAAGACGCACCCAATTTTAAATGAGGAAAATCTAGAAAAAAAAGATTCTGAAGCAAATACTGTAGTAAAATATTTTATATCAACTGTTAATTGTCTCTGGGCTCGCACATAATGAGGCTTCCCCCAGAGCCCCCCCAAGCATCCTTCAGCTTCCCACAGGGCCCCCCCAAGTATCCTTCAGCTTCCCCCAGGGCCCCCCCAAGTATCCTTCAGCTTCCCCCAGGGCCCCCCCAAGCATCCTTCAGCTTCCCCCAGGGCCCCCCCAAGTATCCTTCAGCTTCCCCCAGGCCCCCCCCCAAGTATCCTTCAGCTTCCCCCAGGGCCCACCCAAGTATCCTTCAGCTTCCCCCAGGCCCCCCCCCAAGTATCCTTCAGCTTCCCCCAGGGCCCCCCCAAGTATCCTTCAGCTTCCCCCAGGGCCCCCCCAAGTATCCTTCAGCTTCCCCCCCCCCAAGTATCCTTCAGCTTCCCCCAGGGCCCCCCAAGTATCCTTCAGCTTCCCCCAGGGCCCCCCCAAGTATCCTTCAGCTTCCCCCAGGGCCCCCCCAAGTATCCTTCAGCTTCCCCCTGGGCCCCCCCAAGTATCCTTCAGCTTCCCCCTGGGCCCCCCCAAGTATCCTTCAGCGTCCCCCAGGGCCTTCAAGCATCCTCCAGCTCCCCCACGGCACCCACAGCATACTTCAGCTTCCCCCCCGGGCCCCCAAGCACCTTCCATTTCCCCCCAGCTGCCTTCGGCTCCTGTGATGTCTTCCTCTGTGCCGCGGCTTCTGTGCTTTTATAAGGTTGCGCCCTGAGCGTGTGACGTCAGTATGCACGGGCGCAACCTTATAAAAGCGAGTATGCGGCAGAGAGCCGCGGCACATAGAGGAAGGAGCATTCGCCGTATAAGACGCACAAACTTTTCCCCCCAAGTTTTGGGGAAGAAAAAGTGCGTCTTATACGGCGAAAAATACGGTAGTTTCACAGTCATGTGACCCAGGGGTATTTAATATTCTTTAAAAAAACACCTTAAAAAATGAACCACACTTGTTTGTAATACCTCTAAAAAGCAGTCTTTTGTGGTAGCTATGTGTATTAAATACTTTACACACTTTTGGAGTTAAAATAAATGTATGCATTTGTAAGTTCTTAACAAGTAGTTTGGTGTTTAGATATCAGTTTTGACAAATGTAAACATTCACATGCATGGCATACAACCACCAGTTATAAATGGTGTAGAGGTATGGGGCCCGTTATCCAGAATGCTAGGGTCCTGGGGATTTCTGGATAAGGGGTCTTTCTGTAATTCGGATCTCCTACCTTAAGTCTGCTAAAAAGAATTATCTAAACTGTAATTAATAATCCAATAAGAATTAATTATATCTTAGTTGGGATCAAGTACAGGGTACTACTTTATAACTACAGAGAAAAAGGAAATCATTTTTAAAAATTTGAATTATTTGCTTATAATGGAGTCTATGGTAGATGGCCTTTCCATAATTCGAGACTTTCTGGATAAAAAAAAATTAAAACCGTTGTAAACTTAAAATATGTACTATACAAAAACTGAGGTTTGACTGTATATGTTTAGTAATATATGTGTTTTTCTCAAAATATTATAACACCGGTCATTTAAGCTATGTAATTCTAATCCATATTCATGACAATGTCACTATTATTTACTATGTTTAGATCTGCACCTTCCTGAAGAATGGAGCAACCAACCTTTGGTCTTCTGCTGAAGACGTACCCTATGCATATCAAGGCAGTGAATGGTTGGGCTATGATAACGAGAAGAGCTTCCAAATAAAGGTATCTCTAATGATTTAAATTGGGAATAATTATCAATTATAATTGATAATAATATATTCCTTGTTGGAAACTGTAGGATTAGTAGAAGTTACCAAAGATCTCCAGGACCATACAAGGCACAAGGCAGTAGACCAAGTGCTTTTATACAGGGCATGGAACACAGAGGTGCTATCTAGTATCCTCATATTTTACATATATATATAATACATATTTAAAAGCAGTTTTTTTTAATAATACACAAGTTTGAATGAGCCAAGTGACAGGACTTAACACTGGTTATATTGCTAAGTACCCTTTCTAAGGATATATTTTACAGGATATTTATGACCCATTCTTATAATTATTAATAGTAGTGGTAATAATAATATTAGTAATAATAATAATATAAAATAGAGAATAAAATAATTTTATAAAGATCTAAAGGTTTGCCTACATGTTTTATAGGCTGAATGGCTAATGAAAAATAATCTTGGAGGTGCTATGGTTTGGGCTATTGATCTGGATGATTTCACTGGGACTTTCTGTAATCAGGGAAAGTTCCCTCTGATTAACACACTGAAGAATACTCTTGGTGTTCAAGCATCCGGTAGGTCTTACTCTTTCATGCATAAATGCTATATATATATTGTTTACTGTTAACTATGGAAAAAAATGGTACAAAATAAAACATCTGAACCCATAAAGGCCAAAAATTAACTCTGCAACATATTGGCTTGCCCAGTCATATATTTACAGTAGAGCATGTTGCCTGTTTTACTTTTGGGAGGCTTGTAGCTTTCTAACAATCATAGCTCATAAAATGACATGCTGCATTAAAGGGGACAGAAACCACATGGCTAAAGGGGAACATGTAACCAAAATTTTTAGCTGGTAATTTTTGGGCCACTGTTCTGTGCCATGCATTATAGGGATCCCAACATTTGGAAGTTCTCACAGCCTGAAAAATTTCAAAATGCTAATCTAAGGCATGCTGGAAATTTTTGTTTGAGAAGCAGCTACTGCAGTTGCATGTGAGTATGGGTACTGATTAGTGATGAATGAATCTGTCCCAAATCTGGCCAGAAAATTCGCGAAACTTCTAAATAATTTGCGAAAGGCCTAAAATAGCCATAGTTGGGACTTTAAATCTGGGCAGATGCTGTGAAACCTTTAAAGCTTTTAATAAATAAATAAATAAAATAAAATAATGACACAGATGTGTTCAGATGGCGTAAAATAAATCACACCTTGATAAATTTGCTGTTTATTTTACACATTGTTTGCTTGGCAATTTTTTTTTACACAGCATAAGAAATAGGCTCTGAGGTTTGCACCAGCAAAAAATTCTTGCACGGGTCAAAATAATTATGCGTGCAAAGTCTTTCTTGATGCGCGTAGCTTTTTCTTTTTGTGTGGCAAATTTTCCATGGCACATTTTTGCGCCATTTCGCAAATCAATCCACCAAAGGTGAAATGCAGATATTCCGCCACAAATTCATGTGAAAATTATGCACTAGGGATCATATATATCTAATGTGCATTAATAGATGTATAATAAAGTTAAATCACAATATAAATGTAATTACATTGATCAGGATTTGAAAGAAAAAGGTAAATGGAAATATCCCAATGGCATACAGTAGCTACATGTCCAAAAGTCTCAGTGCAAAACTTGATCCAGAACACCTATGTCCCTTGTTGCTGCTGGTTTCTTAATTTCACTGCATGCTCTACTTTTAGTTTTTGTACAGTGTTTGTTGCAACCCTTGCATCTCATGTAGTTACATTTGTGATTTGATTATTCTCTTGCTTAAATTTTACCAAAGCATTAAGCTTTGCTTATTTAGCTAAGCTCTTTTGGATTGTGTTCAGAGGATGGTTGTCAAGGTAACATTCTCTACCTGGAGAAGGGTTCTTTTTAGGGTGCCACAGTATATAAAAGTAACTAAAATATAATGTGCTGCTGCCCTGTACTGGTAAAAGTTGTGTGTTTAATTCAGAAAGTCTACTATAATTTATATAAATAAGCTGCTGTGTAGCCATGGAGGCAGCCATTCAAAGGAGAAAAGGCACAGGCACATAGCAGATAACAGATAAAACACTATTATATTCTACAGAACTTATCTGTTATCTGCTATGTAACCTGTGCCCTTTTCTCCTTTTTTCCAGCTTGAATGGCTGCCCCCGTGGCTACACAGCAGCTTATTATATAAATTATAGTAGTGTTACTGTAGCAAACACACCAGTTTTACCAGTGCAGGGCCACAGTACATTATATTTTTATTACTTTAAAGCTCTTTCATTTTTTAGTGCTACTGTTCTTTTAAAACTGACCTTATGGGAGATGGCCTCCCTGTAAATCAGAGCATTCTGAATAATGGTTTCTGGACAAGGGATCTAGATTAACTAGCAGTTAGACAGGTTTCTTTTAGGCAAGAAAATTAACTTGAGTGTGTCTCTTTTCAACCTTATTTACTATGTTGCTATATATGTATGTAAATCTGTCTCTTTGTTTTTTTTTAAGGCTGTACCCCTCCTGCTACTCCTGTTGCTCCAGTAACAGCTGCTCCAGCAACTGTACCTAGTGGCAGTGGCTCTGGAAGCAGTGGATCTGGTAGTAGCTCTGGTGGAAGCTCAGGTGGCAGTGGATTCTGTGCTGGAAAAGCTAGTGGTTTGTACCCAGTGGCTGGAAACACCAATGCCTTTTGGCATTGCTTGAACGGAATTACCTACCAGCAGCACTGCCAAACTGGCCTTGTATTTGATCCAAGCTGCGAGTGCTGTAATTGGCCATGATCATGGAATATGACTCATATTATGCTGTAGCTTTTTATTCTGATTACAATAAAACTACATTTCTGCATAAACTAGTTTTCTATTGTTCTAAATGAATGTAAATATAGTGCTAAATATAGGTTATGTAAGAAATTTGGCTTCACCATTCACAGATTATCTTCAGTTAAATTAAAAAGGATGTTCACCACTGAATTAACATGGGGAGGACCATTTATCAACATTTTGATTTTAGTGGTTTTAGAGTTTTTTGATACCACGAAAAAAACTTATTTTCATTAAAACCACAAATGCCTAGTTATTATTATTAAAAATTGAATTGAAAAAGTATGAACAAATTAAAATGTAGAACAAAAACAAAATAACACAAAAACCTCAAATGTTTTGTTTTTGTATGATTTTTTGTCGAAATGCAAATTAACAAAAAAACCCCAAACCCCAAGACCACAAATAGACGGTATAGTTTGGTCTTTTTTTGTGTGTTTTTTTGCTTAATAAATTACAATTTTTTTTTTCGTGTAATTAATAAAATCGACAATTTTTAGAGCTAAAAACCATGATTTGTGAAAACGAAAAAAAACATGAACATTAGCATTATATAATTGTATATGTTTTAGGACATCTTGCAGTCTTCAGATTTACAATTTTTGATGAATGGATCAAATACCATTTGAAAAAAAACAAAAACAAAAAATGAAATAAAACATAGACCATCAGTAAAATTAATTATCTATTAATATCTCTAATCTTTTTTTTTAATTCCCCAGTTATTGAGTGAACCTGATATTTTTAAATAATCTAGTAAACTTGGGCTAACTTACAAAATTTAAAATACATTGATAAGGGCTTGGTTCAGAACTATGAATTGTGTGTAGTCAAACTATTATAACAAGATTAACCAAAGGACTGGTCAGGTTTTTTACTTCTATATAGAAACTTACCCTTACTCTATAAAGGCACAGGGATAAGGGAGCTATGGGTGAGCCAAATATAGAAAAGTACTGTGCAGCTATCATCCTAGAAGCAAGTAGGCAACTCAATCAAACAATGTCTACACATCGAAACACAAAGTACCCTCCCGCAATATTTGACCGGTCTGCTATGGGCCAATCCTATGCCTCCACCCTTTAAATGATTCACACATCTTCAAACAGTATGGGACCAACAGTAGCATCTATGTAGTTACATAGGGTTGAAAAAAGACCAGAGTCCATCAATTCAACCCATCCAAGTAAACCCAGCACATACAACCTATACTTACCAATCTTATACTATCACATACATGAACTATATATACAACCATTAATACTAACTGTAGATATTAGAATCACAATAACCTTGGATACTATGCTTGTTCAAGAACTCACCCAGGCCCCTCTTAAAGGCATTAACAGAATCTGCCATTACCACATCACTAGGAAGGGCATTCCACAACCTCACTGCCCTCACCGTGAAAAACCACCTACGCTGCTTCAAATGGAAGCTCCGTTCCTCTAATCTAAAGGGGTGACCTCTGGTTTATGGGTGGCCTCTGGCTTATTGGAAAAAAAGAACACCCCTTATCTGCCTATAATGCCCTCTAATGTATATGAACAGCCTCTTTTCCAGAGAAAACAACCCCAACCTCGACAGTCTTACCTCATAGCTTAAATCTTCCATCCCCTTTACCAGTTTAGTTGCACGTCTCTGCACTCTCTCCAGCTCATTAATATCCTTCTTAAGGACTGGAGCCCAAAACTGCACTGCATACTCAAGGTGAGGCCTTACCAGGGGACCTATAAAGAGGCAAAATTATGTTTTCATCACTTGAGTCAATGCCCTTTTTTATACAAGACAGCACTTTATTTGCTTTAGTAGCCACAGAATGTCACTGTAATTATACAACTTGTTATCTACAAAAACTCCTAGGTCCTTCTCCATTAAGGATACTCCCAACAAACTACCATTTAGTAGATAGCTCGCGTTTATATTATTTCTACCAAAGTGCATAACTTTGCACTGAGATATGTAACTGTCCCTGCACTTCAATGGTATCTTCCAGCCTTTACCCAGGCTTAGATATATAACTGTCTCTAGGCTGCAATGGTATCTTCCAGCCTTTGCCCAGGCTGAGATATGTAACTGTCCCTGCGCTGCAATGGTATCTTCCAGCCTTTGCCCAGGCTGAGATATGTAACTGTCCCTGCGCTGCAATGGTATCTTCCAGCCTTTGCCCAGGCTGAGATATGTAACTGTCTCTAGGCTGCAATGGTATCTTCCAGCCTTTGCCCAGGCTGAGATATGTAACTGTCTCTAGGCTGCAATGGTATCTTCCAGCCTTTGCCCAGGCTGATATATGTAACTGTCCCTGTGCTGCAATGGTATCTTCCAGCCTTTGCCCAGGATGAGATATGTAACTGTCTCTAGGATGCAATGGTATCTTCCAGCCTTTGCCCAGGCTGAGATATGTAACTGTCCCTGTGCTGCAATGGTATCTTCCAGCCTTTGCCCAGGATGAGATATGTAACTGTCTCTAGGCTGCAATGGTATCTTCCAGCCTTTGTCCAGGCTGAGATATGTAACTGTCCCTGCGCTGCAATGGTATCTTACAGCCTTTGCCCAGGCTGAGATATGTAACTGTCTCTAGGCTGCAATGGTATCTTCCAGCCTTTGCCTAGGTTGAGATATGTAACTGTCCCTGTGCTGCAATGGTATCTTCCAGCCTTTGTCCAGGCTGAGATATGTAACTGTCCCTGTGCTGCAATGGTATCTTCCAGCCTTTGCCCAAGCTTAGATATATAACTGTCTCTAGACTGCAATGGTATCTTCCAGACTTTGCCCAGGCTGATATATGTAACTGTCCCTGTGCTGCAATGGTATCTTCCAGCCTTTGCCCAGGATGAGATATGTAACTGTCTCTAGGATGCAATGGTATCTTCCAGCCTTTGCCTAGGCTGAGATATGTAACTGTCCCTGCACTTCAATGGTATCTTCCAGCCTTTGTCCAGGCTGAGATATGTAACTGTCCCTGTGCTGCAATGGTATCTTCCAGCCTTTGCCCAGGATGAGATATGTAACTGTCTCTAGGCTGCAATGGTATCTTCCAGCCTTTGCCTAGGTTGAGATATGTAACTGTCCCTGTGCTGCAATGGTATCTTCCAGCCTTTGTCCAGGCTGAGATATGTAACTGTCCCTGCACTGCAATGGTATCTTCCAGCCTTTGCCCAGGCTGAGATATGTAACCGTCCCTGCGCTGCAATGGTATCTTCCAGCCTTTGCCCAGGCTGAGATATGTAACTGTCCCTGTGCTGCAATGGTATCTTCCAGCCTTTGCCCAGGCTGAGATATGTAACTGTCCCTGCACTGCAATGGTATCTTCCAGCCTTTGCCCAGGGTGGGATATGTAACTATCTCTAGGCTGCAATGGTATCTTCCAGCCTTTGCCTAGGCTGAGATATGTAACTGTCCCTGCTCTGCAATGGTATCTTCCAGCCTTTGCCCAGGATGAGATATGTAACTGTCTCTAGGATGCAATGGTATCTTCCAGCCTTTGCCCAGGCTGAGATTTGTAACTGTCTCTAGTCTGCAATGGTATCTTCCAGCCTTTGCCTAGGCTGAGATATGTAACTGTCCTTGCACTTCAATGGTACCTTCCAGCCTTTGCCCAGGCTGAGATATGTAACTGTCCCTGCGCTGCAATGGTATCTTCCAGCCTTTGCCCAGGCTGAGATATGTAACTGTCCCTGCGCTGCAATGGTATCTTCCAGCCTTTGCCCAGGCTGAGATATGTAACTGTCTCTAGGCTGCAATGGTATCTTCCAGCCTTTACCCAAGCTTAGATATATAACTGTCTCTAGACTGCAATGGTCTCTTCCAGACTTTGCCCAGGCTGAGATATGTAACTGTCCCTGCGCTGCAATGGTATCTTCCAGCCTTTGCCCAGGCTGAGATATGTAACTGTCTCTAGGCTGCAATGGTATCTTCCAGCCTTTGCCTAGGTTGAGATATGTAACTGTCCCTGTGCTGCAATGGTATCTTCCAGCCTTTGTCCAGGCTGAGATATGTAACTGTCCCTGCACTGCAATGGTATCTTCCAGCCTTTGCCCAGGCTGAGATATGTAACTGTCCCTGCGCTGCAATGGTATCTTCCAGCCTTTGCCCAGGCTGAGATATGTAACTGTCCCTGTGCTGCAATGGTATCTTACAGCCTTTGCCCAGGCTGAGATATGTAACTGTCCCTGCACTGCAATGGTATCTTCCAGCCTTTGCCCAGGGTGGGATATGTAACTATCTCTAGGCTGCAATGGTATCTTCCAGCCTTTGCCTAGGTTGAGATATGTAACTGTCCCTGCACTGCAATGGTATCTTCCAGCCTTTGCAAAGGCTGAGATATGTAACTGTCTCTAGGCCGCAATTGTATCTTCCAGCCTTTGCCTAGGCTGAGATATGTAACTGTCCCTGCGCTGCAATGGTATCTTCCAGCCTTTGCCTAGGCTGAGATATAAAACTGTCCTGGCACTGCAATGGTATCTTCCAGCCTTTGCCAAGGCTAAGATATGTAACTGTCTCTAGGCTGCAATGGTATCTTCCAGCCTTTGCCCAGGCTGAGATATGTAACTGTCCCTGCGCTGCAATGGTATCTTCCAGCCTTTGCCTAGGCTGAGATATAAAACTGTCCCTGCGCTGCAATGGTATCTTCAAGCCTTTGCCCAAGCTGAGATATGTAACTGTCTCTAGGCTGCAATGGTATCTTCCAGCCTTTGCCCAGGCTGTGATATATAACTGTCTCTAGGCTGCAATGGTATCTTCCAGCCTTTGCCCAGGCTGAAATATGTAACTGTCTCTAGGCTGCAATGGTATCTTCCAGCCAGGGCCACCATCAGGGGGACACAGTTGTCCCGGGCCCGGACGATTTTAACTTTAAAAGGGGGCGGTGCTACAGTTTTCTTAGTAGCTTGGGCCCCCTTAAATCAATTCCAGGCCCTGTCATTGTTGGTCAGCGGGTGATCCTATTGGTCGCGCCCCGTGCGTAAATGCACGTCAGTATGCACGAGGCGCAACCTTATAAAAGGACCTGGCGTCTTTCGGCACTCTGAAGTGCAGTGCTATCGTGAACGGAGGAGCCGCCGGAGGAGCCGCACAAGACAAGGGGGGCTGTGCTGTGCTGGGTACGAATGTACTAGGGTTGGGGCACTGCTGGCTACCAATGTACTAGGGGGGGCACTGCTGGCTACCAATGTACTGGGGGGGCACTGCTGGATACCAATGTACTAGGGTTGGGGCACTGCTGGCTACCAATGTACTAGGGTTGGGGCACTGCTAGCTACCAATGTACTAGGTTTGGGGCACTGCTGACTACCAATGTACTAGGGGGGGCCCTGCTGGCTACCAATGTACTAGGGTTGGGGCACTGCTGGCTATAAATGTACTAGGGGGGGGGGCCTGCTGGCTACCAATGTACTAGGGTTGGTGCACTGCTGGCTACCAATGTACTATGGGGGGGCCTGCTGGCTAACAATGTCTCATGTCTGTGAGTTCTTTGTACTGGTGGGAGGGGGGCTTAGAAAACTTTGTTGTGAGGGGCCCCGTGATTTCTGATGGCGGCCCTGTTGGCAATTACAGCGCTAAGCTCGTTTAATACCTTGGGATGAATCCCATCCTGTCCTGGACTTTTGTTTACCTTTATATGTTCAAGTCTCTTTTGAATTTCCTCCCGAGTGACCCATGCGTCAGTAGCTAAATTAACTGGGCATATTAAAAGGGAAGCCTTCATTAGCTGGCTTCTCAGATGTATAGACAGATGAAAAATAAGAGTTAAAAATTTTTGCTTTTTCCCTGTTCTCATAAACCAACTGACCCCCCCCCACCAAGTCAGAAATTCAAATATAACTACCTGGTTTGGGGGCACTAAAAGCAACATCCAAGGGGTTGGTGAGCAACATCTCCTGAGCCACTGGTTTGGGATCACTGCTATACATGATGGACACCAGCATGAAACTAAATTACAAAGAACACCCCCAGGAATGTATCTTACCCCCTAAAGTTACACTGCCATTAAATATTAAAATTTATTTAAAAAAAAATTCCTAAACACACAGTTACACCAATATAATAAATCTGCAATCGGCTGTGTGGTACATGTGACAACAATCTCCCGTATTCTTCATATGTCTCGGCTATGGGGTAGAGTGGCAAGGGGAAAGCCTTTTCTTACGAAGAAAAATATCCAAGCCAGGCTACATTTTGCAAAAACACATCTGAAGTCTCTCAAAAGCATGTGGGAAAAGATGTTACGGTCTGATGAAACCAAGGTTGATTCCAAAAAATATGTTTGGTGCAAAAACAATACTGCACATCACCAAAAGAACACCATACCCACAGTGAAGCATGGTGGTGGCAGCATCATGCTTTGGGGCTGTTTTTGTTCAGCTGGAACTGGGGCCTTAGTTAAGATAGAGGGAATTATAAACAGTTCCAAATACCAGTCACAGTTTTGGCACAAAACCTTCAGGCTTCTGCTAGAAAGCTGAACATGAAGAGGAACTTCATCTTTCAGCATGACAACAACCCAAAGCATACATCCATATCAACAAAGGAATGGTTTCACCGGAAAAAGATTAAAGTTTTGGAATGGCCCATCCGATTGAAAATCTGTGGGGTGATCTGAAGCACAGGAGATGCCCTCGCAATCTGACAGATTTGGAGTGTTTCTGCAAAGTAGAGTTGGCAAATATTGCAAAGTCAAAATGTGCCATGCTGATAGACTCATACCCAAAAAGACTGAGTGCTGTAATAAAATCAAAAGGTGCTTCAACAAAGTATTAGTTTAAGAGTGTGCACACTTATGCAACCACATCATTTTAGTTTTTTGGGTTTTCTTCCCTCCACCTAAAAGATTTCAGTTTGTTTTTCAATTGAGTGGTACCTGGTGGAACCTGACAATTTACCAGGGCTGTGTAGACTTTTTATATCCACTGTATTTTATATGTGTAACAAATTAACACATACATTATCTATGTATATCCATAAAAATAATACACATAGGGACACCACTTGTTGTGGTGAAAAACCTGTACTGTATTATGCATATTGCTATCCTATACAATATTAAAAATTAAAAAAAAACATTAACTCCATGGACAAGAAGGTTTTGAAATATATGTAAACTTAACCATCTTATCTGTATTGTAAATGGCACATAAAATGAACAAGGATGTTATCAGCAAGGATACTACCTATACAGACCAGCCACTCAAACAGCCCTATACAATAAATGCATGGTGAAAAGAAAAAAGTAGCATGAAAGCACTATGGCAATGAGTGTTAAAAACAAAGAGCCCCCCCCCCCCAACCACACACATACACACAACTTACCTCATAATATAATCTCCATGAAGAGTAAGCTTGGGTTTGCTCTGATATTTGAAAAACGTATCATGCAACTTTTTTCATTTTAGATTTCATGGTTTTTTGCTCTTCCTAGGGCAAAAAAATATATAAAAGTATGTAAGACATAAATACGTAATAGGATACAGTTCTAAATATGCAGCTTTGTTGAAGGTGACCTAGCTTTTCCAGTATCCATCTAGGAGGATGGTGTCAAACTTCTGTGCTGTTGAAGGCTGGAATTTTTCTAGCCTATGTGGTGGAGGTCTGATAATGGAAGTCAGTTTTGACCACTGCCTTTTTTAAACCACACCCTGTTAACACAAACATTTTGAGACCATATCCACATTAATGGTGGTAGTACACCAAAAAGACTAATGGTTCGTGTTCACTTCAAGGATATCACTCATGTATCACACAGGCAGCATAGGGCAGGCAGAGTATGGCACACACAAATAGCATAGGAGAGGCAAAGTATGTGTGTGGCAAAGTATGCCACACACATGCAGCATAGGGCAGGCAGAGTATAGCACACACAGGCAGCATAGGGTAGGCAGAGTATGGCACACACAAATTGCATAGGACAGGCAGAGTATTGCACACATGATATAGCAGGGCAGGCAGAGTAGGGAAGGATACTGGGGAAATCTATCATAACTATGCAAGTAACTGAAATGAGGTGTGAGCAGTGAAGGGGCTTACATGTGTGAACAATGCAAGGGCTTACAGCCTAAATGTGAGGTGTGAACTATGCAGCGGTCAGGGGGGGGGGGGGCGGGAGAATGAAGACATTCATGTCTTCTTGCTTGTCTGACCTTTATTAATTCTAGAACCTCAGATCACATAAGCTTAATGCCACAGGAGTATTGAAGAATAGCCTCTCTAGTAACAGTATGACACAATTCGTCTTTTAAAATTAGAAGAAAGAAATTTTTATCATAAATGTGATATTTTTTTAAAGTGTATTTACAGTAAGAGTTTAGAGACTGTGGAATTCTCTCTATGAAGTGGCGGCACACTTATTGTTGTAACATATATCAATGTTGTTGTAACATATCAGTATATTTTTTACAAATAAAAAACTGTAATAAACAATTAATTCTTACTAGACAATTATTGAGTCAATAAAAATGATAACAAAGAAATATGTTTATACAAGCAGATTTTTGCCATGTTGCCATAAAGAAGCACAATCAGTGTTACTGATAAATTGTGTACATACAATATATTACAGTTTGAACCAAGGTTAAATTAAACATCTTTTATTAAAAACTGCAAGGTAAAGCCTTATTTATATATATCTGTCCTACTCATTTTACTCATTTTAAATGTTATTTTAAAACGTCCTACTCACCAGTGAGGAGTACAAACTTGGCCATGGTTTCCTCTGTAATGACGTTTCCTCAGGATCATCTGCCTTTTTATACAAAAGCCATAAAACATATACTGTACTTTACTGGGAGAATGGGCAAACACTATACAGTATAGTTGCATTTCAATCATCAAAGCAAGATGCAGTAATCATACAATGGAGAATAGCATTTGTGCCAAAACTGTTTGAGATCTTGGCCTTTACAGGTGCAGCACTGAAGGACTGAAAAGTCATATAGTTTCAGGAAAGTGACCTTTTCATTGTTTAATTAATATGATACATTTCAGTTGATGCATACTTTGCCAAAAAGATATTCAGCAATGGAAAAAAACAAGAAATGTGAGTAGGTCACAGATCTTATTTCATGAAAATATACGCATGTCATATAGCTGGAGGTCACTTGTGAAAAATGATCTAAAATCATAACATTCCAGGGAGAGATTGGTTTTAGTAGTTTCAGGAACTAGTCTATCTTGTAACACAAGTAGGGATGTCTATGAAGATTCTCATTCCTCCAGGTCATGATATACAGTATCTAGTAGAATTAAGTCTAAAACAACTGGAGTTTTTTTCTTGAAAACGTTTCACCACTCATCCAAGTGGCTTCTTCAGTTCAAATGACTGCTAGGGAATTTCCTGGTATTTAAACCCTTGCTGGTAGTACAGTCTCAGGCATCCAATCATAATGGTTCCATTGAACTTATTCAGTTAGGTGTTAGCCGAAACTGACAGGTGTAAGAAGGTATGATCCAGTCACAATGGTACCATGATTTTCATTGATGCAGGTGTTAATCCTTCAAAGTACATGAACTGTTGTGAAACTGCTGGTGTAAGGATGTCAAAGCGGCATTGTATGTTGATGACAAGCGGTGTCGCAGGCCCCTCCTCTGTTCAGGGATGGTTTTTCCAGGCTGGCAAAAATGGCCTCTTTCACACCTCTTTCTGTCCTCTCGGTCCAAAATATGCACCATACTGTCCTCAAAAAAGTGACCTTTTTCCTTGAGGTGTAGATAGACTGCTGAACCATTGTGATTGGATGTTTGTGACTGTACTACCATCAAGGGTTTAAATACCGGGGAATGCCCTACCAGTCATTTGAACTGAAGAAGCCACTCGGATGAGTCGCTCACAATAAACAACATTAGTATGCAGCTCACTTCACTGGTCGTGTCAGGCCCTTTCAAAAGATTTTTTTGCAGGGGGGCCTGGCATAACTTGGTTGCAGAGGCCTCCAAAGCAGCTAATTTCTATAAACTCTATTCATATAAACACTATTCATTAAAAGCATTTGCATCTAAACAAACTCTAAATATAACTGCACCAAGCAGCCGTTCTTTCGTATTGCCACTCTACATTTCATCATATTTCTCTTTCTTTGGAATGTTTTCATTTTTATATGCTAGGTGGGGGGCATCAACTTGGCCACCTCAGGTGGCTAGGACCCCCGAGGCAGTGCTGCTCCTATGCAGTCCTTGCCTTACAGGCCTTTCATACCTGCCCTACAGTTAGCTGCCTGATACATAATCTAATAAGCTGTAGGGGCCAAGTCCCATAATTTATTGTGACATGTATGGCCACCTTACAAAAAATGGCCTAACATGCCCCTGCTTCCTGCATCATCTTTTAAGGTCTTCTCTGTAACTGATATCTGATCCAGGCACAAAGGAGCAGATATTTATGTGTATTGACACGTATAGGTTGGGAGAGAGAGATTCATTCATTTCAATGTAAATTGACTCAATGGGAAATCACCGTAGTTTGTGGATAATAGTTTGAATATATGTTTCCAGAAAATAGATAATACATACCTGTATTATTTATTGTTATCCTTTATTTATACTGTATATAGGGCTACCATTAGTGTGTACAGTTGGTGCACTAGCCAGGGGCCTCATATAATGCATACACAAGGCATTTTTTTCATTGGTGTCCCGTTTAACTCGTTGACCAATGGGCTAATACCTGAGGCCCCCTGTGGTAGGGCCTTGCTTACTTGGTAGTATGGTGACCCATGTTAACTTATGGTGAAAAAGCATCTGCATAATACACAGTGCTTTACAGAGATTATACATCATTCGCATCAGTCCCTGACCCACTGGAGCTTACAATCTAAGGTCCCTACCATATACATACTCTAATATAATCAGTGATTTTAAAAGCTTTAATGCACTCACATTACATCGCTTGAGGCCAGTCACATATAGTTATATAAAAATGCAGAGTCCCAATTCCATCCAGAGAGGAATCTTGCCAGTGTGTATATTCCCCTCATGGTTCTGTCTATGATCCAATGTGATGTCACCTCCACCTAATGCGCTTCGCTGAATGAATCAGCTTCCTCAGAGGCACAAGGCTGTGTTCTACGAGTTTCTGTCATACATTTGCAGCACCTGGACCAATGAAAATGTGTGTCAGGTCAGTTGGTATAAATGATTTCTATTTTTTATTGCTGTTTCATTCAACATGGAAACTGACTCCCACCATAATTTTTCTTTTTTTTTTTTTTTTTCATTTTTTTGGTTTAATAAATATTTAGCGATAAAGTGCATCTCTGCACTTTACAAAGGGGAATGCTGGTTGTATTTGACTATGTTGCCATGGCAGAGAAATAGACTACATTACTGTAGGCTTTGAAAGTGGGAGGGCTTTTCTGGGGTCAAATATGACTTTTACTATGGTCACCAGGTCTGGATGGTCTTACAGCAGTTCCACTGGCATTTGTCAGATTCCACAGATTGCCAGTCTGGTCCTGATGGTCACATGAGCTGGTAGAAGTAAGCTGAGTTAAAGAAGATGCTTATCAAAACATATGCGTGCCTTTGGGCGATATCTTAATGGCCACGCTTAGGAGAAGACTAAATAGCACTGGGCATGACAATGTTTGGAATGAATGGGGCATTTGGAGATGAATATCTAGTTCAACATCATGATTTAGAACAGGGGTGTCGAACTCAGTCAGAGAAGGGGCCAAAATCTAAAATCCAGCCTAAATCGCGGGCCGAATGGTTTACTGAACAGTCATAAACTGACAACGTTAACCAGAAATGTGAATTTAAAATGAGTGGAACAATCTTTTCCTTAACAGTGCTGTTAACCAACTCACTTAAATTGTCTGCCTTCACCATCAACTTTTCTTTTCCTGGACATTTTGGGATCAATATTGGCAGTAAAAGATGTAGTTTATTGGAAATCTGCGTTAGAAGGAAAAAGTTGAAAACTGCACAGGGATAGCTTGATTTGGCAGATGGAGTCAGTCAATAAATGCCTGGCTGGGTACAGATAGCAGATTCTGATTTTTATGCCTGCACTTTATGCCAGGAACTGGCAGCTTCTGCTGTGTATTTTTTAGCACACGCTCTCCTTTGTATTTTTTAGCACACGCTCTCCTGTGTATTTTTTAGCACACCCTCTCCTTTGTATTTTTTAGCACACCCTCTCCTTTGTATTTTTTAGCACACCCTCTCCTTTGTATTTTTTAGCACACCCTCTCCTTTGTATTTTTTAGCACACCCTCTCCTTTGTATTTTTTAGCACACGCTCTCCTTTGTATTTTTTAGCACATGCTCTCCTTTGTATTTTTTAGCACACGCTCTCCTGTGTACTTTTTAGCAAACGCTCTTCTGTGTATTTTTTAGCACACGCTCTCCTGTGTATTTTTTAGCACACCCTCTCCTGTGTACTTTTTAGCACACGCTCTCCTGTGTATTTTTTAGCACACGCTCTCCTGTGTACTTTTTAGCAAACGCTCTCCTGTGTATTTTTTAGCACACGCTCTCCTGTGTATTTTTTAGCACACCCTCTCCTGTGTATTTTTTAGCACACCCTCTCCTTTGTATTTTTTAGCACACGCTCTCCTTTGTATTTTTTAGCACACGCTCTCCTGTGTACTTTTTAGCAAACGCTCTTCTGTGTATTTTTTAGCACACGCTCTCCTGTGTATTTTTTAGCACACCCTCTCCTGTGTACTTTTTAGCACACGCTCTCCTTTGTATTTTTTAGCACACGCTCTCCTGTGTACTTTTTAGCACACGCTCTCCTGTGTATTTTTTAGCATACGGCCATACGCTCTCCTGTGTATTTTTTAGCATACGGCCATATGCTCTCCTGTGTATTTTTTAGCACACGCTCTTTAGCACTCGCCTCCTGAATCTCGCGTGACTTGTGGCTTGTGATCTCGCCGGCCGTACTTGCTATCTATTACGCATGCGCATAGAATCTATGCGCATGCGTAATAGATAGCAAGTACGGCCGGCTATGCCATAGAATGATTCTACTATGGCCGGCCGTACTTGCTATCTAATACGCATGCGCATGCGTAATAGATAGCAAGTACGGCCAGCTATGCCATAGATGATTCTACTATGCCATAGCCGGCCGTACTTGCTATCTAATACGCATGCGCATAGATTCTATGCGCATGCGTAATAGATAGCAAGTACGGCCGGCGAGATCGGTGCGGGCCACATTGCAAGGCCTGACGGGCCGGATTTGGCCCGCGGGCCTTGTGTTTGACACCTGTGATTTAGAACAACCAAATTGTTGTTTATAGCTTTGCTTTGTTGGTCGGGTATACAAATTATTGGGTGTACCAGCTAGTAATTACTGGTACTAATGACATAATGGCAGATGTAGGACCTAATATAGTTTAGGGATGTGGGATCTAAGCTTAAGAAAAAATCATTTTTTTTTCCTGAGACCTTAGAAGTCCCTGTGCAACCTTAGGATGATACCACAAGCTTATGGTGCCAAATGTGCAGGTGTAGTCTTTGATGTATTGCACCTCAACTGCCATACACTTGCAGATTTAAGCTACCAATTTGGCCCTTTCTACCTGTGTATGGCATCAGATCTCTTGAATCTTTACTTTCCAAATACCCAAAAGCATTAATATTTAAGATGTTTTATGCTGGTATGTCAGGATAGGTTGGTCATATGAGGCTGTAAATAAAACAAACTTTGAGACTATTTCAGAAATTTCATAAAGTTTAGGAAAGATTTGTGGCTTGGTAGTTTGAAGTAGATAGACATGTTTATGCATTCTGGATTTAGCTGAGGGTTTTCTGGGGTAAATTTATTTTTTGTATCTTCAACAATTATAAAATGTTGTAATTTTGTAGTACAGTAGCTCCATAAGTATACTCCATAATAATTAGTATATATGATATTCATTAGGCGATTTATAAATGCCAGATACTTTGGTAATCCTATGCATACAGGATATAAAATTGTTCAGTGGATCCCTGGCATTTATATCTATAATTATTGTATCTTGTTGTCAAATGAAAGCTAAGGCAATTGTGAGATATTCAACACCAAGTTTAGCAAAGCTTTTTGGTATGGTTTGGCATAGAAACATATTTTAAATGGCTTTACCCCACATAAAATGCAGTAAATAAACACATTATGATTTATATGTAGCTGAAGTGACCTCCATAACAAGTCTTATGTGCCATTTTTAGGGTCTTTATATGCCACATACTTTGGTAATCCTATGCAAACTGGCCAACAAACTGATCAGTCAACCGCTGGCATTTGTATTTATCTTGATACCTAATAAGGCAAGGGAAATAAGATGCTGTAAAATGCAAGCTTAAGGGCAGTGGCACATGGGAAGATTAGTCATCCACGATAAATCTTGTCTATGGCGGGCAATTATTCTCCCCGACATGCCATCCCACCGGCAAGAATATAAATCGCTGGTGGGATGGCATACATGTTGCTTCGTTTTCCTGAAGTCGCCTGAAGTTGCCTCTCAAGGAAACTTCGGGCAACTTCGCACTGTGGCAAGATCCAGGGTGCAAAAAAAAAAGATGTGTCCAAGAGTGTAATATGAGATTATTTTAGTCTTTTTAAACTTCTTGTTATTGTCTACTATATGTCAGTCTTGTCACAATCTAGTAACATTTACCACAATAAAAAGTGGTATAAAAAAATGCATTTGCCTGTATACTTCTTGGTATGTTTTGTTGTTGCATTTGCACACAAATTAAGCAATTCATCTGAATTACACAGCATTATCTTTTTTTTCAAAATTAGTTTATTTGCATTAGATAATGCTATTTTTCACAGTATATCAATAGGTTAGAATATACCATTCATCCTTACTCATTGTCATGGCCAGTTGCAACATGAGCAGCTTGCATCAAATACAAGGCTTGTTTGACAGGCCTGTTGATAAGTTATCCCATTGAGACAATTAAAAAAGCCACTTTTATTAGTGGGGTCTGGATAGAGACCATTGGATTTTCCTACACAGAACCCACTACTACTGCTCCCACTGGCACTTCCTCCACTTCCACTTCCTCCACTGCCACTTGCACTGGCAGTGGTAGCTGCTTCTGTTGGAGCTGCTGTGTTTGGTGCTACTGTTACAGTGGGTGCCTTACAATCTGCAAAAAAGTAGACAGTATTTGACTTTATTGCTTTTAAGGATCATGAATGTTCATAAAAGGCTCTCACAATGTTAGAATGATCTTTATTGTAAGACTCCATGTACAATAATTTCAGGACCATTTTGAATGCTTACAGGGTTATAAGCATAATTTTCTTTGGTGAAGTAACACATATTTGCTTGCATTATTGTAAATACAATTTAACACACAGTAAATAAAAACTAAATTAAGATTGCTTGTAAAGTGTTACTGGACAGAACTTTACCCATGGTACATTATAACTTTAATGCCACTAAATTAATTTCCACTTACTTGGAAATGAAATTCCCAAAGTAGACTTTAGTGTGTTCATTAGTGGATAATTTCCTTGACCACAGAAATGTCCACTGAAATCATCCAAGGGAAGTGCCCAAACCATAGCACCACCAAAGTTGTTCTTCATCAGCCATTCAGCCTATTCAAAAAGTACAAAGATGTGAGTTTAAGTTTATATTTCAATAAATGAAACAGATACAGAGAAAATAAAATGGCATGGAGTCTGTATATATATTTTTGCACTTCTTTACTTTATTAAAGGAAAACTTTACCCCCAGAATGAATATTTAGTTTACATTATGTTAAGTGACCTATTAAAGAATCTCACCAAAGTGGAATATATATATATATCAATAAATATTGCCCTTTTACATCCTGCATTGCATTTAACAGCGCTGTGAATCCTATGATCCCAAGAGACAGCCCTTTATTTTTAAAATGGCATTTACTATTTACTGTAGGAGTACCCAATAGCCCATACTAATAAAAAGTGTACTTTTATGAAAATGATTTATTTAGATGAAGCAGGTTATTACATATGAGCTTGTTTATGCAATATATTTTTAGAGAGACCTACATTGTTTGGGGGTACAGTTTTCCTTTAATCACAGCATATGTGATTTAGTGGTGATCCACCACTATAGCAGCCTTAGGCAGAACACATACCTTGGATATATGTTTGTGAAGAGATAGTATTTAACCCTTTAACTGTCAACAACGTATTGCGTACGTCGTTGCAGTAAAAGGCTTTATCTGCCAACGACGTGCGCCATACGTTGTTTGGCAGATAAAAATACTCTGCTTCTGCAGAGAGTTTTTAGCAATGACAGCCCCCTGGGGAACGAGCCAGGGGGGCTGTCATGTCAGCCCAGCGACGCGATCGCTGCTTGGTCCCGCTTCCTGCTTCCCCCCAGCGCTGGCCCACTGCCTAGGGGGACTTCCTGTTCCAGGACTGCAGCACTGAGGACCAGGCAAGCTTCAGGACAGGTAAGGCTGATTTTTTTGCATTTATATACACTTACACACACTTACATACATTTACACACATACAGCACACAATTTTGCAGTTTTGTTTTTCATTTTGCACACTTATCTACACCTATATACACTTATACACACTCATATACACACTTACACACTGTCACACAACTTTTACACATGTACACACATGTATACACAAACACTTACCACTTAGTTTCTTTTCCCTGAAAACTGTTTATTTTGACAGCATGACTATTGGCTTAGATATTCTGACCATTAATTATACTGTCGTGTGACTTATTTTGTCGATTTACTAATTTGCACAATTTTGGTGGTTCTATTGCATTTTTATCCCTGTATTAGTTTTCCTGATCTGTTTTTAGCATAGGTTTGCCATGTGTAACTTTGATGTAGAAAAAGCTAAGTTGGCAGGCAAGAAATCCATATGCACTATTTTCATTTTGGGGTCAGTACATACCGCAGACTTTGGTATATTAATGCATATTGGACATCAAACTGTTCAGTAGACCGTAGGTGTTTCTATTTGGGGTGATTTGCCTTTGTACGCAAGAAATTGTGTGAGATAAATGCGGCAAATTGCAACATTTTTAGACGATTTTCTGAAATGTCATAAACACCACTAACTTTAGGAAAGCTTTGCAGATTGGTACTTTGGTGTAGAAAGGACTCTTTACCCATGTTGGATTTGTCAGAATGTGTACTTTCCAAAAATATATGGTTTTCTGGGTTTTCCTGTATAGTTAGGGGGTGTTACAGCACATAATACGCTGACAGGGGGCTCTGTGTGCAAAAGCTGAGTTGGCAGGCGAGAAATCCATTTGCACTATTTTCATTTTGGGTTCAGTACATACCACAGACTTTGGTATATCTATACATATTGGGCATCAAACTGTTCCGTAGACCTTAAGTGTTTCTATTTGGGGTGATTTGCCTTTATCTGATCTTTATCAAGAAATTGTGAGAGATAAATGCGGCAAATTGCAAGATTTTTAGGCAATTTTCTGAAATGTCATAAAAATCGGCAAACAGGAAAGCTTTGCGGCTTGGTACTTTGGAATAAAAAAAAATGTGTACCCATTATAAATTAGGGGGAATGTGTACTTTCCAAAAATATATGGCTTTCTGGGGTGAGTGTACTTTTTTTGTAGCATTATCCCACATAAAAAATGTAAATGTGTTGATTTTGCAGGAGCTGAAATGACTTATCATATGGGGGTAAGTTCCCATGGGGGCCCCTACATGCCACATATTTGGGTAAACCTATACATATTTGGTATCAAACTGTTCAGTGGACCCCTGGTCCATGGTATGGTGTTTTATCTTGATACCTAATGCTATGTGGGAGATAAGATGCTGCAAAGTGGAAGCTTTGAGGGTATTTTGGAACTGTCATTAAAATTGCTACATTTAGAAAAGCTTTGCGGCTTGCTACTTTGGAGTAGAAAGACACGGGTACCCATTTTAGATTTGGGAGAATGTGTACTTTCCAAAAATATGGCTTTCTGGGATGAGCATACTTTATACTAGCTATATTCCACATATAATGATGTAAATGTGTTGATTTTGCAGGAGCTGAAATTACAGAAATGATAGATCATATGGGGGTATGTTCACATTGGGGCCCCTACATGCCACATACTTAGGTAAATCTATACATATTGGGCATCAAACTGTTCAATGGACCCCTGGCGTTCATATTTAGGGTGTTTTATTTGGTTACTTTATGACCTATAGGAGATAAGATCCTATAGACTGGAAGCTTTGAAGTGATTTTTTTAAAATTTCACAAATTTTGATAAAAACCAATAACTTTAGGAAAGCATTGTAACTTGGTAGTTTGGAGTAGACAGACAGTTGTGCCTATTCTGGATTCCCCAGAATCTGTTCTTTCCAGAAATGTGTAATTTTCTGGGATAAACCTTCTGTTGGTGGAATTTTGTCCTTGAAATATAAAGTATGCAGCTTTCTGAAGCAGTGCTTTGGAATTTGGTAGTGTACTGCTGGGAGTTTTTGACGTATACAAGTGAGAAATCTCCATAAAACTCTCTATATTTGGTATTGGCGCCTTTAGGAGACATGGGACTTTCCAAATCAGTTGTATTTTTGTGCATAAAATAATTTTTGTTTCTGGTATGTGTGTTTATATTATGGAAAATATGATTTTTTAAAATTTTTTAGAGATTTAGAAGCCTATTTCTTGTTAACAAATTGAAATTACACCACAAGCTTTCATATTTTGAAAGCTTAGTTTGTCCTGAAAAAAAACGATATATTGTTTCCTGGGTAAACTAAAAGTCCCCCCAAGGAAAGGCCCCCTTGCAAAATGTTCAAAAACTGTCTGGCAATACAAGTTCTGCTTTGACCAACACAGCTGGCAGTGAAAGGGTTAACAAACAGTCGGCCTCAGCCTTGGTGGGCCCTAGGCCTCTAGTTACATTTCTGCGAGTGAGTGATTGGGCAGTGGGCCCACCACCACCCGCATCACTCACTAAGTGCTGGTAAGATGGTGCAGCACACGAGCGTAAGGCAGAAGCAGCCCGGACGTCTGCCAGTAGAGGTGCGGCACTGTAAAGCTGGCTGCAACAGCACAGGGACTGTACACAAGTTACAGTGCTGGAATCATGGAGTTGGCAAGCACTAATCCTCCCCAGGGGTGTTGGCAAACCAAAACTGACTGGCTGAACTTAGCCTCCAGAGTGGGCAAGCCCCTGGGGCAGCAGCCCAAGTGGGCTTTGGACACCCAGTCAATCTGACTTATGGTGCTTACATGTGGTGGAACACAAAAGAATGCCACTGCAGGGAAGTGCAAGAATAAATGCTTGTGAGTATGAACCCTTATTACTTATCCAATTTTGTTATCAGTTCATATCCAATTAAATACTTTCTGTTTTCATCATAAAAATGTTTACCAAAATATACCATTCTTTGCCCTTAACACCCTTTTTCCTCTTATGCTCTGCATGTAGCCTATGTTTCTGATAAATTTGTTTTACTCTCACCTGCACTAGAATTCCGCACAATAAAACCCTTTACAAAAATAAATGAAGCCCTACATTTTTTGTGTAAAAAATATCCTCTGTATCAAGTTGCTATACACAGATAAGATATCTTACTTTGATCTGGAAACTCTTCTCATTGTCATATCCAATCCATTCACTTCCTTTGTAAGCATAAGGCACAGCTTGTGGGCTGTTCCAAACCACTGTTGCTCCTTGTTTCAAAAAGTTGCAAATCTGTAGGTATTTATCAAACCATTTATCATGTAACTATAAAATAATACATTTTAACATTGCTTAAATTACATAATTATGATGAATTAGGATTGGTCAAGTTCTGCTATATATAACATCTGGGCTTTGCAGCATGTAGAAAACCCTTATTCTTTCCAGCACAGCATTCAGAAGTGCAGGTTAGGAAAAGTCAACCAGTGTTTGGTACAAATAATTCCTTTCTGTCAAACAGAATGAACAAAGCTACACTGGTTGGATTTAGCGCACAATGCAAGGAGCAATGCCCTGCCACAAGTGCTTTGTAACTGAGCAGTAAGGGGTGCAATTTTGTGCAGCTAAATCCTCTAGCATTTGAGGAAAGGGATTTTCTAAATGACCCAACATATGGGTGTTAACAATTAATATTGTATTAGAAAGTTTAAATATGACCTCAAAGTATGCCATAAATCCAGATTCCTGAGTGTATGGGGCGGCAGGACCTCCACCAGAAGTTGGGGCACCAAGACCATTGTTAGAAGGATCACTAAGAGTAAATGTTCTGCCATAAGCTGGGAACCCAACCATCAGCTTCTCTGGTGCAGCACCATTGTTCTTCCAGTAGTTCATGGCATAGTCCTAGAAAAGCAACACATTGAGATTACTTAGATGCAGATGACCAGGACAAAAACATAGTTGCTTACTACTGGACCCAAACAGTTTTCCCTGCTGACTCACCACATTGAAATAGATATATCCACCTTGATCAGCCGGACCCTGGTACAAAGGACTATCCTCACCTGTGAACCCTTCCCATGATCCTCGGAGATCATAGGTCATTACATTGATAAGGTCCAAATACCTTTGAATAGAGATAATTAGATGTGTTTTTTGGCCTTTTTTTGTTTATACATAGGTTTTTGTACCATCATATAAAATGTAATATATGACCTGTTGGACCTGTTATCTGGAAACCCATTATCCGTTCCAAATTACAGAAAGGCTGTCTTAAATAGACTCCATTTTATTCAAATAATTCACATTTTTTTGTCTGTACAGTACTTTGTACGTGATCTCAACTAAGATATAATTAATCCTTATTGGAGCCAAACCAGTCCTGTTGGTTTTAATTACTGCTTAAGTTATTTTTTTAAGTAGACTTAAGCTATAAAGATTAAAATTATGGAAAGACCCATTATCTGGAAAACCCCTGGTCCTGAGCATTCTGGATAATAGGTCCAATACTTCTAATATTATAATATTATATAGCTGCCTTTCAGTGACCTTCAGATGCTTATTTCTGATACAATCCTCTTTTCCAACACTGAGACAGCGCCCAGCTTCTTCCTTGGTCTGTGAACAATATACTGTACATTATGTTTTTACTTAATTATGTTTTTTTTTGGAAACAACACTATATTTCATGTAAAAGAATGCAATTTTCTGTAAAGAAAAAGCATTGTAATGCCAACATTCCTTTCTTCTATGTGTAAAATACAGCTTACTGAGAGAGTTGTGGGATCTGGTATCCAGCTTCTATTGTGGGCATGCCAGCGGACACTGCAGCAGAGATGAGAAGCCGGGGTAGGTTGCTCTGACTAGCTTCCTGCACAAATGCATTATACATTTCCTACAAAGAAAATATGCAAAAACTTTAGAGATAGGAAACCAACTGAATGTTAGCTATGAGGACCTATAGATCCCATTATCATATGCCAGTATGAGATCCATTTTTCAGAAACCTGTCATACAAAAAGCTCTGAAATAAAGGAATGCCATCTTCCATAGCATCCATTTTAAGTAAATAGTTATTTTTTTAATGATTTCTTTATTGTCTGTAGTGATAAAACAGAACCTTGAATATATATTAACTACATTGCATTCATCCGTACTGGTGTCAAAATAATTCAATTAGTTTATTGTTAAATGTCTTTAATTAGATTTACAAAATAGTTATCCAAAGTATAGAATGACCCTTTATTTTGAAGATCCTAGGTCCCTAGCATTCTAGATATAGAATATATAGACTACATATAGAATATATTCTAGATATAGGATTGATTACCTGTATTGCAAATTCCATTTAAAAACAAATTATAATTTTTTCTCCAGTCCCCAAAAAACTATATTTCACAAGGAATTCAATAAGGCAATGAGAAAACTGACTATATACAAAAACATTCAAAGAAACAACTAACTTTAATAAAAATATTGCAAAATGCAGAAAGAAATACAGTATATAGTAATTGTCCTCACCTGCAGGAGGATAGAGTATTGCTCTTTGGTTTCTGGAGGACTTCCTCTGTCTGAATCTCCTGGATACTCCCAGTCAATATCCAGTCCATCAAATCCATACTTTCTCAGAAATGTAATGACAGAATTAATAAATGTTTGACGATTTTGGGGACTGGAAACCATATTGTTGAACCTGAAATGAAGATCATCTAATGATGAAAAAGTATGCCGCCAAAATACAAGTGATCTTAATCAGGGCCGGAATTAGGGGTAGGCAGAAGAGGCACCTGCCTAGGGTGCAACGATGGGGGGCACCAGGCAGGTACCTCTCCTGCCTACCCCTAGTAAGCGCTCCCTTGTCAAGCTGTATTTTTTGCTTGAGGATGTGAGATTGTAAAAGCTATAAACACAGCTGTAAAAGGCTATATACACAGCTGTCAGGTCTCTTTTTATCTGCATTCTGATGGACTCCTTCAGATCAGAAGGCCTATCACACAACTTGGTGAATGCTGAAGTTTCCTCTGGGAGGAATGTGTTATTCAAAATAAAACTAACTGGAAATATACCTGTGGCAGAAGCTACTGGAGAAACACTTCACGAATAATATTAAGAGATGTGTGTTTTCTATTCATGGTGAGCTGCAGGAGGTGATTTTGAGCAAAACAGTTTTCTACAAAACGAATAAAGCAATCAAAATGTTTTAATTGCAGTATGTCTAAGAAGTCTATAGAGGGCAATTTCTGCAATCATAGTTTATTAATAAGAGGGTTGCTTTTATTTATGTATGGAGACTTTTCAGCTATGACATTCTGAAATTCCACTTCGGATCAATGCAGATTAAAATTAGATAAAGGACTCCATGTGAATGGATTGGAAGGGAAACAGTATCATACTTACCCTGAAGTCCCATAGTTCCAGCCTCCAACTGACAAGAGAGTTTTCAATTCACTGTTGCTGTAAACAAATTAGCCAAGTTTACCTATTTTGCTTAAGGAACATTAAATGGTTCAATCTACTTTAGTCGTTGAGACTTATGGCAATAAAGTCCAGCTGTTACACATATATTTCCCATTCAGTTTCAATTTGCCTCAAAAGGTGAAAGATTTCTCAATTATTTTCTAAAAGGTAGATATTAACAAGAAACTATTTCTTAAAATATTTTTTGTGTTTAAGCCCCGTCTTGGTTGTTTGAGATTATATTGACCCCCTTCACGCCTACAAAGTCCGAACAATAATCCTGCTATAGTTCTTAGTCTATTAGAGAGATACAATATAAAATAAAGTAAACTAAAAATACAAAAACTAGAACTCTATAAAATATATCTTCATTTTATGGAAATAAAGTTGATATTTATTTATGGTAGCAATTGTTATGGTGGTCAGTCATCTAGATGAAATTGCAAAATACAGCTAAAAAACTGATTTACAGATGGGTGTGAGAACATAGGAAGATTTGTTTTTTTTTTGTACAAATATGCATTTTCAATATGGCAGCTCTAGGCTCTGCAACTCATGCAGTCTACTGAAGTGTGTGTTCACTTATTAAAAGGGGCTATAGCAGGGTTGATAAAGAATCAGGGGCATTCATAGGGAGGGAGAAGCAAAGCATAGTGGAAAGCTACTACATTTTGTCTAGGTGGACACAGATTTCATTAACTTGTCCACAAAAATACAATGATAATACATAAGGTCTCAGGTTTATATAGATCCATATAGTTTTTATGGCTAAAAGCCCAGCTAGAAACTTCATTGACCACTACCTCCTGTAAACTAAATATGGATAAGCACGCAGACAGTGAATATGTTCCAAGAGATGTTGTTGGAGATGAGGGGCTTCTAAAAAAGTGTTTTAATACCAGGTAACTTACTAGTTTTTCAGTGCATTGAAGGAGGCATAGAATGCTGGATCGTTTGGTTCAAAAATTGCGATTTCGTTGTTTGTCATTGTAGCAAAAGCGTAGATCAGATGAGTGCACATACAAGGATCTACATCATCTGGCATGTATTGGGCAACTCCAGGGTAGTACTGAGCCCAGTTGGTGAAGTAGCACACCAGTTTAAAGGAAGATCCTAAGTATGCAAGAATAAAAAGAACTTTAGATAATAATAAATAGGATAATCATCATCAGCAAATAACTAATGCCCTAATAAAGTGGTTTTCTCTAGTGGCTTCAGTTCTAAGGCCAGTCTTTGCTTCCCTAAAACACAGAGGTGGGACTAATGACCCATGTACCATCAGCCTTAAAGGCATAAAATATTATATGAACTTCAAAATATTATTTACCCCATTCTCTGATCTCCACATATACAATACATCTTTATTCATTTTTCTGTAAGTCTTTTTTTTATAAAACCCAGTTTTACTTGTATGAAATAAAAAAGTCTGTTACTTACCAAGCTGCACGTGCAGCAGGAGGGTAATACCTGAGAGAAATAATTGAGAACATTTATTTATTTTTCAGAAAAAGGCTCATGGTACTTTAAAATTAGGAAACAGTAATAAATTAAAGCAAATATATTCTATGAAACAAACCTAAAAACAATAGTGGCTTGTTCATCTTGAAGCTGGATGATAGACATATACCCTAATTTTTCAGTCTTATATAGACCATGGTCACCTTTGCCAGGGAACAAGGGACACACAAAACACTGCTGATATTATTGTAATTGAAAAGCAAATACATATTTTCCACTTCAAGCATTGTTACTTAAATCAGGGGTTATCAGCAGTAATTAAATATTTTTTTTCCACTCTGGATTTCTGTCAAAACAAATGTTTGAGCTTGAGGAGGCTTTTATGAAAAACATATTGTGCACACCAGTCAGATGGGTCATGGACATTTGATGGTAATATATGTATGTATGTATGTATGTATGTATGTATGTATGTATGTATGTATGTATAACTTTATTTATAAAGCGCCACAAGGGTACGCAGTGCTGTACAATCTTACAAAATACAAAATTACACACAGGGAGGACAAGTGTTATAATAAATAAATACAATAAATATATATAAATGCAAATGTCATGTGTATCCAGAAAATAAAAAATGCTTGAAGTCTGTTGGTCTTAATGAAGTTGTTTGCACATGCAGCTGGTTACAGGATCGGGTACAGAGGGTGGTTGTTAATGGTATATTCTCTACTTAGAGTAAGGTTCTTAGTGGGTTCCCCAGGGTTATGTACTGGGTCCACTTTTATTTATCTTGTTCATTAATGAGGGTATTAGAAGTAATGTATCAGTGTTTGCAGATGACACAAAATGCTTCAGCCCAGTTTATTCTATCCAGGATATGGCATCCTTGTAGCAGGGTCTTGACAAACTAGCAATCTAGCAAGCTAAGAGGCAGATGAGATTTAATGTCGATAAATAAAAGGTCATGCACCTAGGTTGTAAAAATATGCAAGCCACTTATACCCTTAATGGGACTGCACTAGGCAAATTCATAATGGAGAAGGACCTTGGACAATGCCAAGCAGCAACTGCAAAGGCAAACAAGGTTTTAAGCTGTATTAAAAGAGTCATGGGAGAAGGAGTTTATTCTTTCACTTTAAAGAAAAGGGAAGTTGATCCAGGGTCTGGTCCAATTGCCATCTTGGAGTCAGGAAAGAATGTTTTCCCCCCTCTATGCCAAATTGGAGAGGCTTCAAAGGTTTTTTTTTTTTAATCTCTAGATCATCTTGCACTTAAGCAAGTTATATAGGCATAAAAGGTTGAACTTGATGGATGTGTGTCCGTTTTTTCAACTTAACTTACTATGTTACTATGTATTTATAGGAAAAATGAATTTGTGCATCACAGGCACTTTTACCAGACTAAGGGGGAAATGTAATGAAATTTGGTTTATGCTGCACCCCACCCTTGCCTTTCAAAGCTTTGCCGTGGATTGAGGCGGGGAAATGCATTACTAGTTATTGTGCTCTCTGTACTAGAAGAACCAAAGTTATGATTTAAAAACATCATTCCAGCTATTAAAGTTACAAGGAGCGCCTTTTTTGCCATGCCTGGTAACTTTTAGGGCACTGTCGCCTGAGGCAAGGTTTTCATCTTATTTAAGATTAACATTAAGCAAAACTAATTCTGGACTTCTTAAATACATTAAGAAAAAGAAATCTGGAGTTGACCAGCTGCTACAAATGATTCTCTCTTTGCCTCATGGCTGTAGCTCCCTGGGTGGCAAAAATAACACATTTTCAGTAAGAAGTTTTTATTACATAAAGAGTGCACTGGTGCAAACTATAAAATTATAATCTTTCTTCCACTCATGAAAATGGACTATTTATGATTGCCCAAGCTTGCAGGCAATCATAAAAAAAGCTGCAAGTTTTTCTTTATTACAAAAGCCTATTCAGGCAAACTTCTGAAGAACCCATTTACACACAAATTTTTTTAACAGAATAATTATAGTATAAATCCCAGTTATTCATTTACCTCTCATTAAGAAAGACGTCAGGCCATTATTGGTATTAAGACGCATATGAATAAAACACTACAGGGTAAAAATAAAGTCTGAAAAAAAAAAATGTAAGACTATAGGGAGTTTATCACAACAAAGCTGTCCATTAGCCGCTTCTGTAAACCCCTTTAACCCTTTAAGTGCCACCCAAGTAGAATCTACATTGTATGGATAAAAGGACTGAAGTGCCACAGAAAGTAGATTCTATGTTGTGCTGCAGTTTGCTCCTCAGTCGTTCCCCAGCCCTTAGGCAACAAGCAGAGGTGGAGAACTAATGTCCCCTGGGGAGTGATCACCCAGGGGCCCCATAGGAAATGCCAGGCACAGAATCGCATTAAGGGTGTATAGACCCCAGTGGCTGAGCAGTAACTCAGAAAGGCAGAACCTGTCCAGATGCTAGGGCAGTCTGTGGGGTAAAGTGTCACAGAACAGAGCAGAGGCCGCCCCCTTTTGCCACCCCCCCACATCGCCCGACCTGCACCCCCCCCCCCCCCCCCCCCCCCCCCACGGTTGTGTGCATGCACACTTACACAATTTTGTGGATTATTTTTTTTTTCCAATCGTTTTTTTTTTTTGCCTGAAAATTTTTTTTATTGCCTTTGTGGATATCATATTCGCTTACTGCACTGTGCAATACCTGTGCAACTGTTTCTTGTTGCGTGGCGAATGTTTTTGTCACTTGTCAAATGTTTCTGTGGCAATTTTGTGCACCCGGTTCGCAAATAAATACGGCAAAGGCAAAACGTGGATATTCGCCGCAAATCCATGCCTACCACAAAATTTCACTCATCATTATTGTGACAATTTTCCCAAATTTCATAAAAACCATTATGTTTAGCATAGCTTTGTAGTTTGTTAGTTTGCAGTAGAAAGATGTATTTACCTATTTTTGTTTTGTCAGAATGTGTACTTTTGGAAAAAATATGGTTTTCTAGGGTCTCAGTACTGTTAGGGGGTCTTATGGCACATAATACACATGCCGGGTGCTTATATTGCTGGGGCCAAAGTGTCAGATGTGAAAATTCATATGCACTGTTTTTATTTGTATGTCTCTGTACTCCACATAGTTTGGTAAATCTATGCATATTGGGCATCCAACTGTTCAGGAGATGCCTGGCGTTCATATTTAGAATGTTTTATGTTGATATTTTACAAAATATGGGGCATATAATGTGGTAAAATGCATGGTTTGTGACGATTTTTAGAAATTTTATAAAAACTGCCATTTTTAGCATAGCTTTGTAGCTGGGTAGTTTGCAATAGAAAGATATATTTACCAATTTTTGTTTCGTCCCAATGTGTAGTTTCAGAAAATGTATAATTTTCTAGGGTATTGTGTGGCTAATTTTTGCGTCCATTTCACAATTCGCCACTAATCCATGCCTACCAAAAAATTTCACTCATCACAATTTGTGACAATTTTAAGAAATTTTATAAAAACTATTATGTTTAGCACAGCTTTGTAGTTTGGTAGTTTGCAGTAGAAAGATGTATTTGCCTATTTTTGTTTCGTCAAAAAATACTTTCGGAAAAAATATATTTTAGTCCCTGCATTGTTCACATCCTGCATTGTTCACATCTGTGGATCAGACTGTAAGGCCCACATTGTTCACCTGTTCACACCTCAGACTGTGGGAGCAGTGCCAACATTGTGTCACTGTATGTACTGCCAGCCCTATTCTGCCTGTGTGTGTGTATAATTCTTTTACATATGAATGAAGGGTGATATCCCTACAGAAAGGCAGTTTGAGAGTTGGGTTTTTGCTGCGCTACCACCATTAATGTGGGTTTGGTTGTAAAATCTCTTGGGATAACATGGGTGTGGATTGAAAAAGTGGTCAAAACTGGCTTCCATTATCGGCCCCCGGTACCACAGAAGTTGGACAGCACTGTTCTATTGTATACACTGAAGAAAACTGGTTTACCATATTTGCCTTTTCTGTATCCGTTATAACTTATATTGTTACTATAATTCAATGGAGCCACATTCTCAACCCGCATCATTTTACTATTAATATACTTTAGAAACATTTTGGCGCTAGTTTTATCATCTGTCACAATGCGCTCCTTATTTTCAGTTTTTGCCTTCCAGATTGCTGTTTTACAACACTTGTTACAGTTTTTTTTCCTATTAACTTCTTTAGATCCGAATTATGCTGCATAGGGTGGTTCTTAATGCTTCTACATTTACTTCTTAAAGGATATGTAAACCCCACACACAAAAATGTAATCAGTGAACAGCCTCTTTAAAATCTTTCAATACCTGCCACACTGGTTGTCCAGAGATTAATAGTAAGGCTGCAGCATCCCCTTAATCACTTAGATTTCCTTCTTCTCCTGTAACCCACACACCCCTCTCCATCAGGAATTTGCTTTGATTTCTGGCTTCAGTTGTTCTAAGCTCAGATTACTAAACACACCCCCCAGTCTAGCAGCCAATGAAGAGATGGCATTGCTGGTTCCCATAGAAACTCAGCTCTAGCTGTCTGCTTTAATTTTTTTCTCCTGAGCTCAGCTTTACCATTACAGTGCTCGAACAAAGCAGAAATTTTATCAAAGACAGTTCTGCCTGTGTGAGCCTGTATTCTTGATTAAATGTATGCTGAATAAGGGTCTGTATGTGTGTATGCTGTTTGCAGTTTTAAATGTTTCTGATTATGTATCAGAGGAAAAATGGCCACCAGGTGAAAGCTACTATTTGCTTTAGAAAAATGTGATGGTGCTGGCAAGCGGAGGGGATATATGCAGTACAAATAATGCCATTTGGGTGGGGGAGACATGCCCAACTGATATACATTGTCGGCAAATGTAGGCTTTACATGTCCTTTAAGGGAACAAATTCAGAACAGTAATAATTATGTTGGGTTGAAAAAACCAACATACTGTTCTTCAACTTCAGCTTATTCTTCCGCTTTTTCTTCTTATTTTTAGTGCCCCCCATTTCCTTGGGAGGGGCTGGGCATGACCCGGCTGTCTTGGTACATATCGGTAATAACGACAAAATGAACGGTAGGTGGAGGACCTTAAAGAGTGAGTTCAGGGATCTAGGCTCTAAGATTAAGGAAAGGTCCTCCAATGTAATTTTTTCAGAAATTTTGCCGGTGCCACGCACAAGTTTAGGGAGACAGCGGGAGCTTAATGCGTGGCTAAAGTCTTGGTGTAGGAAGGAAGGGTTTGGGTTCCTAGAGCACTGGGCTGACTTTTCTTTGGGGTACAATCTATACAGCCGTGACGGATTGCACCTCAATGGAAGGGGGTCCGCTGTGCTAGGGGAGAGAATGGTTAAGAGGCTGGAGGAGTGTTTAAACTAGACAAGGGGGGGGGGTGAGCTAGAGTTCTATAGGAAAGCTAGTGTAGACGGGGCAGTGGGACTAGTAAAGGGTTGTGGGGGAGGAGTGAGGGGGGCATATAGTTTATCAGATAAGGAGCTTCCGTTACAAGGAAAACAGTCTAATATTTGCCTTAGCTCTAACTCTCCGTTAGCTAATGTAAACATCAGAGGGAGAAGTAATAATCTCCGCTGCATGCTGGCTAATGCGCAAAGCTTGTCGGGTAAATTAGGGGAGCTGCAAGCTATTGCATGTATTGAAAATTATGATTTAATTGGTATCACTGAGACCTGGTGGGATGAAAAATGCAACTGGGCCGTGAATTTAAATGGTTATACACTTTTTAGGAGGGACAGAGAGATTAAAAAGGGTGGAGGGGTTTGTCTTTATGTAAAGTAAGATTTAAAGCCATGTAATAAAGACATTACCAATGAAAATGTAGAATCTCTTTGGGTAGAAATTTCAGCAGGGCAGAAGGTCACAAAGAAAATGATCATTGGTGTATGCTATAAACCGCCCCGTATAGATGATGGGGATGAGACCCAGTTATTGTTGCAAATGGAGGAGGCTTCACAACTGGGTCAAGTTGTTATTATGGGGGACTTTAATTATCTGGACATTGACTGGAGTAATGGGGTGGCTAAGTCAGAAAAAGCTAGTAGGTTTGTAAATATGCTAAATGACAACTTTTTATTTCAGGCGGTTCAAGAACTTACTAGGAATGACTCTATTTTGGACCTGGTAATATCTAATAATACTGAACTCATCTCTTTGTGTGGGTGAGCATTTGGGGAACAGTGATCACAACATGGTCTCCTTTGAGATAATGCTGCAGAGACAGCTCTATAAGGGAGTAACTAAAACACTCAATTTTAGACGTGCAGACTTTGCCAGTATAAGGGCATCTCTGCAATGTGTCAACCGGGAAAGGCTTTTCACAGGGTTAGACACAGAAGGAAAATGGAACATCTTTAAAACATTGCTTTGCAGGTATACACAACAGTATATCCCCCTTGTAAGCAAGGAGAGGCATTTCAAAGTAAAACCTTTATGGCTGAATAAAAGTGTTAGTGTTGAGGTTGGTAAGAAAAAACGTGCTTTTAAAGCATTCAAGTTAGCTGGGACAGCAGAAACTTTCATCAGGTACAAGGAAGCAAATAAAGCATGCAAAAAAGGCAAACTAAAATAGAGATGGAAAGGGGTATTGCAGCTAGGAGGAAAAAGAATCCAAAATTATTTTTTAATTACTGTATGTGAATAGTAAAAAAATGAAACAAGAAGGAGTGGGAACCTTATTATCACGGGGTGGGGGGAATGGGGAAAAAGCAGAAATTTTGAACTCTTATTTTTAATTTGTCTATACATCTGAGGAGCCAGCTAATGAAGGCTTCCTACTGACTCATGGGTCACTCGGGAGTGGTGGTAAATGGAAAATTTTCTAATTGGACCAGTGTGGTTAGTGGAGTACCGCAGGGGTCAGTCCTTGGTCCTTTGCTTTTTAATTTGTTTATTAATGACCTGGAGGTGGGCATAGACAGTACTGTTTCTATTTTTGCTGATGACACAAAATTGTGCAAAACTATAAGTTCCATGCAGGATGCTGCCGCTTTGCAGAAAAAATTGGAAAACTGGGCAGCAAACTGGAAAATGAGGTTCAATGTTGATAAGTGCAAAGTTATGCACTTTGGTAGAAATAATATAAACGCGAACTATCTACTGAATGGTAGTTTGTTGGGGGTATCCTTAAATGAGAAGGATCTAGGGGTTTTTGTAGATAACAAGTTGTCTAATTCCAGGCAGTGTCATTCTGTGGCTACTAAAGCAAATAAAGTGCTGTCTTGTATAAAAAAGGGTATTGACTCAAGGGATGAGAACATAATTTTGCCTCTTTATAGGTCCCTGGTAAGGCCTCACCTTGAGTATGCAGTGCAGTTTTGGGCTCCAGTCCTTAAGAAGGATATTAATGAGCTGGAGAGAGTGCAGAGACGTGCAACTAAACTGGGTAAGGGGATGGAAGATTTAAACTATGAGGTTAGAATGTCGAGGTTGGGATTGTTTTCTCTGGAAAAGAGGCGCTTGCAAGGGGACATGATTACTCTGTACAAGTACATTAGAGGGGATTATAGGCAGATAGGGGCTGTTCTTTTTTCCCATAAAAACAATCAACGCACCAGATGTCACCCCTATAGATTAGAGGAACGGAGCTTCCATTTGAAGCAGCGAAGGTGGTTTTTCACGGTGAGGGCAGTGAGGTTGTGGAATGCCCTTCCTAGTGATGTGGTAATGGCAGATTCTGTTAATGCCTTTAAGAGGGACCTGGATAAGTTTTTGAACAATCAGAATATCCAAGTCTATTGTGATACTAATATCTACAGTTAGTATAAGTGGTTGTATATATAGTTTATGTGAGTGTATAGATTGGTAGGTGTGGGTTGTGTGTGCTGGGTTTACTTGGATGGGTTGAACTTGATGGACTCTGGTCTTTTTTCAACCCTATGTAACTATGTATAATTAAAAAATAATTTTAGATTCTTTTTACTCCTAGCTTACAAGGGAATATACTGTTGTGTATACCTGCAAAGCAATGTTTTAAAGATTCCATTTTCCTTCTGTGTCTAACCCTATGAAAAGCCTAGTTGACACATTGCAGAGATGCCCTTATACTGGCAAAGTCTGCACGCCTAAAATCAAGCGTTTTAGTTAATCCCTTATAGAGCTGTCTCTGCAGCATTATCTCAAAGGAGACCATGTTGTGATCACTGTTCCCCAAATGCTCACCCACACAAATGTTAGAGATGAGTTCAGTATTATCAGATATTACCAGGTCCAAAATAAAGTCATTCCTAGTAGGTTCTTGAACCGCCTGAAATAAAAAGTTGTCATTTGGCATATTTACAAATCTACTAGTTTTTTCTGATTTAGCCACCCCATTACTCCAGTCAATGTCCGGATAATTAAAGTCCCCCATAATAACAACTTGACCCAGTTGTGAAGCCTCCTCAATTTGCACCAGTAGCTGGGTCTCATCCCCCTCATCTATACGGGGTGGTTTATAGCATACACCAATGATCATTTTCTTTGTGACCTTCTACCCAAATTTCTACCCAAAGAGATTCAACATTTTCATTGGTAATGTCTTTATTACATGGCTTTAAATCTGACTTTACATAAAGACAAACCCCTCCACCCTTTTTAATCTCTCTGTCCCTCCTAAAAAGTGTATAACCATTTAAATTCACGGCCCAGTTGCATTTTTCATCACACCTGGTCTCAGTGATACCAATTAAATAATTTTTAATACATGCAATAGCCTGCAGCTCCCCTAATTTACCCGGCAAGCTTCGCGCATTAGCCAGCATGCAGCGGAGATTATTACTTCACCCAATGATGTTTATATTAGCTTACGGAGAGTTAGAGCTAAGGTGAAAATGAGTCTGTTTCTCTTGTAACAACGGAAGCTCCTTATCTAATAAACTATATGCCCCCCTTACTCCTCCCCCACAACCCTTTACTAGTCCCACTGCCCCGTCTACACTAGCTTTCCCATAAAACTCTAGCTCACCCAACCCCCCCTTGTCTAGTTTAAACACTCCTCCAGCCTCTTAACCATTCTCTCCCCTAGCACAGCGGACCCCCTTCCATTGAGGTGCAATCCATCACGGCTGTATAGATTGTACCCCAAAGAAAAGTCAGCCCAGTGCTGTGACATTTGTTGAAAAAGGCCATGGGGTTGAGGGGGTGGAGGTCACAGATTTAAAGGGTTAGTCAAAAAGGAAGCCAGTTGGATCTGCCATGGAAAAAAAGGGGGCTACATGTCCTTAATATGAATTGTTTTTGTTGATTCTTATTCTATTTTTAGATACTTTTGCTATGGATAGTAATATGGATTTATGGATTTCCTAAATCAGAGCCACATAAGTGTCTATCATCAGGGTTAGACTAGGCTGGCAGAACACCAAGAGAAAGCCTGCCTACCCATGACCAGGTTTGCTGGTTTGTTACTGCCAAGTAAGCAAGAGGAAGTATGCAATACGGCAGTGCACCAGGGGTGGAGAGGTTATGGCGGCCCCAGATACCCCAGTCCAACGCTGCGTATAGTTTATCTATTCAGATTAAAGGCGTTTATTTATATTTTTTAGCAAATGTATTGTATTACCTTTTGTATTGTGGATTGTTACGTTAATGTTTGAACATGACAATAGGTGGCACTGTTGTAAAATGTTTGAACTGGGTTAACCACTAGTGAATCAGTTGGAGGAAAAGTCTATGTTGGCCTGACTAGACTGTTCTAGACTTTTTTTTCCCTAGGGTTACAGAGTACTTGAACATTTAGGTTTACAGTTCTTTAAAATGCAAGTCACAAAGCCACACTGATTGCATTTAAATTATATTGTAATCAGTGCAGCCCTTCCAGCTGAATGTTCTAGACATGTCCTTGAATTTTCAAATTATCTAGTAACCCTATTTTTCCCAGTAAAGGCTTAATAAGCAATGATGCTGTTTGCTTAAACACTATTATTTATATTTGTTTTACAGTATCAATTTAAAATAAGTTTGGGCAAATCTGATCAATTCCCACAAACAGATATAAACTTGGTTTGTATAATGCATATCTTTAGAACTCCAAAACATTGCCTGCAGCTCTGTGCTAAGGGCCCCTTTTTATCAGATGCCCCTACAATAGAGTGACCAGATCACTTGAAAATTTTAGGGAGATGTCTATATATACATGTTGCAGGGCTGTACTAATTGCATTTTAATTAAACTGCAATCAGGTCAACCCTGGCGACTAGCTTTTCAAGCTTTTCAAGCTTACAGAAAACCTGATTGTGTTTAAATAATACACCTACATAAAGAATTATATATTAATGTACAGCCTGTCACTGGGCTTCCCAGACCTTGCCACTATACAACAAAGACAGACGGAATGGCCTGGGCATTTCCATATAGAAAGCCTACAAATGCAGTCCATATTCCAAGCTCTATGTATTGTTATTAGCTGCACTGCAGTATCCAGCAAAGGGAGACCTTTGCTGGATATTGCAGAGACCTCCCTTTACCTTGCCTTTAAAAACACCTGCCCCCTGTAAAAATTACCCTGCTGCATTCTGTCTGCCTTTTTCCCATGTGTCATCAATTAAAAATAAAACATGAAAATCTGTGTCTACGCCTGTTCCTGGATTCCTGTTGTAAGTTTTTTTTTTCTTTTTTCGGAACCTTACCTGCCATGACGTGTACCTGGACTTTGACTTGACTTTCCATTACGTCCTACAGGCAGCACAACAACTCCCGCTCCTCCTGATAGGACAGGTAGCACAAAAAAAATATTAGCCAGTCTTTAAAACAGCCCTTTAACCCCCCCCCCCCCAGCATGTTTTTTTCCTGTCCTACCTCAAGACGTGGTAGTGAAGAGGATGTAGATCCAGAGATCCAGACTCCTAGGAGTCTGAAGGCCGTACTGGGGACTACCTTAGGGTGAGACCCTGGGGGAATGGAGGTTCCTTGGCAGAGGATTACTGGAAGTGGAGATGATCTATTGTGCTTGCCAAAGTTTCTCCAGTTGTTGGGAGACTGAGGGCAGCAGGACACGCTGAAGCAGGAAGAAGCATGGTGTGATGTCACGTCCGCCCTTACATGCGCACACCAGGAAGAAGGGCACAAGGAGTTTTGCACTAGCATTTCTACCGGTGTGGAGAAAAGGTATTTTTACATCCTTTTGACTGGGGGGATGCGCCTTTCTGCTAGATATGCTGGTGGTGTGCAAATATTTTTTTCCTTCTGTGACTCTGGACACTACATCTGAGGATCTGATTGTGCCAGACTGTCAGTGTGTTTCTCCGAAAGCAATGTATGGAAGTCTTATTATTGTACTATGCCATTTTATAGGTCTAGGTCTCCTGCTAAGAAGACACAGAAATTGAGGCACTTACATACCAAAAATTGGTATGTATGTATGAGAACTGGTGGCCTCCAGCTCGGTCCAGTGGTTAAGGCATCCGCCTGCGGAGCATAAGGTCCAGAGTTCAATTCCTGCTAGCGCCAGTTCCCAAGCACCGTAAGGAGCCAAGCAGAAGATTGCCCCACAAGCACAATGGGGCATGCAAGGAGATCAGCTGGAGAGAAACAGTGGGTTAATGGCCCCCAGAAGAATCAGCTGGAGAGAAACAATGGATTAATGATTTACCATCTATATCTGCTTGTGTGTGTGAGTATATCAATACCCTGTTACCATCATTGTCTCTGACAATAAACATGTGCATAGTTCAACAGCAAGAACCTTTCTGGCATCCATTCTTACCAACTGGACTACACAGCTACAGTGAGTTGTGGTTCAACTACACCCTCATCTCCGGTCAGGTCTCTTCCACCTAAGCGAAGGCCCATCCTGAGAAAGGGAGTCACATGTAACACATGCTCTCCATATAACTACTAGCCTCGTTTAACCCTTTTATAGCCATCCAAGTGTTACAGAATGTTTCATTGATTGGTTCAGGAGTATGATGTCTGAAACTTTTGAGGAAATTAACCAGGCTACTGTATCAGCTGCTGATGTTAACAAGGAAGATTGGATGGTCACTATCGACTTGAAGGATGCATATATAAGAGTTGCGGTGTTCCTGAAAAGGAATCTCAGGCACTTTCAGTTCAGAACATTGCCCTTGGAATAACATCAGCACCAAGGGTCTTTACCAAGATCATTGTGGTATTGGCGGCAGCTCTGAGAAAGGAAGGCATTTACATCATACCTTACTTAGACTATTGGTTGCTGAAAGCATCAAGCACCGAGGAAATGGAGAGACATCTGCAGCAGACGCTAAATGCTCTGGAGGTGCATGGCTGGCTTGTGAACAGAGAAAAATCGAGCTGGCATGCATCGACCTTGGTAAAATTCTTGGCATTTTACATCAATACCCAGTGCATGAAAATTTTCCTTCCTCAACGGAAGTCAGAAAAAATTATTCAAGCAGTGGAGGCAATAATCAAGAGCAAGAGAATTACTATTCACAAAGCAATGAGAGCTTTGGGTCTCTTGACTGCGACAATCGAAGCAGTGCCATGGGCCAAAGCCAGGATGTGATATTTCCAGTCACATATCCTAGCAGCATGGAATCAGAAGATTTTAGGCATGCACAAGACCATGAGAATTACAGAAAAATTGAGATTGTTAAGGTGGTGGACTCACCTAGACAATTTGAACAGGGGAAAACCTTTTCTCCCAACATACCAGGTGGTGATAACACAGATGCATCCCTCCAGGGTTGGGGGGCACATCTGAGGAAACATACTGCACAAGGGCTGTGGTCTTGGAAGACAAGGACAACATCGGCAAATTACAGAGAAATGGAAGCAGTATGGAAAGCGCTAAAAGCCTTTCAGCACAAGATTTGTTTCTGATTCAGTCAGACGACATCTTGGTGGTGGCTTATATCAATCACCAGGGCGGAATGAGATCAAAAAGCTGGTCAAATTATGTGCCAAGATCATGGTCTGGTCGCAGAAAAGTTTGTCGCACATTGCAGCAATTCACATAAGAGGTGTGAACAACTGGTGGGCAGATCGACTCAGCAGACAGACGGTAGTTCCAGGGGAGTGGTCTCTATTATATGTGGGAAGATTTCCTGATTCAAAGTTATGGGGCCCTCCTTAGATAGATCTGATGGCGACCAGGAAGAATCGCTAATGCAAGAGATGCTGCTCACTTTACTGGAAAGACAGAACAACCTTTCTGGATGCTTTCTCTATACCCTGGGGTTTCCTCCAGTGCCATGGTTCAGAAGGTAATAGAGAAAGTGAAGCAGGGTCAAGCAAGTATGATAGTTATTAGAGCGAGTTGGCCCAGGAGGTCATGGTACCCGGAGCTTTTGCACCTATCCAGGAGCATTTATTTGAGATTTCCATTAAGGAGAGACCTGATATCTCAGAAGGGAGTGGAATTTCCAGATCTGGAGAGACTCAAGTGGACAGCCTGGATGTTGAACGTGCAACAATAGTGGAACAGGGTGTGCTGCCACGCAGCTTCTTACTGCCTAGCAGTTGTATTACTTGTTATGTTATAATGTTATTTGGTATCATCCTTCCACCCCTGCTGTTTCTTGCCGGATAGTTGCTCCCGCCCTCCATTTTCTTGCTGTAACTCCCCCTTTTGTTTAGTGTGTTATGATGGGACTGCAGTGTGTAAGCTGTGTAACTTCATTAGAAATGTACCTATGGAAAAGTCTCTATGTTTATACCCTTGCTACCTTGAAGCATAAAGAAGCATTGGAAAACACTTCTGGAGTCTTTATTCATTGAGTAAGCTATCTGTTAAGGTGATCATTCATCCTTACAGACTGGGTCTAAACTGGGCTCGTGGCAGGTACAACCGATGCTGAGACAGAACACAGGGTCTGTCTAAAGAAGTGGTGGAAACCTTAATACTAGCAAGGAAGGTATTTACATCCATGTCATACAAAAGAGTCTGTAATGTATACAATAAGTGGTGCTCTAAGAAGGGTGTATCGCCACTTGACAAAGGAATCACATAGATATTATTATTCTTGCAAGATGGATTTTGAGAAGGTTTACAGCCAAACACTTTGAAAGTGCAACTGTCTGCCTTATCAGCTCACCTAAATATGAGGCTATTCCTAGATCCTTTGGTGAAAAGACAGCTACCAGGAAGTTGAGACCACATGTTAGATCATTTCTGCCTCCGCTGGACCTCAATTTTGTCCTTAATAGATTGTGTATGTCTCCCTTTGAACCTTTGCTAGAGGTGTCTTTAAAGATTTTAACTCTCAAAGTGGTGTTTCTGACGGCAATTACATCAGCAAGGAGGATAGGTGAAATTCAGGCTTTGGGAGCTTCAGAGCCATATATTATTTCCGTCCAGATAAGGTATGTTTAAGAACTCTGCCTTTCTTCATACCGAAAGTACCATCATCATGGTGCGCAGATACAGTTATCAATCTTCCAGTTTTTTTTCCCAGACCCAAAGGATGATGCTGAAAGGTTGTTACACGGTTTTGATTTAAAGAGCTATTTGAGTATGTACAGTATCTGGAGAGGACCAGACAGCTCAGAAAATCGGATCTCTGTGTCCTGTTTTATGGAAGAAACAGAGGGAAAAAAGCGTCAAAATCATCAGTTGCTAGGTGGCTTAAGGAAACGATTAAGACAACCTATATGTTGGAGGATAGAGAACCTCCAGAAATGATTAATGCTCATTCTACGAGAGGTAGGGCAATGTCCTGGCAGAATGGCCTTTCACATCACCTCGGGATATTTGCAGTGCGAAGACTTTGACCAGTCTGCATACATTGGCGAAGCATTACAGACTAGACATCTTGTCGGCATGTGACACAGCCTTTGGCACTAAAGTACTGCAAGCAGTTCTCCAAGAAAGATATGACCCTCCCGTTTAGGAAAGCTAGCAATTTCCCTTGGTGTGCTGCCTGTAGGACGTAATGGAATGAGAAAATTGGTAGACTTACCATTGAAATTTTCTTTTCCATTAGTTCATAAGGCAGCACAACAATATCCCTCCCTGTAAAAAAAAAACGTGTGTCGGCAAACAGTGCTTTGTCGTTTGTGTTGATTTGCTAGGAAAATAACATGCTGGGGGAGGGGTTAAAGGGCTGTTTTAAAGGCTGGCTAATATTTTTTTTGTGCTACCTGTCCTATCAGGGGGAGCGGGAGTTAACCATTGTTGTGCTGCCTTATGGACTAATGGAAAAGAAAATTTCAATGGTAAGTCTACCAATTTTCTCAATATCAGCTCTCTAATTACCAATTACACTCTCAGAAGTCACCTTCAATCTGCACATGACCTCCTGAGTCATTACTTCTATCCACATCCAAGACTTTTCATTTGCTGCACCCATTCTATGAAACGCTCAACCCCATCCCACTAACCACTTTCAGAGCCTCCAGGCTTTTCAAATGATCACTTAAAATCACTTAGAAATTACTGTTTATTCAAGTCTACCACCTAATTCCTCAACAACTTGACCATCTTCCTATCCCCCTTTATTCTTTGCTCGCACACACACTACTAGTCTACTAGTTTTCCAGCTTTAACTATGCACTTACTATTACTATCCTAACAAGCAGAAACTCTCTAACTACATTGGTTACCCTGACCCTAAGTCCCACTACTTATCCTGCTTACATTGTAAGCTCCCGTGAGTTGTGCAGCAAGGTTTGCAGCTGCATTTTTTGCACCACTGATCTGCTTTCTGTGAACTAGGATCATGCACAGTGGAAGCTGAACTGGATCTGGGGGGTGTGGAAGTTTTATTGTACATATTTCCCAATGGGTGCCTCTATTAAACGAGGTCTGGTTTTTGAAAAGGTACCACCCACAAGTAATATTTTTATAAGAAACCCTCCTAGACAGGGCTAAACTGGGTACCCTTTAAGAACCATGGATAGCAACTACATACCACGCCGCATACACTGGGGCCTCAATTTTTATCTTATCGCAATTCTTATCGCAAACTCTTGTCCATTTATGATACATGAGGGCTGATTCACTAAAGTGCGTTAAAACATGCGTTATTTATAGCATGCATTAAAATTTTTATCGCGTCTAATTTTTCGCATCTTAACGCACGATTCACTAAAAGGATATTTGCTTTAATTTACGCGTGATACTGCTTGCGTTATTTTAGTCGCAAAGACTAATCAACGCACCGCGTAGTTGCCGCGTGCGAAAAAACGCACGCCATGTTAGCCATACATGCCAATACTTTCGGAAAATTACTGTACTGAAAAGACCATTTCCCTGCAAACTGGAGGCTGCATCACTCTAGGGCCAACACATACTTGAATAAATCACACTGCAAAGTCCATATTTTATTGCCAAAAGCTCATTAACTGTACTTTTCTATAATTACCGCCTGCCTCAAGTAGGTGTTAATTTTCGCGTAGCCTAATGCAATGTAAGTGTTTGTGAATCATACGTTAGTATTCATTTCTGCGCGCAAATTAACGCATGCGGTAGCGCGGTAATACTGTAGTGAATCGCGCGTTAATTTTCGAGTCTATTTTAACGCAAAAAAGCATGCGATAAAAATTAACGCACTTTAGTGAATCAACCCAAACATGTCATATCAGACCCAGGTGGCAAATATCTGCTTGTCCAGGCCCAAATACAAGGTAAACTACTTACTTTTATAAGTGTGTATATTCCCCCACCCTATTGTGATGATATTTTCTATACCCTAATGGAAAAATAGCCTCTCTCCAAATAGCGCCAATGATAATAATAAGAGATTTCAATTAGGTTTTGGACAATTGCAAAGATAGATTACCACCATATAGTAGACATGATCCATCCCTAGCTAGATTGGCAAACACTTTCAATTTGGTAGACCTGTGGAGATCTAGACATTAAGACAAAATGCAATTCACTTGCTACAACGCTGCACATACAACTCTCTCCCACAATGACCTTGCCCTCGACCCACTAGTAAGTATAGGACAGACATAACTTGTGGTCTAAACCAAACAGAAAGAACCTGTAGTTAACATAGTAAAATAGTAAGTTAAGTTGAAAAAAGGCATACGTCCATCAAGTTCAACCTTAATGCCCATATATATCCTGCCTAACTGCTAGTTCCAGAGGAACCCCATCTGAAGTAATTTGCTGAAGAGGGGGAAAAAATTCCTTCCTGATTTCAAGATGGCAATCAGGCCAGTCCCTGGATCAACTTGTACTAAGAGCTATTGCCCATAACCCTGTATTCCCTCACTTGCAAAAAAAGCCATCCAACCCCTTCTGAAGCTATCTATTGTATCAGCCAGTATGACTTCACAGCTCTCACAGTAAAAAATCCTTTCCAAATATTTAAAGGAGAAGGAAAGTCATTTTGGCATTTTACTACTAATAGATTCGCCACATTAGTGCCACCTAGAATGCTATATTTATTCAGCAGAAAGCAGAGAAACTGAAACGCATTAAAGACCTAAGGAAATGCGCCTCTCATGGCCAATGGCCAATCTCATTAATAAATTGTGATGCAAAAATTCTGGCTAAAATACTTGAAAAACGCTTAAACAGAGTTATACATTCCATCATATCACCTGATCAATAAGGCTTTGTAACTGGCAGAACAACCAATATCAATCTAAAGCGCCTCCACATCAATCTTTCTATAACTCATGACAATTCTGAAACTAGAATTGTGGGTGCCATCGACAATGAAAAAGCATTTGACTCTTTTGAGTGGCCATATCTATGGGCAGTAATGCACCAGTTTGGGTTCAAAACACACTTCATAACATAGGTGCAAGCACTATATACCTCCCCTGAGGCCACAATAAGAACTAACTTAAACACCTCTTCCCCCTTCAGATTGTATAGGGGTACAAGGCAGGGTTGCCCTCTCTCGCCACTTCTTTTTGCGGTAGCAATGGAACAATCAAAATATGGAAATCAGCAAACATTACGGGTCTTAAACTAGGTCTTTTAACGAAAAAAAAATGTAATTATTATATAATTATTGCCGATGATACCCATTTATAACTAGCCGATCCACATGCAGACTTGGAATCAGCTCTCTCTATAATAAACACACATGCACATTTTTCCAGCCTGAAAGATAACTTGGCAACTATTTTCCCGATAGACAAACAATTAAACCCCACCACCATTACTTCTGGGAGGACTGCAATGGGTAGAACAATTTAAATACCTAGGGATAATGATCCATGCAGATACTACTAATCAACCCCTAAAATCAGCCTAGCAAAGCTACAGCTGCCTACAGATGATGGGGGGTGCTGGCAGTCCCAATGTGTTCTTATACTACTTAGCGACTAAACTGACCACATTATGGTGGTAGGCCTCCCCATCACTCGACAATACTGTAAGCCCAAGTTATAGGTTATGAAGAACTGAAAACTGTATTGGATAGCCCCACATACAAACAAAAAAAATTGTGTGGGCATGGAACACTGGTCTAAACTTATTTCCCAGACCATGGTGTAACCCCAAACTTCCTCACCTCAACACAATTTCAGACCCACAAATTTGGGCATTCTTTGGCATTAAATATCTCAAAGACATAATTTACAATTCTAGCCTGCTGTACTTCAATGCCCTTAAACATATGCTCTACCTAATACTAAGTTCTTTCGTTTTCTCCAACTCAGGCATGCAGTACAAGCCCAATTTCCCACAACCCCAATACCCACCACTCCTAGAAAAATAGAGGACTTTGTTCACTCCCCAAATAATAAAAAGCTGGAATCTACTCTTTATGTCCTCCTTTTAAGAGCACAGGATTGTAAGATACACAAGCACAAGAACAATGGAAGGGAGATATTCCCACCTTGTCTATAGATGCTTGGAATGATACGCTAGATTACCTTTTTGACAACCTATTCTTGGCTAGAGACAAATTAATTACCTTTAAATTTTTACATAGAGATCAGTAACCTAGACCTCACAGTCCCCCTGGATCCCCAAGTGACCCTGCTTAATCAGGTACAAGAACTAGCCCCAACTAGACAGGAAAGGACATTAAAATCTACAATTCTTGCCTATGCCAGGAAAAGCATTATGTTTAAATGGAAAGACCAAAACCCCACCACATTGAACTTCTGACAAAAACTGGTACAGCAAGACATGCCTATTTATAAATTAATGTACACCAGGAGAATTAGGTATCTAATGGGCACCACTACCCCCATTACTGGTTTATTTAAAGCTAATCTGTGTAACACAACCGTGGAACCCAACTGTAACTCCAATCTTCAAAGAAAGACACGAACAACAAGATTTATATTAGGAAACTTTATTTTGTTTAACTAAACACAGCGAGCAATTATTTCCTATGGATGACTAATTGGTTTTGTTAATTTTCTTTTTTGTAGCTTTAGTTTTATTGCTACTGTTTAAAATCAACAAAATACTTTCATTATGTGAATAATTAACATGTACCCTACTATGTATCTTTGAATATTCTGTACAAATAATACCATTTGGTGTAATGTTATCTGATATGATAAGTATCTGAATAAAACCAGACAGTTAAAAAAAAGAAGTAGGGTACACCTCTAGGGCAGGACAGGTTCCCTGGAGCACATCCAGCTGGGTAAGCAACTGAAGGTCAATGAGGAAAATCCACCCTTTGTCAGACACTATATTAAAGTGTGGCAAGAAATGGTCATAAGTCTAAGGGCCAATGATACAGATATGCTAATAAGCAAAACTAGATACATGGGCATTTATCCAGCAACTAGGGAACAATAAAGTGTAGGGATTTAGCGCCATAGGGTGACATTAATCCTATGGATCTCTTTGTGTATATTTACATATGCACACATATATTACACACAGACTGCCATCGGGGGGGAAGAGGGTACTGCAGTCAGGGGCCCTGGTGCTATTTGTGGGTTTCGAAATGGGTTCCACTCATGGGCTTTTTTTTATTGTTGATAGGGGTCACTACCCAGAAACCCAGGTGACAGGTGGACTAATAATATGTGACCCAACAAAAACTGTCAGTGGCCTTACTCACATTAACAAATACACATACACGCAACACAATTTGGCCAGTGTACACACACTTACACACCTTTTTTTAAATGTATTGTGGATTTTTTTTGCCCCAAAATTATTTTATTGCCAATGTGAGTAGCATGCCAACTAATCCACAGTGCAATTACTTTTGTATTTTATATTGTTGGTCTAACTGCATTTTCACAAAAGCTCCTCGTACTGATGGGATTTTTAAACCTGCTCAAGCAAACATCTGCACATTTTTTGACCAGACGTTGGCCAGGTAGGCCTATCTGAGGGCCCTTTACACAGCCAACGTGTATAGCCACCTTTATGGATATCTGTCTATTGTTTTATGTGTCCTTAAAACCACTACGGCACATGGCAAAGCTATTAATACTGCGATTTGAGCCATCAATTTTACTAGGCAAAAAAATATTACTTTCATAGATTCTACATTGCTCTTGATTACTTGTTCTACCCTACCCTATGCATACTGGGTATCAAACTGTTCATATTTTAGGATACTTTACATTTGTACGCAAGGATATGTGGGGCATATGATGTTGTAACATTCAAGCTTTGAGACACTTTAATAATATAATGCTAAATTTGGCATAGTATTTCAGTTTGGTAGTTCTTACTGTTTGGAGGTGTTGCAAAACATAATAAGCAGAGTGCTTATTTTGAAAATTCACATGCACTATTTTTATTTTGTTTACATAATATTTGTTATGTAGATAATGGACCTTGCAAAATCTGCATGTAATAGTGACTTTTCAGCATCAATTAAATGCAGGGGTTCACTGTCCAGTTTGTCACTTGCCCCAATACTGTACCATATACTTTTTATGAGGTATTTTTTTTTAAATATAACATTTATTAATGTTATAAAGTTTCTAAATTGTTACAAAATAAAGTACTTAGGCTGTTACTAAAGTTTCAGTAATCGGGTGAAAGACTAGACTTTATGTTTGAACCTCTGTGAATACAAGGTCAGTTTTCTGTGTTTTTTTATATCTGTTATCTCCAGACTGTTCTTGCAAAGGCAAAATAGCTTGGCATTGCTTCCTGTGTTATCTCAGTACACCCAGCTCCCTAGACTATCACAATATAAATGGGTCAGATCACAGGGGCTAAGCATCTTATTTCCATTTGCAGATAAATTTTTGAGAACAATCCAGATTTGTGGCAACGCCACATGTGGCCCATGGGCAGGGCCGAAACTAGGGGTAGGCAGGAGAGACAGCTGCCTAGGGTGCAAGGACTTGGGGGCGCCAGACAGGAGCCTCTCCTGCCTATCCCTAGCTCCTTTTTCATTCCCCCCCACCGCTTGTCATTACGCGGTGGGGGCAATGAACTATAGTGTAGATGCCGCCCCACCCCCGGAACTGCACAGCTGCGTTGAAACGCTAGGGGGGGTGGAGGTGCAGGAGGGAGGTGGCTGATCGGGTTGCCTAGGGCACCCAGTCGACTTGGCCCGCCCCTGCCCATGGGCGCCCTCATCAGAAATGCGGCGCTGCACTAGCTTAAAGTTTCAGTATCTCTATAGTAGTAATGATTTAGGTCTTTACAGTCACAGGAGCTTCTCATCCTGGATTCTGTTAGAACTGCCCAGGACAGTGCAAATGCTCAGTGTGTTCTGAGCAGCTCTTGAGAAGCTAAGCTTAGGGGTCATTGCAAATTATTAATCACAAAATGAGAGTGGCCCTGTCATATAAACTGATGCTTTAGGTTTGGATGCTAATTGCACTGGTTTCAAAGCTGCAATATAATGTGAATTTGAATGAACTAATCAGTCTTATACTGTTACATTTTTCATTCTATATATGCAGTATATTGTGAGTTGGTCCCCAAGCTCAATAACTGAAAGCAGCAGAGCTTGTGCACTAAATCAGCAGAAAAGAAGATGGGGAGCTACTGGGGCATGTTTGGAGGCACAGATCTTCCGTGCTAAAGGGTTGACATTGCCTTGGGCTGGCACAGAAGCCCAAAACATAAGTTTTTTTTATGGGTGGGCGATATCGGGAAAATGTAGGCTAATTCGCTGGGGCCAAACGATCAAATTCTAAAAGCGGCAATGGCACAGTCGGTTCGGGGACCGCATCTACGAACCAATGCGGTCCCCGTTCCAACTAAATCTTTAAACCTGCCCGATCGATATCTGCCCAATTTCAGGCCAGATATCGGTCGGGTATGGCCGTCGTTTCTGCCCCTACACGGGCCGATAAGCTCCCGAATCGGTCCAAGGGAGTCCACTTTTGACAATTATGACACGCGCACCGCATTTCAAATTCAATCAATCACTTGGAGGTTTTACAATCTATACCAAACACAGTTAAGGTGCCAACTGCACAGATGAGAAGGTTAAAGTAAATGAAGTCAGGTTTCCATTCTGCTGGTATAGCTGAACAGAGGGGTCTTATACTGGAGGTTACATGGCAACTTCTGCAGAGATGAAAACCTAAAGATACAAAGCAAATGTAACCTTGTACCTTCAGCTTGTACATTCCCATTGTTACTACTAGTGTAAATCCTATTCCTACCAGTGTTATTCCCTCTTTTATGCTGGGCTGCAGTGATTGGTGCTAGCTGGTAGATTTACTCAGTAAAGGGGCAGGAGATGTGCTATTTGCTAACGCTATTTGAATTATTTACTTTATATTGGAATTGTCTGGGTGCCAAATAAATACATATACGGATCTTTCCCGCTGCGCCACCATCACCATTACCTTTCATTTGCAGCAACGTACAGTAGGTGGTTTTTCACTGTGAGGGCAGTGAGGTTGGGGAATGCCCTTCCTAGTGATGTGGTAATGGCAGAACCTGTTAATGCCTTTAAGAGGGGGATGGATGAGTTCTTGAACAAGCATAGTATCCAAGGCTATTGTGATACTAATATCTACAGTTTTTGCTTTCTCTTAACTTAATCCGTGCCTCAAAGGTGTTGCTGAACCTAAACTTTAATGCTTTATGATCTAATTTATATTTATTTATTGGTTGCTGTACTTGTATATATGTGAATTGTTACACTGGTGAATTGTTAATTGGTATTAGTGATGGTGAACATGATTATATTTTGGTTTCAGTTTATGACATAGACTACTACTATGTGACAAAAGTGACTGCTGCATGTTGTCTGTCCCTTTCTGATGAGTGTCACTAAGTGCCAACTTGCCACTACCAGGGGGAATACCACATATTCAAGCTATGCAAAAATGCAGTGCAATTAAGCCTTTTAACAGTTTTACTTCTTTTAATGTATAAATGATGATGATGTGCACATAATGGCAAAGCTTTTCTTGTACTAAGTGACTACTACTAGTATAGTATTACTAGTATTTCATTATGCTTGATGCCTTTATTAGAACAGTCTTCAACAGTCTAGTCTTCAACTCAGTATGGCATGTACATTCTGTGTGAATTCTGGACTTTTTCAGTTCAATATGTCAATTCAATATGTCTTCTACAACTCCTCAATCAATAGCAGTAATCAAACATCTCTTTTTTATTTTATTTTTTTTAAAGCACAATAATAAATTACAATCAATTTCAGTTACAGTTAGTCACATACATTATTATTTTCTTGGCAACTAAAAAGTGTTTACCATATATTACAATAATTAAACAAGCTGTAGGCAAAGGCTTGCTTTCTGTAATACTCTAGCCCTGCTATATATATGTTTCCAATGTTTTCTGTAGCTTTAGTAAATGTTTTGCTATATACTCAATAGGATTCAATAGGATTCGGCAGAATCCTTCAGGGTGGATTCGGGGGTTCGGCAGAATCCAAAAAAGTGGATTCAGTGCATCCCTAATATAGGGGCATTTTTATTTTAGAGCCCCTATATTCCAAATACTATGCATATTGGGCATCAAACTGTTCAGATTTACTACAGTTATATCTTTCAGTTCAGAGTCAAATTAGTCAGCACATATCTGGATAGACCTGCAAAGTAGAAATGGACAGCAGCCTTCACATTTTAGGGTTGGCAACTTTTTAAATAACTGCCTTCCTATCATTCTTGCCTTTTAATAACATTAGTCCAAGGGCAGAAGCAACCCCAATTCAACGAACCGCCTGTTCTGGCAATTTTATAAGAAAAATACACTCTTCTGAAACACACAACCGCCCACCATTGCTCTTCCTGTCTACGTCACATACAGCCCTACAGCCCCGCTTCCAGGTTGCCATGTACGGCTCTCACTTTTCCTCTGTTTACCAGCATTGCCCAAGGCATTTTCGTCACTTTGCCCCTACGTCACCCTACGCGAAGGGGTTTCTTATTGGTCGGAAAGGTCCTTGCGTATCTGTGCGCGTTCTTGTGCCCAGGCCTCCCACACAATAAGAGCAAGTGGCTGTAAAGTTACTGAGTTCAGAGGAAAGCTTAGTAGGTGACAGAGCTGGTACCGGCGGTTTCACTGGTGCGACTATAAGTAGCTTATTAACTACCCGTAGCCAAAGAAAACGTTATTATGGCAAATGGATCCGTGCCCGAAAGTCAACAAGACACTTTACCAGAAATAGTTGCCGCAGTCAATTTTCTTTCCAGTCTCTTACAGAGTCGACTCAACGAGCAACAATTGCGGGGCTTCGGGAAAACATTACGGAATACTTTAACCGGTAAGCTCTGAGTTATGATTCGAGTTTTTTTTTTTGTAAGAAATTAACACACGATAGCTTTGAGTGAACATAATAGTCTTATTAATTATTAAAGTCTAGGTCGGGTTTAGAGACTGTATGGGACAATATCTGTCCATAAGTCAGGCACCATATTTGGAATGGGTGGTAACGCTGCTGTCTGTATGCAGTCGGGTCATTTTCAAGTCGCTCTTCCCCCACAGCAAATATGTCGTCTCTAAGTCGCAACCTGCTCAGGGGCTCAGAATAACTTTATTGACGGAATATTTCCCTTATTGTACAGCCCTGCGTATTCTTGTAGAGCTTTATAAATAGTTTTACATACGTTACAGTTTACTATTTTAGTGATACCCCATTCCTAGCATCTTTTTATTGGACTTCGTTTGTTTATTCTTTATAGGTTTGGAATAATTTTCCTTTCTCTTCTGCATGCTTCCTATCTTTAAAATGTAGTTCCCAGACCCTGGAAGCCAAAAAATATAGCTGATTGAGGCTGCAATTTACTTTTTATTTCATATCTTTCTATTCAGGCCCTCTCCTATTTGCCTTCCAGTTTCTCCTTCAAACCACTGCCCAATTTCTTGGTTAAACTGAACCCTAGCAACCACATAGCTGCTAAAATTCAAAACTAGAGAGCTGATCAACAAAAAGCCACATAATTAAAAATGAAGACCAACTGCAAATTGTCTAAGAATATCACTGTCTGCTCTGTATTCAACGTTTAATTAGCAGTTAGACAGGTTTCAATAACACCAATTGTTGGCCTTCTGTGTTCCATAATAGAGTGCTTTATTGAATCACAAGCATTTAAACACAGCACATTTTTGGGTCTACAAGGCTTGACTAAGGGCACTGCTAGACATGAACTGTTGCTATAATTTGCAGTTTTGTATTATAAGCTACAAACATCTTTTAATACCACAACTTCTTGTGCTCACTCGCCCCTTGTGCTCTCAAACTGCTACATGGTCATTCAAATCGGAAGGCGATGAAGAATGTTACAGTAAGGAACACACTTCCAGTGTGCACATAGCTAAAAACTTTAAGTTTACTGATTGGTAAACCTCAGTTTTAATATAAGTGAATTCAGTTTTGCTGCAACAAGTTGATGTCATTGATATAAACAACATTACAAGATTTGTGGTTAGACTAAGGGTTCAAACATATGGGTGTTTCACCCTGTATTCCACTGCATTAGATCTTTCTTCCACAGGGAAACGCAGGAGGAAACATTCTTCCAGATTGTGTTGTACTCACTCAGGTGCATGCCAGTGGAATGCATTGGAAGAATGGGCTGCATTTTGTCATGTGTTCCCCTGCAGTGGAATGCAGGAGATATCCACCAAAGGAGAACACAGGGTGAAACTCCCATGTGTAAGGATGATTATATAAATTCTAGCTGTCGTACAAACAAGAGTATTGTCTTGAAAAGGTAATTATACATATATTTTGCTTTTAATAGAACATTTATTTTTTCAACAGAACACTACATGCATCATTGGTTTCCAGACAAGCCAGCAAAAGGCTCTGGGTATCGTTGTATCAGGATAAACCACAAGATGGATCCAGTCATCAGTAAAGTTGCATGTCGTATTAACATGAGTAACCAGCATCTGCTTAGTTTGTTGCCCAAAGAGCTCACACTTTGGGTGGATCCTTTCGAAGTTTCATACCGAATTGGAGAGGACGGTTCTATTTGCGTCTTGTATGAAGCCTCGGCGCCTTCTGCGAGAGGACATTTAAACTGTAAAAGTGAGCTGCTGGGGAGCTCTGGCACTCCTTCCCACTACCTAATGACCGTGCACAGCTAACCTGGGAATTTTCACCCTATCTGCTGCTTGAGTACGTGTAAATACCTTGCTCTGGGAGCCAACTTTTCTAACAAAGATCTATTTATATTTTTAAAAGCGTTTTTTCAGAAAAAAGTAAAAATTGTTTAATTAGCCATTTTATGCTTATTGTAAGAACACTAATGCAATAGTACAGACTCGCCAACCCTGCAGTGCACATGGAATGCACCTTTTTGGAATTGTAATGTACACCAAAGGTACTGTGGAGAACGGTTTCACTTGAACAGTGCTAGTAGTTTCTAGCAGCTTGATATTCTAAACTTATTCTTGTCTACTTTTGATGTTACTTGGACTTTGGACTTTATTTTTTTAATTACTGAGACCTACAGCAAATAATTTAGTTTGTTCATACTTTTATAGAAGGGGGGTTTCTTTACACTAGGAAATCATCAAACACCAAATTCACAAACATTTTAATTCTAGCTTTAGCCAGCTTGTGCCAATGATTATTTTGAATTTCAGGAAAATACAGTGCCTGACCGTTTAACACCATCTTTCAGAGTTTCAATAGTGACAGCAAAATCTTGCTAATAACACCAAAAAAAACTTACTTCATCAAATTGTCATACTTTATTCTGTAAGGTTTGAGGTGCCTTGAACAATTTGAAGGTAAAGTTTACAAAAAAAAAACTAGAGAGAGGCTTGAATATTTGTTTATTGTACTACAATTTTACTCCAGTAATTCTTACCCAAAATTTTACTTCAGCCCACTGTTGTGAATTACCCCCTTGGTGCAGAGCAACATGGCTTTAGAGATGAGTTTCTTGTCTCTTAAGTGCTGTTCCAAAGAGTTAAATAAGAACATTTTTAGATCAAGCATTTTAACCCTGGTCTAGTTTTCAGAACTATTTGGCTCTGCCTTGAATTGCCACATTGAATTTTCCAACTCGTAAATATGAGCCAGCAGCGTAATAGGGCCAGGCCACCCCCCACCCCGCAAACAATATCTTTTAGGGGCCCAGCATCCACCCACCAGCCTGTGTTCACAGCTGCTCTAACCGAATAGGTAAGAGATCTGCTGGGGAGGAGGGACTTCTTACAGCTATAGAGGGAGCTGACCCTGCAGTCTGGTCCCTCTGTCCCCCAGGCCGCTGGGTGTGCTTCATCTATAGTTACGCCACTGATACTACCTGTTGAAACAGATCAGCATTGTACTGATGTTGTTATGCTGCAGCTGGAATCCTAAAATCTCACAATTGCTGCATGTCCACACTGCACCAGAGATGTTACTAAGGCATCAACTTTGGAGTATGTACAAGCACACAACTTGTTTGAGTAGTGTGTTTTTTAGATCCTAAATTGTTGCAATTTGTTATAAGACGCATAATAGTAAAGCTAATATATAAACTATTAATGTATGGGATTGTTGGGCTGGGAGTGAGACCTGTTAATTTGTAATAAAACTCTTGGTTTAAACACTGGTATTGCTTTGTCAAATAGACCTTAGCACTTTTCATTAGTCATATTGTTTTATAGAAGTGCTAGCTCATATTAGGATTTTTAATTTTCTAAAACTTTTGGGCTAAAGTTTGAGGTAAGTCTATTACAAATGCCTCTTGCAAAACATTCTGGAAGCCACTGTTAATCTATACCTGCAAGCTAATAAGCTATAACCTTTACTTTGTACACCACAGTCTATGTCTTCTATGATGTATATGTAGGAAATATAAGGGAAACTATAGCCTTGAACACTGTTTATAAAAATGCTCATAACACAATATAATTTTCATAAAAAAATATATATTTTCAATACACAACATTGGATAATTCTAAAACTGCCCATATGTAAAACACATACATATATTTTTATGAAAATAAAAATTTGGAAATCCCATATCATTTTAAGCAACATAATAAGTTAGGTTAAAAAAAAAAGACCCATGTCAGTCAAGTTCAACCTTTCATGTCTATATGCAACCTGCCAAAGTGCTAGTTGATCCAGATTAAGGCAAAAAAAAAACAAACTCTTCTGAAGTCTCCAAAGTGCCTATATATAAATCCTGAAATGAAAAGTAGTTGTGTAGTGTTGACTTACTGGCTCTTGGGTTTGGAGCAAGATTGACTTGACAAGGTTCTGGTTTAGGGCTCTGGTACACGGGGAAATTAGTCGCCCGCGACAAATCTCCCTTGTCACGGGCGACTAATCTCCCCGAGTTGTCATGACCCGCCACCCCACCGGCGAACATGTAAGTCGCCGGCGGGATGGCACACGCGGCGGTGCGATTTCCCGAAATCGCGTCGCCGCGTGTGCCATCCCGCCGGCGACTTACATGTTCGCCTGTGGGATGGCGGGTCATGACAACTCGGGGAGATTAGTCGCCCGCGAACATGGAGTTTTGTCGCGGGCGACTAATTTCCCTGTGTGCCAGAGCCCTTAGACCACTGGGTCTTAAATATAATAAGAGGAAGTTACTGGAATTTCAAGGCGATTCTTTGTGATGTATGTTTTTCAGACAAAGCCCGAGATAAGAGAGGCCTTTTAGTTAGTGATTTCATTGACAACTTAGGAAATAATTTCTCAATTTTGCATTGCTTGAATAGAGATGGGTTTGTACACTTTTTCTGTTGAAGGCTTTTGGAGCACACTAATCATTTTGAACCTCAAATGTAAGCGTTCCTGTGCATAAAGTCCTTCAGGATGGGGCACTCAAGTCTCCACTAACTCTGAGATAAATGAAAACTTAAAGGGCAAGGAAAGGCAAAGTCACTTGGGGGTGCCAAAATGTTAGGCAGCCCCAAGTGGCTTTAATCGCTTACCTTGTACCCCGGGCTGGTGCCCCTGTTAGGAGAAAACAGCACCAGCCCAGGGTACCTCCTTCCTGCTTCGTTTTGCTGCGACTTCTCTGTTAAAGTTCAGCTTTTCACTCTACTGCGCATGTGCACGCTCTCGAACCAAGAAGAAGGAAGCGCTGCAGTTACCCCGGGCTGGTGCTTTTACTGGGGTAAAAGGTAGGCGATTACAGTCACTTGCGGGTGCCAAACATTTTGGCACCCCCAAGTGAGTTTGCCTTTCCATGTCCTTTAACAGCTAATTTATATCAAAAGGAGTGACCTATTAACCCTTTCACTGCCAAGCACATATGTGATACGTGCTTTGCAAAAAAAGGCTTTATCTACCAAGCACGTATCACATACGTGCTTTGCAGATCAAGCTTCTCTATTTGCACTGGCGGCTTTGCATCCCAACCCCCTAAGCAACAAGCCAAACCGCTGGCAGTCGGTCACACTTGTGTCTGCTGTTAGAGGGACTGGAGAAGGAAGAAGGAAGCTCTCCTTAACACAAGGAGAACGCTACACAACTGTGCAAACAGTTGTATCATTGTATTGTACCTAGCTTACATTGTCAGGGGGTTGCATGCGATTTGCTTACATGTAAACTACAGTGAGGCTGTAAAACATCAAAGCCACCTTTGTGGAGGTGTGATTTTCACAGGAAAAAGGTGGATAAGAAAGCCAGGATGTTTGGAGGGACAGACCGTCAGGATTGAGGGACAGCCTTGTAACATCTTATGCTGGTTTTCTATGCTTCTATTTTATGTAACTGTACCTACGTTGTATCTTGTTCGTTTAACAAGCAATAAATATACCTATTTTTCTATAAATGCTACGAGCCTAAAGATTATCATCGTACCCCTAGACACACAAGTGAGTCGGCACTTGTATAAGTAGTTTTATACTGCTAAATCTGTAAGCAGTACCATTAACCACTTCCGACAGTCTTTACCTACGTCAAAAGCCCTTTAAGCATTTAAAAGTCCCAGCTGTCAATCATATATTGCCTGACCCGCCTCTATGCCTTAGGCATAGGGGTGGGGCAGACAGTTACTTTTGACTTTAAATTCAGGACTTCTTAGGGCTCTGGTACACGGGGAGATTAGTCGCCCGCGGCAAAACTCCCTGCTCGCGGGCGACTAATCTCCCCGAGTTGCCTTCCCCCTGCCATCCCACCGGCGACTTACATGCGACTTACCTCACATTCCCCTTCCCTCCTCACCATCTAATTGTGTAACCAGTGCATGGATATAGGTATCAGGTCCCCCATACTGGCACAGAAAGAAGATTTTAGCAGGATGCACAGCTTGCCTTAATAACAGTGTCCACAAAATGGAGCCTGTCTGTTTTCTGCAATTGTGAATTCCAGTGCTGAAGGAAAAAAGTTTAAACTAATTTATATAGTGTAACTGAAGTTTATTTTGCTTGACAAACACAATACAATTTGTAATTATTTCTTAGGGTGAAAGGTCCCCTTTAAGTTTTTCAGAATGTGTACTTTCCAAAAATATATGGGTTTCTGTACAGTTAGGGTGTATTACAACACATAATATGCAAGTAGGGGGCAGAAACTGAGTTGGCTGACATTGAAAATTCATATGCACTATTTTCATTTAGGGTCTGTACATACCGCATACTTTGGTATATCTATGCATATTGGCCATTACACTGTTCAGTTCCTCTTTACCCCACACAAAATTGCCTGTGTATTTATGAATTAGGCAAATGTAAGCTATGAAATTAGTATGCACAAAATATATTTTGGGGTCTGTAAGTGCCATGTACTTTGATAAACCTATGTATATTGGACATAAACCCTCTGGGGTTTATATTTAGGGTGTTTTATATGGTTACCTAATGACCTGTGAGAGAAAAGATTACGCAAAGTAGAAGTTTTGAGGTGATTTATGGAAGTTTCGTCAAAATCGGCAGTTTTAGAAAAGTTTTATGGTTTGGTAAATTGTTTAGTGGATCCCTGGGGTACATAATTAGGATGTTTTATCTTGGTATCCAATAGTATATTGGAGGTTGACTGTGGAGATGCAGCTGCCAAAAAGGACACAAGGACACAGTTATGTGGGTGGAGTTCGGCCACAGCTTTATAATAGAATACATCATCGATAGTCCTTGGCATGCGTTTCACCTTTACCAAACATCTTAAGGAACTTTATAGCTGTTTTATAACCGAATGCCAGCCACTGCGAACGCAGTGGGCATGTGCAAGACATCAAATAACACCAGAGATTAAATGGCCGTGGACTATTACCTGCCATTTGCTGTGACACATTTTTTAACAATAATTAAAGCATTAGTAAGGTTTAAAAATTTAAATTTACTTGTGTGGCTGACAGAACGTAAATGTCATAAGGCAAATGTGCCTGAACAGGGAGGGAGGGGGATGCAGCTCCGGACACAGAGGCAGAAGGAGGGGAAGTGCTGCGCTGGAGATTCCAGGAAGAGTTGGGGTGAGCAAGGAGGCACAGGGGTCAACTTACTATAGACTTCTTTTGCGTGAGAAAGGGTAAGTTAACCCTTTTGTGTGCAGAGGGAATTGTGCAGGCAGCTTGGTTCCACAGTCCCTCCGTGCTTTTATTAGACATTTCAACGCTCTCCAGGATGCTGCAAAGTAAAAGCTTTGAGGTGATTTTTGGAAATTTCATCAAAATTGCCAATTTTAGGAAAGCTTTGAGGTTTGGTACTTTAAAGTAGAAAGACATGGGTACGCATTTTAGATTCAGGGGAATATATGGTTTTCTGTGGTAAACTTTGTTTTTTGTGGTTTTACCCCTCGTAAAATGCAGTAAATGTGTTGATTTTGCAGTAACTGAAATGACAGGAATGATACACCATATGGGGGTGTTTTCATTTTGGGGCCCCTACATGCCACATACTTGGGTAAACCAATGCAAATTGGGTATCAAACTGTTAAGTGGGACCCCTGGCATTCATATTTAGGGTGTTTTCTCTTGGTATCTAATTATATGTGGGAGGTAAGAAGCTAAAGAGTGGAAGCTTTGAAACAATTTTTCAAAAATTTCTCAAATTTTCATAAAAACTGGAACATTTGGGAAAGCATGAGACATTGAACTTTCCAGATCAGTTGTATTTTCATCCAAAAAATAATTCATGTTTCTGATATTTGTGTTTATATTATGGAAAATATTACAAACCTGATTCCAAAAAAGTTGGGACACTAAACAAATTGTGAATAAAAACTGAACGCAATGATGTGGAGGTGCCAACTTCTAATATTTTATTCAGAATAGAACATAAATCACGGAACAAAAGTTTAAACTGAGAAAATGTACCATTTTAAGGGGAAAATATGTTGATTCAGAATTTCATGGTGTCAACAAATCCCAAAAAAGTTTGGACAAGTAGCAATAAGAGGCTGTAAAAAGTAAATTTGAGCATAACGAAGAGCTGGAAGACCAAATAACACCAATTAGGTCAATTGGCAACATGATTGGGTATAAAAAGAGCTTCTCAGAGTGGCAGTGTCTCCCAGAAGCCAAGATGGGTAGAGGATCACCAATTCCCACAATGTTGCGCAGAAAGATAGTGGAGCAATATCAGAAAGGTGTTACCCAGCGAAAAATTGCAAAGATTTTGCATCTATCATCATCAACTGTGCATAACATCATCCGAAGATTCAGAGAATCTGGAACAATCTCTGTGCGTAAGGGTCAAGGCCGTAAAACCATACTGGATGCCCATGATCTCCGGGCCCTTAAACGACACTGCACCACAAACAGGAATGCTACTGTAAAGGAAATCACAGAATGGGCTCAGGAATACTTCCAGAAACCATTGTCAGTGAACACAATTCACAGTGCCATCCGCCGTTGCCAGCTGAAACTCTACAGTGCAAAGAAGAAGCCATTTCTAAGCAAGATCCACAAGCTCAGGCGTTTTCACTGGGCCAGGGATCATTTAAAATGGAGTGTGGCAAAATGGAAGACTGTTCTGTGGTCAGACGAGTCACGATTCGAAGTTCTTTTTGGAAATCTGGGACGCCATGTCATCCGCACCAAAGAGGACAAGGACAACCCAAGTTGTAATCAACGCTCAGTTCAGAAGCCTGCATCTCTGATGGTATGGGGTTGCATGAGTGCGTGTGGCATGGGCAGCTTGCATGTCTGGAAAGGCAGCATCAATGCAGAAAAATATATTCAGGTTCTAGAACAACATATGCTCCCATCCAGATGTCATCTCTTTCAGGGAAGACCCTGCATTTTTCAACAAGACAATGCCAGACCACATTCTGCATCAATCACAATATCATGGCTGCGTAGGAGAAGGATCCGGGTACTGAAATGGCCAGTCTGCAGTCCAGATCTTTCACCTATAGAGAACATTTGGCGCATCATAAAGAGGAAGGTGCGACAAAGAAGGCCCAAGACGATTGAACAGTTAGAGGCCTGTATTAGACAAGAATGGGAGAGCATTCCTATTCCTAAACTTGAGAAACTGGTCTCCTCGGTCCCCAGAAGTCTGTTGAGTGTTGTAAGAAGAAGGGGAGATGCCACACAGTGGTGAAAATGGCCTTGTCCCAACTTTTTTGGGATTTGTTGACACCATGAAATTCTGAATCAACATATTTTTCCCTTAAAATGGTACATTTTCTCAGTTTAAACTTTTGTTCTGTGATTTATGTTCTATTCTGAATAAAATATTAGAAGTTGGCACCTCCACATCATTGCGTTCAGTTTTTATTCACAATTTGTTTAGTGTCCCAACTTTTTTGGAATCCGGTTTGTATTTTTCTTTATTTTTTAGACATTTAGAAGCCTACAACTTGTTACAGAAGTAGAATTACACAAAAATTGTAGCATGTCCTGAAAATTTTTTATATTATTTTCCCAGGTAAACTAAAAGTACCCTCTAGGAAAGGCCCCTAAAGTGAAAGAGTGCAAATTGTTCCAAAATATTTTTTCAAATAATTGGCTATTTGGTAGTCCTTATGTAGACTGGCAGCCTACAGAAGGCTCTGTTTGGCTATAATACTTGGTTTTTATGCAACCAAAACTTTCCCCCTTACCAGAAATTCAAAAATGGGCACCTACTTTGAGGCCACTGGGAGCAACATCCAAGGGTTTGGTGAACAACGTGTTGCTCACAAACCAATGGTTTTCCCAACTCACTGCCTTAAAGACACAACTGTGTCCCTAGAATCCTCAGTCTCCTTATATGAATTGTCACTAACAATCAAGGCCCTCCCACCCAATAAAACTCCCGGGCACTAATGGGCTTCTGGCTGAATGGTATAGAGCAAGAGCAAAAACTTGGTTCCCCACCTACATGCTGACAGATGCCCACCAAAAAGGTAGTCTTTTTCAATCCATACAGGAAACCGTTACAGTTGTCATACCAAAAGAGGCTAGGGATCCTGGCAATGTGGAGCACACAAGCTAATCACTGCCATATAGATTCCAAGCTAAAGTCCACAAGGCTAGAAAAATTAATTAACACCTTGACATACTTGGCCAGACATAAAAAAAACTGATTTTGATAGATGAATATAATTTAAGGCAGAAGGGGATGGGGTCACTGGGTGCAGAGCTATGGATGCCAACAACAGAACTCCTTGCCATGCTTTGCCTGATATTGCACAAAAAAGAGCCATTCTTTTGGCTATGACAGATTTTTTTCTACAATTTTAATTGTTTTAGCCTAATTACAGCTTTTATATGGAGAATACAAGCAAATAATGCTTCTCTTTCTCTGTACTGCAGTAGACCAATATAGTAAGATAGAGGAAACTGGTAAAAGTAAATATACTTTCTGTATCCTAATTCAAATAAGGTTATCCAATAATGCATACAAATCACAACATTCAGTAAATGACATATCCCTACATATATCACCTGTTCTCTTTTCTTTATGTAGGGTTACTTGGGGAACTTTACTACTAATATTAATCAGCACAGGAAAGGCTTTCAGTAGGAGATCAGTAGCCTCAATAGCCCTGAAGAATAAGGGGCACAAACTGTGCATATTTTTTGTGACCTTTTCGTTAATTTGCACAACTTTTTCTTACTTTGCGTCAATTTGTGCGACAAAATCGTATTTGTCGCAACAAGTACGAACGTTTCGGATTCATTAAAGCTTCGTTATGGAGACTTTCCTTGGGCCAGGTTGGAGCTGCAGAGTGCCATTGAGTCCTACAGGAGGCTTCCAAATACATGCACAGAAGGATCAAAGTCAGAAAGGTTTTCCCGCCATTTGCGATTGTTTGGCTACGAAAATTTTATGACTTTCGAAACGCCATTACGATATTATTGTGACTATTACGATTTTTTCGTAAGCATTTTGTGATATTTCGTATTTAATCTAAATTTTACCCATTTCGGGATTCAAACTCTTACTTTAATAAATGTGCCCCTAAATGTCAGCTGAAACACTGGTAAAATTATTCCATATAACATAATTATTATAATATAATAAATATTGGCTGCACTCTTAGGGGGGATTTATTAACATTTGGATTTTTGTGGTTTCATATTTTTTTAAAACCACAACTAAGTAAGTAATTTCCACGAATGGGATTTAATAAAATCTTATTGAATAACGCAAATGGAACAAAGTTGCAAAAAAAACCTAAAAACAAAATACCTCAACTACCTTTAACTAAAACACAGGATTCATCCCTCCCTGGCATAGGTCCCCTGCTGGTATTTATGGTATCTATCTATCTATTATCTATCTATCTATCATCTATCTATCTATCTCTAATGCTTGTTTGGCTAAAATTTAGACACAACCCAGGCTAGCGTTAGGTTTAGAGCATGGGTTACATGCGACTCTCTTAAACAGGATGGGCCTTCACTAGGTGGAAGAGACCAAGCGGAGCAAGGGTGTAGTAGAACTACAACTCACTGCAGCGGTGTAGTGCAGATTTAGTAAAGATGGATGCCAGAAGGTTCTTGCAGTTGAACTATAGTACAAGTTTATTGTCCAAGACAATTGAAATGCAGGGTTATACTCACAATACAAGCAGATGTAGATGTTAAATGATTGTGCGCTCTGAGGAGGATACACACCGTTTTATCCCACCTCTTGGAGTCTGGGCAGGGTAAATGCACCTGTCAGCTTGGTACCCCTTTGGAAACAGTCTGAAAAGATTCCTCAGTCCTCAGGTTGATAACCCCTAGCTGAACAGTCCTCCCGGTTGCTAAGTCTCACTATCTCACTCTCCTAGAGAGTGTTATTACAAAGTCTGCTATGCTTACTTATCCTCGTTCACGGGGCCCTGTCCCCGACTTCACCAGAGTGGATGGTAACACTCTGGGGCAAATGGCTTACTGGGGCCTATGTTCTGCTCCCAGGCTCAGTGGACCTTCACATGAGATGCAGAGGCAGCCAAAGAGGAAGCCACACCTCCTTGCTAGACACTATATGAGACTGTAAGGGGTGTGAGCAACCACACTAAACCAATAGGGTATAGTGACATAACTGAAAACTGATACAAAGGGCTTTGCCCAGTAACAGTGGATATGTGAAGATGTAGGGATTAAAGCCATAGGGGAGCTTAACCCTATGGGTCCCTACATATCTATCTATCATCTATCATCTATCTATCTATCTATCTATCTCATATTTAGATATATTTAAATAATTTGTTTAAATATATTTTTCTGTTTAGGGCTCTGGCACACGGGGAGATTAGTCACCTGTGACAAATCTCCCTGTTCGCGGGCGACTAATCTCCCCGAGTCGCCATCAATTTGCCGAAATCGCCTGCGCAGCGTGTGCCATCCCACCGGCGACTTACATTTTCACCGGTGGGATGGCAATTCGGGCGACTAATCTCCCCGTGTGCCAGAGCCCTTACAAGTAATCATTTTCTGTATATGGTGCTAACTGAGCAAAACACCAGTTAAAACAATACTATGTATAAAACAGACATGCAGATTTGCATCTACTTAACACCTTTATAAACAGAGAAAACTACTATAGGCAATCCTTTTCTAATGCAAAACAACTCAAGACAAACCCCTGGGGATAACAGCTACCACCTTTTGACAGTATGACAGAGTGATGGATAAAGATAGGAAATATGTTTGCTGCCTCAGTGCATTCTTTCACTGTGTATTTTTAAAAACAATGCACTGAAGCCTCTATTCTTTGACTGTTTTATTGCTAAAGATGGTAATACATGGTATGTATTATGCATTATAGGGTATGTGTTATGCTTTTTATTATCTCAAAAAATCAGTGATATTTTGTTTTATGCTCTTCAGCAAGAGTTTACTATATACTGCAGCTTTTCATTTTGAGATTAATAAAAGCCAGGGGTGCCTTAATTATTTCAATTGAGACTCTCAGTCTTTTAAGTAATCCAGTCTCCCCCTGCGGCACAGGAGGGAGATTAGCCACAAATCCCCATAAGCGCTGCTCTTCCAGTCTCACTGCTGAACAGAGAGCAGATGGTTGTGGCTTTCATGCAGCTACCAGTTGCTGCCCTCATAAGCAGTCCTTTGTATTCCACAAAAGGCTGGCACTGTGATAGCTTTAGCAGCAAAAGAAGGGGCGTCAAAGATAAAACAAGCTTTTTTCAATTGGTGACTGTCCATCTGCCAAGCCTAAACATTTACTATGACACCACTTTTGGGAATGGGGGAATTTGGCTCTTCTAGTGCAGACGTTCTGTAGTACTGTAGGGGACTTCTCCTTGGTCATTTGCTTTTTTAACTTGTTTATTAATGACCTGGTGATAGGCATTTAAAGTACTGTTTCTGCTCTGGAATGCTCTTCTGAGTAATGATGTAATGGCAGATTCTGGTAATGCCTTTTAAGGACAAGGAAAGGCTAAGTCACTTGGGGGTGCCAAAATGTTAGGCACCTCCAAGTGACTTTAATCGCTTACCTTGCACCCCGGGCTGGTGCCCCTGTTAGGAGAAAATTGCACCAGCCCGGGGTACCTGTAGCGAGCGCTTCCTCCTTCCGTATTGCGCTGCCGGCAAATTCCCGGGACAATTGCATACGCAGTAGAGTGAATAGCCAACTTTATAGTTTAAGTTTGGCTTTTTCACTCTACTGCGCATGCGGGCGCACACAAAGCAGGAAGGAGGAAGCGATCGTAGCTACACCGGGCTGGTGCTGTTCTCTCTGAACAGGGGAACCAGCCTGGGGTAAAAGGTAGGTGATTTAAGTCACTTGGGGGTGCCTAACATTTTGGCACCCCCAAGTGACTTAGCTTTTCCTTCTCCTTTAAGGGTGGTTTGAAAGATTTCTTGAAGAAGCATAATATTCAAGGCTTCTGGAATACTAAAATCTACAATTAGTATTGATGTTGGTATAAATAGTTTATGTATGTGAGTGTATAGATAGGTCAGTGTAGGTTTGTGTGTTGGGGTTCAAATGAAGGTGTTGAACTTGATGGACTTTGTTCTTTTTTCAACCCAACTTAACTATGTAACTATGTAAAATAAAGCAAGCTGCATTAATAGAATGCAGTAAAACGTGAATGCCATGAAACACAACCCTGAACATTCATTAGTACAACCAGGCAAAATGTAACAGAATCTATTGCCTAATGTGTTTAGGTGCACTCAAACCTGCATCTTAAAAATGCATTAAACGCATAAAAAAAAAGAAAAGAAAAACATGTGTAAGAGCACCAGTGCCAGTGTTTTGTGTGCTGTTAGGTGAAACTCTGGCTGGAAAATAATCCAAAACAATGGAAACTGTAGAAAAAAGTTTACAAACATGTATTTTTCAATCCAAAATCAACAAAAAAAGAGGCCTGGACCCAAAGGTTCTTACCTCTACACAAAATACAGTGAAACCTCCATTTTGCATACCCTCATTTTACACTGTTTTGGTCCCACCAGTACATAATGCATTTCCCTTTTTTTTTTTTTACATTTTCACATTTCACGCCATGTTTTGTGGTCCTCTGAAAAACATAAATAGGGGTTCTACTCTATAATACATACTAATGCATTTTAGTTAAGTTCCGATCTCTTTGAAGAAACCAAGTTGCAATCAAGTGGCACAAAAAGCCTGCTTCAAAGCTCTTTATTCATATGTTCCTCTCTATCTATATATCTGCCCTCATACATCGCTTCTGCTCCTTGCATTTAGCTTGAGACAATTTGTATACTACACAGTTCTCCACATGAGCTGAGTCACATAGGAAACCTTATTCCTAATTACCCCCCTTACTACCTCTTAAATGGTGTATCATGTTCCAGCAAAAAGCTCCCACACTTCTCAGACCTCACATTCTAAAGCAGGGATCCCCAACCTTTCTTACTTGTGAGCCACAGCCAAATGTAAAAAGACTCGGAGAGCAACATAAGCATCATAAACGTTCATGGAGGTGCCAAATAAGGGCTGAGACTGGCTATTAGGAATCCTCTATGCACACTATCAGCTTACAGGGGGCTTTATTTGGTAGTACATCTTGTTTTTTTCAACCAAAACTTGCCACCAAGTCAGGAATTCTATAATAACTACCAGGTTTGGGGACACTGAGAGCAACATCCAAGGGGTTGATGAGCAACATGTTGCTCAGGAGCCACTGGTTGGGGATCACTGTTCTAAAGGAAGCATTTCAATAGTCTCCCCTTACAGAAAACACATGCAACTTATGCACTTGTTCCCCCCTTTTTGTTCTATATGTCTCCTTTTTCTCATAGATTGCAAAGTCTTTGACTCAGGGATCTCATTCTAACCAGTGATGTAACTACATATACAGCAGACCCTGGGGTCATGGGGGGGGGCCGGCAACAGGGGAATCCAGTCTGTTGTTGAAATCCTCCCCAGCCTCTCTCCTGCCTTAAGCTTTGGCGAAAAGTAGGGGTGCGGAGCAAGCAGATAGCAAGTGGTCTGGGAGAAGGAAAGGGAAGGAGGGACTTTTTGTGCCAGGCCCCTGCAAAGATTTCTTTGTGGGGGGCACAGGGCTTGCAAGTTACACTACTGATTTTAATAGTGTACAGAAACTTGTAACACTTATTTATTTAGTCTCACTTTATATTTTGTGTTGTGTTAACTACATATATTTTGGTGCTATATGAATAAATGTAATAATACAATGCTCATACAAACTAAATCTCATTTACATTAACCACCTAAGTTCTATTCGGAAAAGAAATTGAACAACAAATAAATGAGGCAATGAGATGGAAATTAGAATGAGCTAGGAGAAAATTCATAGCACAAGAAGTCATTATAGGAAGATGGCAAAGGGCAGAGGGACATGCTACACACCCAGGCCAAAGGGAGTACAAAAAGCTGCAAAACAAGAAAACACAATATACACCTAGCAAACTATTTCATACTTAAGGTTATAGTTAGTTCAAATTAAGAAAATTACATTTATATTAAATTAAGGTTTTATTTAAAATATACACAAACAATTTCACATTTGTATGTTTCTATTTAGTGTTCAGTCTTAAACTGATTTAAACAGAGCTTTAAAAAGAAAACACTATATGATCCTCTTTATCTGACAAGTTTAACTGCTATGGTGCACTGTTCTTTTCCTCCGCCAGTAAATTTCTCTGTTATTGAAGAGAAAATGCATATAAACACATACAACCCCTAATTTACACAGAGAAAAAACAAAAAAAATCCACAAATATCCAGGTCTCTTATTACATTATCTGGAAGTCTCTTGGTATGTTGCATAAAGAAGAGGCAACACATGGATGGAACCTAGAAATCCTGTAGCATGCTGTTTCTTGTAGAAGAAGCATGGGGGTTACAATGACACTCTAAAAACTCAGTTCTTAATGACTGCCATGATGAACTATTTAAGGCAGCCATTCTGCATCATATCAGGTTTTGTGTACTGTTGCGTGCAATTTGTCCTGCTGCTGACCTCTCTAATAGCAAAGCTAGTGCTTCTCCCAATATTTTAGCCTGATACTCCTCCATCTCTCAATGGCATAAATGGAAACTGCTTGTAACTGCTCACAAAAGAGATTCAAAAATCATTTGAACAAAACAGAATTCTAAACAGGGGAATGTAATAAAAGTCGTAAACAGAAAAAAATGTGCATAAATAAGAATAAAAAATTGCATTTTGCAATGCAATATTGTTTAGTAGACTGTTATTGCATAACAAATTTTAATTACTCAGTGCAAACTTTTAAGGCATGCTTGAAGGTGGTATAATCTTTTGGAGCAAAAATTTTTCATTAAGAAGTTTTATTACATACACTGCGCACAGTAACAATCAATAAAATTCACAAAATTTCTTCCACTGTACAAAGTGGTCCCTAAACAGTTTCCGTGATTGCAAAGCCCATTTTAAATTACATTCCCCCCTAATACTAAAATTTCCATGACAAGACAGGTCTGCTATTACATTATGTAGTAGCTATGGGTCTTTGTCACATTGCAGTTCAGTCCAACTGGTTTGCATGCAAAAATACTGTTATATTAACTGAATTAATAAATATAATAATGAATAAAAAATGAATCCATATATATAAAGTTCATACATTATGGTATATAAAGTACATACATTTAGGAAGCTTACCTATTTGGAACCATGCAATATTTACACACAAGCTCATCAATTAAGGATGCTGATTGATTGTATAAAGAGCATCATATTTATGAACATTTGGGTTAATGAACTTTGGAGAGTGTGTTATTCCCACATTTTTGGGTAGTTATACATCAAAACTTTACAAGTGAAATACATATGTTTTAATATATGCATAATTTATCTTGGAGAATAGTGTAATTATATACATTTTTATTAGGCTGGATGCAAGGCATAAGTGCTATGCAGGGGTACTTTTTCTCATAGTTCTTTTGCAAAATTTTGGCTTTATATTGTTAATCATAGCATTAAGCAATGTAATGATCGGTATTTTGCGTTTTTTTCATCGCCGTCGCGACTTGCGCAAATTGTCACGACTTTTTCGTAGACGTCATGAAAGAATCAGAAAGGTTTGCCCGCCGTTTACTAGCGCTCAATATGAAAAAGTCGCAACAATTCGCGCAAGTCGTAACGGCTACAAAAATGTCGAAACAATTCGCGCAAGTCGTAACGGCTATGAAAAAGTTGCGATAATTCACGGCGGCGACGACGAAAAAAAACGAAAAAGTCGCAAAATGTTCGTTTCCAATCAGATTTTTTCCCATTCGGGATTTGGATTCGTGGATTAGTAAATCAGCCCCATAGAGTAGTTAAAGTCCTGTTCAACCTACAGTATTTCTTATTGAGATCAGTGAGAAGAGATCTGCAGCAGGTAGTGGGCATTTTTTAAACTCTTGCAAATTAATCTGACTACTATATCTAATTGCAGGGTTCTGTACAGGAAGCAGACCTCAAGACAGCTGGAGGGTCCGAATGGCCATTTTAATAAATGGGCAAAAGGGGCAAATGTCCAGGGCCCACCCACTTAGTCCATTCATCTGCTATAACTTTAGTACAAATGCTCCTAAAGGATGTATTTTTAATATATATATTTGTGATCACAGTTTATTTTTTCACAACACTGTTGGCTCAAGCTGGCAAGCCTAGACCTCATGTCTATTTCAGAAAGCACAGACATTTTTCTGTATTTTCTGCCTGTCAAGTTTCTCTTCTTAAAGATAGTCTTATTAGGAATTTATTGGAACATTTGTGGAGGGCCCACAAATGAGATCTTTGCCCTGGGCGACCCTGCCCGAGGGTCTTATTAAGGTATTGACTGATAAGCAAAAAATACTTAAAATAGAAACAGCTGCACCAAAGCTCTGACCTTTTTTAGAGAATTGCATACACAAACATTTAGGTGTGAATTGGCTATTTGTAAATAAATATGCAGACAGCTAACATAGAAAAAAACATGTCAGTGTGAACTACCCTGCAGGCAAGCTAACAGGTGTGGAAACTTTGCTTCCTCAGGCTGCCTGACCTGTCATGTCCTGGCTGTTGAGGATTGTTGCGTTGCAGTGGCTTTTGTTATTTACCATTCTCTTGTTTACTTGCCTCAGAATAGCTACTGTTCATAGTCCTTAAACAAAGGCTAGCAATGAATCTTCCCTTAGACTCTAGACTTGTGGCGGTGGCTTGTGTGTGTACTGTACTAGTTTATAACTTTTGCTCACAGCTGCTGGAGATTGCGACTGTTAGATGCAGACCTTTTTATTTACCACGCAAATTCACTACTGTTTTCATTATAGGTGTATACATTCCTTCTAGCGCTAATGCTAAGGAGGCGCTCGGTGAACTGTACGCAAGGATCAGTATTCTGCAGAACCCACACCCTGAGGGACTGTTTATTGTCGATGGAGATTTCAACCATGCAAATCTCAAGTCAGTGCTTCCTAAATTACATCAGTATGTGGACTTTGCAACAAGAGGTGATAGCAGAATCTGCCCAGCAGGAGCCATCTCTGCTCTTCAGGACTGTTTGGAGAACACTGACTGGAACATGTTTAGGGAGGCTGCAACTTACGGTGACTTCACCGACTTGGAGGAGTATACGTCATCAGTGATCAGCTACATAAACAAGTGCACCGAGGACATCATTGTCTCCAAGAGCATCATCTCACGACCCAGCCAGAAACCGTGGTTTACTGCGGAGGTGCATACACTCCTGAAGACCCGAAACTCCGCCTTCAGAGTGGGGGACAAGGTGGCCCTAAGAACAGCAAGGGCCAAACTGTCCAGGGCCATCAAAGAGGCGAAGCCTGCATACGCCCAGAGAAATCACAATCACTTAAAGGACAGCGGTGACACACGGCGCATGTGGCAGGGCATACAAGCCATCACCAACTACAGGACATCATCACCTGCCTGTGATAGTGACGGCTCCCTTCCAGATGTGCTTAACAGATTCTACGCACGGTTTGACATGCAGAACGACGTGACGGCTAGGAAGGTCCGAACGACCAGGTGCTGTGTCTCACAACGGCTGATGTGAGGAAAACTCTACGCAGAGTCAACCCACGTAAAGCTGCTGGACCAGACAATATCGCAGAGTGCTCAGAGGATGTGCAGATCAGCTGGCAGATGTTCTAACCAACATCTTCAACATCTCTCTGAGCAGCGCCGTCGTTTCCACATGCTTCAAATCTACCACCATTGTCCCTGTGCCGAAGATGTCTTCCGTGTCCTGTCTAAATGACTACCACCCTGTTGCACTGACACCCATCATCATGAAGTGTTTCAAGCGGCTTGTCATGAGATACATGAAGTCCCTGCTGCCACCCTCACTGGACCCATTGCAGTTTGCGTATCGTTCAAACCGTTCGTCGGACGATGCCATCTCCACCACACTCCACCTGGCACTGACACACCTTGATAAGAAAGACACTTATGTCAGAATGCTGTACATAGATTTAAGTTCTGCATTCAATACAATCATCCCCCAGCATCTGATTGAGAAACTGAGTCTACTGGGTTTGAACACCTCCCTCTGTAACTGGAACCTGGACTTTCTGACCGAGAGACCTCAGGCAGTGTGGATCGGGAACTATACCTCCGGCACCACCACACTGAGCACTGGGGCCCCCCAGGGCTGTGTGCTCAGTCCCCTGATGTTCACGCTGCTGACTCATGATTGTGTAGTGACACACAGCTCCAATCATATTATCAAGTTTGCTGATGACACGACCGTGGTGGGGCTCATCAGCAAGAACGACGAGTCAGAGTACAGAGAGGAAGTGAAGAGGCTAACAACCTGGTGTAAAGGCAACAACCTGTCACTAAATGTCGATAAGACAAAAGAGATGGTTGTTGACTTCAGTAGGACACAGAGCGTCCACTCTCCGCTCAGCATTGACGGATCTTCTTTGGAGATTGTCAAGAGCATAAAATTCCTGGGTGTCCACCTGGAGGAGACCCTCACCTGGTCCCTCAACTCCAGCTCTCTGCACAAGAAAGCCCAGCAACGTCTTTTCTTCCTGAGAAGGTTGAGGAAGGCCCAGCTCCCACCACCAATCCTCACCACCTTCTATAGAGGAACTATTGAAAACATCCTGTGCAGCTGCATCACTGTCTGGTTTGGGAATTTTACCATATCAGACCGAAAGACTCTATAGCGGATAGTGAGGACAGCTGAGAAGATCATTGGGGTCTCTCTCCCCTCTATCGATACATCTACACCACTCGCTGTATCCGCATTGTGGCTGATCAGACACACCCCTCACACTCACTCTTCACCCTTCTGCCATCTGGAAAAAGATACCGAAGCATTCTGCACTCACATCCAGACTATGTAAAAGTTTTTACCCACAAGCTATCCGTCTTCTCAACACAAAGGGACTGGACACACACACTAATCATTCAGACAAACTAAATAACTCCAGGTCTGAACTGACAAACACATACATGAAAATCACCTGATCTAAAACTACCTCACAATTGTTCATACCTACCTGAACTGCTCTTGCACCTATTTGCACAATATTTTTTTAATTGATGTCGTTAAATTTATGTTTTTTTGATAATTTATGTGTTGCATGTATGTAGCATCTTGGTCCTGGAGGAATGCTGTTTCGTTTCAATGTGTACTGTATCAAAACCTTGTTTGCCCTTGCAGCTGCTGCCTGGCATTGCTTGCTACAGCCAAGTTTATTATCTACAAGGAATCCAAGGTCCTTCTCCATTATGGATTTGCCTAGTGCAGTCCCATTAAAGGTATAAGTGGCTTGCATATTTTTACATCCCAGGTGCATGACCTTACATTTATCCACATTAAATCTCATCTGCCACTTAGCTGCCCAGATTGCCAGCTGGTCAAGATCCTGCTGCAAGGATGCCACACCCTGGATAGAATTGACTGGTCTGCAGAGTTTTGTGTCATCTGCAAACACAAATACATTACTTATAATACCCTCCCCCAAGTCATTTATGAACAAATTAAACACGATAAAATCGTATTGCTGATCCGAAAGTCACAAAATTTTTGTGCCGAACGATTGTAAACAGAGGGAAAACATTTCTGATTTTTTCATGCAAGCGTACGAAAAAGTGGTGCAAGTGACGAAAAATTAGGCGAAAATACGCTTGGAGCGTTCGTGTCTTAGTAAATCTGCCCCTTAGTGTTGCTACTTTAAGGGAGAAGACAGATGGGGTGATTAGTCGCTGCAATTTTTAAAAATCTGATTGTGGTGACTAATCGCAGCGGCACTGAGTTCCATCTGGAAAAGTTCAAGTCACTACGACGGAAATATGAGGAGAATCTGCTATTGTTCTCTCTGTAGTGATTAGTAGCCACAATCAGGTTTTTTTTGGTTTTTTTTTTTTAAATTGCTGCAACTAATTGCCCTGTCTTCACCCTAAAAGAATAAAAAATACATTTATCAGTGTTAATAAATCATGGGTTAGCTTTTAAACAGACAATAATACGTGGATTCATAAATTCATTTAATATTTCTATGATTTCAAAGTTTTTATCACTTGGCTTATAACTTTTAGGCAGGGGCACACAAAGTGGCCTGCCTGGAGCTTCACTAAGTGAATATTGCTAAAGCTTTTTTTTATACTGAAATCCACTCAGTGTAGCTCCACACAGGAGCCTGTCAATGGGGCTTGAGGAAGGAGGGGCTTGAGGGAGGAGTGGATGACAGTGGATCTGCTTTTCCTTATCTGCATATAAAATGCAAGTGGAAAAAAGCAGAGGATTTGCCTTTTGTGTTATTTTTCTTAGGGTCTTACAAATCAACTTTTTTTTATGTGTTTAGAAATGCATGCTGGCTATATAAAAAGCATATACACTACAGTATTGCATTTATATGCATTTTTTAAATGCACCTTTTTGTCAGTTTTTAAACACAACCCTCTATCCTGTTGGCTTCTAAACACTCAAGTGCAAGTACATGCACCATGTAGCATCTACAATTACGCAATAAATTACGAATGCCGCAAAATGTATATAACTATGTATAGATATATAAGGGGATCACATAATAATCTCTCAATGCTTTATTTTACCAACAGGTTCTTCCAGCAGATGCAAAATGCAACTCTGAATGCACATGAGTACAACCAGGCAGAACATGTGTAAAGAAACTTTCCGTTTAAGGGGGGGATATATTAACTATGTGTAGATATATAAGGGGATCATATAGTAATCTCTCAATGCTTTATTTTACCAGTAGGTTCTACCAGCAGACATAAGGGCATCCATTCCGATTATAAGATAATATGTGGAGGGTTTTTACAGTGAGAGCTGCAAAGTCTCTCTTTTAAGACAGGGGTTGGATGGCTTTTTAACAAGTGAGGAAATACAGGGTTATTGAAAATAGCTCTTAGCACAACTTGATCAGGGGACTGGTCCGATTGCCATCTTGGAGTCAGAAAGGATTTTTTTCTCCCTCTGAGGCAAATTGGAGTGGCTTCCAAACTAAACTAAAAGTTAGGCAGGTTTCCAAACTAAACTAAAATTTAGGCAGGTTTCATATAGACATAATAGGTTGAACTTACATAGTTACCTAGTTACATAGGGTTGAAAAAAGACCATCAAGTTCAACCCATCCAAGTAAACCCAGCACACACAACCTATACTTACCAATCTATACACTCACATACATAAACTATATATACAGCCACTAATACTAACTGTAGATATTAGTATCACAATAGCCTTGGATATTCTGATTGTTCAAGAACTCATCCAGGCCCCTCTTAAAGGGATTAACATAATCTGCCATTACAGCATCACTAGGAAGGGCATTCCACAACCTCACTGCCCTCACCCTGAAAAACCACCTACGCTGCTTCAAATGGAAGCTCCGTTCCTCTAATCTAAAGGGGTGGCCTCTGGTGCGTTGATCGTTTTTATAAGAAAGAAGAACATCCCCCATCTGCCTATAATCCCCTCTAATGTACTTGTACAGAGTAATCATGTCCCCTCGCAAGCACCTCTTTTCCAGAGAAAACAACCCCAACATCGACAGTCTAACCTCATAGTTTAACCCTTCCACCCCCTTTACCAGTTTAGTTGCACGTCTCTGCACTCTTTCCAGCTCACTAATATCCTTCTTAAGGACTGGAGCCCAAAACTGCACTGCATACTCAAGGTGAGGCCTTACCAGAGACCTATAGTCAATGCCCTTTTTGGAACTTGCACAATTTAGTGTCATCAGCAAAAATAGATACAGTACTCTCTATGCCCACCTCCAGGTCATTAATAAACAAGTTAAAAAGCAAGGAACTAAGGACTGACCCCTGCGGTACTCCACTAACCACACTGGTCCAATTAGAAAATGTTCCATTTACCACCACTCTTTGTAATCTATCCTTCAGCCAGTTCTCTATCCAATTACAAATATTATGTTGAAGCCTTCTGCTTCTGTAAGGTACAGTATCAAACGCTTTAGCAAAGTCCAAGTAGATGACATCAACTGCCATTCCAGCATCGAGGTTCCTGCTCACCTCCTCATAAAAGACGACTAAATTAGTCTGGTAAGATCTGTTACGCATAAAACCATGCTGGCACAAACTTATAGGGGCACATTTACTAATCCACGAACGCCCAAAAGTGTCCGAATGCGTTTTTTTCGTAATGATCGGTATTTTTGCGATTTTTTTTCGTAGCCGGCGTGACTTTTTCGTGAATTGTCGCTACTGTTTCGTCGCCGGCATGACTTGTTCGCGAATTGTTGCGACTTTTTCGCCAGCGTCGCGAAAAATTCGGATTGGTTTTAACGCCGTTTACTATATCGCAAAACGAAAAAATTGTGACGGTGACGGAAAAATCGCGCAACATACGATAAAGTCGCGTCGGCGCCGAAAAAGTCGCAACAAATATGAAACAATCGCAACGGCGACGAAAAAAATCGTTTTTTTTTCCATTCGGGATTCGGATTCAAGGATTAGTAAATGTGCCCCATAGTATTGTGAACTGCAATGTATTCAAGTATCCTATCCCTTGATAGACTTGAAGACGTGTGTCTTTTTGCAACCTAACTTACTATGTTACTATGTGTAAGAGCTCTGACAAAGGGACTCCTCAATCAACCCTTTGCCTTGAGCCAACCCACTGAACCCTCTTTTTACATACCTTTACATACCTTACATACCAAAATGTTAGGCGCCCCCAAGTGACTTAAGTCGCATACTTTTTACCCCAGGCAGAGAGAACAGCACCAGCCCGGGGTAGCTGCGAGCGCTTCCTCTTCCGTATTTGCTGCGCGCGCATGCGCAGTATAGTGAAAAAGCCGAACTTAAACATAGAAGTCGGCTTTTCACTCTACTGCGCATGCCCACCCTTGGGGTGGTTGCTTACCAGGCAGTTGAGGATCCACTCTTTGAGGAATTGACCAGGAGACTGGAAGTGCTGAATAACCAAATAAACTTCTTTATTGTATCCACACAGTATCTAGTATTATGACATGCAGGTTCAGGTACAGTAATTTCTCCTTACTTCTCTTTAAGAGACCCTCTAACTTAGGCTTATTCCCCGGGACTCCCGCCAAGAGATCCTTTCTTAGGGTTCTCCCTGGTATTCACGCCAAGAGACCCTCTCTTAGGGCTCTCCCCGGTACTCCCACCAAGAGACACTCCCTTGAGACTCTCCCCAGTACTCACACCAAGAATACCCTTTGCTTAGGCAATCTCCTTTCTGTGGGTTTCATACATTGGACATACAGAGTAACATATAAAGCAATCAATAACCGATACAAGAGGTGAAAAGAGCCCTGCCCAAAAAAGCTTACAATCTACAAATCTTACTACAAACTTACTACCATTTACTACCATTTACTCTGCCCATGTTCTAAACTAGGATGCTTACAAAGACATTTAAAGGCAATTTGATTCCATCCTGGATACCAAATGTAGCTTTCTTTTAATAATAATGAAATGCAGGTCAACCTGCCTATCTGCTCTGAAGGCCCTAAGCTAAACATGCCCAGCTTGGAGGGAAAAGTCTCTTAACCACCTTGCCATGCTCCTTCCTTAGCAGCCATCTACTCTGTAGAGACCTCCATAGGCGGAGGGTGACTTTTTTGTTTGGGGAGGCTAAATATGGGCCGTACACAGTCCGACCTATAGCTAATGTGAGACTTAGTGGATTCGCTGCTGGTGTAAAAAATTAACCTCCCAACTACCTCTTGCCGTTCCCACTGAGTCCCAGGGATACTGTGCAAAAGTGCGGGTGGGGGTGCTTTTAACCCTAAAATGCTTAGGATGTAAAAGCATTCATATGTGCTCTTCTGTTGGGGGTTCACTATACATTTGTGTTTGTGATCAGTTAGCTTCAAGGGGTAGTTCACCTTTAAATTAACTTTAACATGATCTAGACATTGATATTCTGAGACAATTTGCAATTGGTCATCTTTTATTTTTAATAGTTTTTCGGTTATTTAGCTTATTGTTCAGCAGCTCTCCATTTGGTATTTCAGCAGCTATCTGGTTGCTAGGGTCTTATTTACCAGGTAGTGGTTTAAACAAGAGATGGGAATATGAATAGTTAAGGGGCCTGCATGGAAAAATAAAACTGTAGCTTCACAGAGCAATACTTTTTGGTCAGTGACCCTCATTTGAAAGCTGGAAAGAGGCAGAAGCGAAAGGCAAATTATTCAAAAACTATATAAAATTAACTAGGAAGACCAATTGCAAAGTTGCTAGGAATAGGCCATTCTATAATATACTACAAGTTAACTTAAAAGTGAACCTCCCCATTAGATGTGTTTAAGTTAGCTTTATAGAGAGAGGTAGCAGGTACTGACATCCCAGGCACGTTATATACAGCGAGACACAGTCTTTATATACAAAACCAGCACAATATATGCCATGAGGAGCAGTGGGTACAGATGGCAGATATTCAGACACTGGCACTGATACACAGCATTGGCCCCACTGTAACTAACTAGAAATGAAAAAAACAATGACAAAAGTAAAAGAAAAATAGAAAGTGCAAAAAACCATAACAAATATATAAAAGCACAATGAGCTTTGTCAGGGGGAAAAGTTAACTTACCCTCCATCTGTTAGGGTAGGGGATATTATAAATGTCAGATGACAAAAAACAATTTAATTCCAGCTAGTGGGTCAGTCTTTAGAACATATACAGTATAGTACCTGTGGGATGAAAACTGCAGCAAAAGTTCAAAGTTGTGCACTGGCTCCAGTTTGCAAAATCTCCTGATCCCTGTCTGCATCTGCGCCTTGATTGGTCAATTTTACTGCCTGTCAAAAAAGCTGTACTCTGATTGGATCTTTCTTCTTGTGGATTCTCTAATCAGAGCACAGCTTTCTTGACAGGCAGTAAAATTGACCAATCAAGGCGCAGGTGCAGACAGGGATCGGGAGATTTTGCACAGCTGATTTCTGCAGAACCCCGAGAAGATTTGCAGGACAGTGCAGCAAGGGAGCCAGGTTTTAAGGTGCCAAATCAGGTTTGGGGAGGCTTAGCCTCCCCAAGCCTTATTGAAAATCCGCCTATGGAGACCTCCCTCCAGCCTCAGATGCCTAGCTCAGCATAGAGTGTAAGGTCAACCAACCATTTTGTAATGCTGCATTCTTAGCAGCTAGTGATGAGCAAATCTGTCCCGTTTCGCTTCGCCATAAAATTCACGAAACTGCAAGACAATTTGTGAATCACGGAAAATTAGCAGGCAGCATAGGGCACGCAGAGTATGGCACACACAGGCAGCATACAATGACACAATGCTGGCACTGGTCCTACAGTCTGTCTGAGGTGTGAACAGGTGAATAATGTGGGGGCTTACAGTCTGAGCCTGAGGTGTGAACAAATAAACAGCAAAAGCCCAACAAGCAGCCTGCCCAAATAATTCTACTCCCAAATCCAGCAGTATAGTAAAAAGTTAATATGTATATACAGCAGCTAATAAAATTATATTACAGAGAGTGCTATGCCTCATGTTTCTACCTGCTAAGGAAGTGAGTGCTTCTTCCAAATCACATCCCTCTCTTTCTCCGCCCCTCAGCCCAGATTTCTCCTGCCTTAACTCTTTCCTTCTCACCTAATCACAGTTGCACCTGATCAGTCGACACTAGACATCCCCGGGCTTGGGTGCAGGGCATGCAGCTGGCCCCCCCCCCCCCCCCCCCCCCCCACTCCCCCTCTGGATACATTTTTGTGGTGAACTTTCACCAGTTTGAGTGTAATCACACCAGTGCGATGGTTCAGCGGGCCCCAAGGGGGTGTGGGCCCAGGTGTGATCACACCCCCGGTAGTTCCACCCCTGCACATGATTCTGCCAATCTGCCAAACATAAACCAGTGTAAGTTGGCTGCTCATTAATAACTTTCTTAAGGACTGGAGTGAATTATGAGGCCTTACCAGGGAACTATAAAGAGGCAAAATTATGTTTTCCTTCCTTGCATCAATATCCTTTTTTTATACTTTACTTGCTAAAGTAGCCACTGAATGACTCCAAAACACTACCATTTAGTGTATAACTCACGTTTATATTATTTCTAGCAAAGTGCATAACAACCTGATCAGTCGCAGCCTGGGTGCAGGGCATGCAGCCGGGCCCCCCACTCGTCCTCTGGATACATTTTTGTGGTGAACTCACACCGGTGCAAGCGTAATCACACCAGTGCGATGGTTCAGCGGGCCCCAAGGGGGTGTGGGCCTGGGTGCAATCACACCCTCCACACCCCCGGTAGTTCCGCCACTGCACCGGAATCTGCCAAACATAAACCAGTGTAACTTTGCACTTTTCAACACTGAGTCTCATTTTACATTTTGCTGCCCAGTTTTCTAATTTTGTCAAATCACTCTGCAAAGTGGCAGCATCCTGCATTGAACTTGTTGTTTTGCACAATTTATTGTTGTCAGCAAAAATAGAAACAGTACTCTCTATGCTCACCTCCAGGTCATTAATAAACAAGTTAAAAAGCAAAGGACCAAGGACTGACCCCTGCCGTACTCCACTAACAACACTGGCCCAATTAGAGAATGTTCCATTTACCACCACTCTTTGTAATCTATCCTTCAGCCAGTTTTCTATCCATTTACAAATATTATGTTTTAGGCCAATATTTATCAAGTCCCAGCAGCCCTGCTCCATACCTACTTGTCTAGTGTCCTTTTTAACATCCTCTGTACTGTGGACATCTCATCTCTTTTGTGCATTTCTGGTTTGTCTCATAACCACTGCTTGATTGCACTGCCCACTTCCACTGCTGCCACGGCAAGGAGTGGGCAGTTACCAGGGACAGCAAAAGGTGCATCTGGTAAATTTAAGAGTCTAATTTTCCTTCTTTTAAGAAGAAATTTGACACTTCTAGTGCAATTCGGTTCCTACTGGACCCGCTCTGATGCATCTGCACTGCCTCCATAGAGTCTTTTCCAAGCCTCTTCAAATATCAACTAAAATACTACCTCATGGAACACTTGTATTATATCTCACTCACACATATAAATCAGTGGCAATTGCCATTTTACAGAAAGGGCATCTCCCATAGACTCCATTATAACCAAAAAAATCTAATTTATAAAAATGATTTCCTGTTTCTTTGTAATAATAAAATAGTAGCTTGTACTTGATCCCAACTAAGATTGTTTATATGTACAGGTTTACTGTTTGGTCTTTACTGTTTGGCCCCTTTACTTTGTAAAGTACTGCATAAAATGATGGCGCTATATAAATAATAATAAAAGTGCAAAAAAATAGCATCTGTTTTTTGCACTTTGCACTCTGCACCATGGATATTAAATGATCTCTGTCTCATGGCCATATTACTGTTACATATTGCCCTTTAACCCTACCTGAGTCGCTCTCCTCTCATGTTATATATTGGTCCTTTAGACTGATTTGGCAGCTTATCTGCCCATGTATGGGCACCATAGATGAGCCTCCTTGTGTGACATCTGGCCTGAAATTGCACTGCATCAGCTTGTTGATGCGGTCGCCAAACAAGTGTACTAAAAATATGTCCCTTTCTGATTTTAACAGTGTCCCTTTCCCCTACTCTAACCATCACCTGGTTACATTTTCTGTCTCTCACTCTCCTTCCCAACCTGATCCTTCCCCCGCTGTATTAATTAGAAATACACGTGATGTAGATCTCCCGGCCTTAGCTCGCTCTTTCAGGTCCAGTCTCTCCACCTTTAACGAGATGTCTGGCCCTGATACCCTGGTTAGCGAGTACAACAGCATTCTAGCCTCCGCCATTGACTTATTTACACCCCTTCAGCCTAAGCGTACTCGGGTGTTCACAAGTTCGCAAGTTTGGGTTAGCGTGGCGTTTTTCCGCTGCGTTTTTTCTCGGCCTAAAAACGCTGCACAAGCCACACATGGCGTTTTTCAGCAAATCCCGTTTCCATGGTGCTAATAGTGCGAAATATCAAAAAATGCCCCGTATTTCCGCTAGGTCTGCCAGCTGCCTTTGCATATACATAGGAATAGCTTGCGCAACGCTGTGTCAACAACGTATTTTTCAGAGAAATTTTTGCCCTTGATCCCCCTCCTGCATGCCCCTGTCCAGGTCGTGGCACCCTTTAAACAACTTTAAAATCGGTTTTCTGGCCAGAAATGGCTTTTCTAGGTTTTAAAGTTCGCCTTCCCATTGAAGTCTATGGGGTTCGCAAAGTTCGCGAACTTTCGCACTTTTTAGCGTAAGTTCGTGAACGCGTTCGCGAACTTTTTTTTTGAGGTTCGCTACATCCCTACTCTCTAACTACCATCCTGTCTCGCTTCTACCGCTTGCCTCCAAAATCTTAGAACGTATTGCCTTCTCCTGTGTTACTAACTTTCTTAATGCCCATAATTTATTAGACCCGCTGCAATCTGGTTTTCGGCCTGCGCACTCTACTGAGACGGCGTTGTGCAGAGTTAGAAATGATCTTCAGGTTGCCAAAGCCAAAGGTCACTTTTCTATACTAATCCTCCTAGATCTTTCGGCTGCATTTGATACGGTTGACCACTCCCTCCTGATGCAAATTCTGCATTCTGTATCCGTAGTCAGGCTGCATCCTGGATTTCTTCTTACCTCTCTAAGCGTTCATTCACTGTCTCCTATGCTAACAAAACCTCATCTCCAGTTCCTCTTAATGTGGGGGTACCCCAAGGCTCGGTACTTGGGCCGTTTTTGTTCTCCCTCTACACTCTGTCTTTGGGAGATCTTATCCATTCATTTGGCTTTAAAAAACATCTGTATGCTGATGATATCCAAATTTATTTGTCGACCCCTTCATTAACAGTTGAAATTGAGAGTCAAATCTCTAACTGCCTCCTAGCTATCTCTAATTGGATGAACCAACGCCACCTAAAACTGAACCTAACAAAAACTGAACTAATGATCTTTCCGCCTAAGCCTGGTCCTACCCCCCCCCCTTTTCTATCTCTATTGATGGCACCCTCATCAACCCTGTCGATTCGGCGTGTTGGTTGGGGGTGATCTTTGACTCCAGTCTCTCCTTTTCTAACCACATTAACACCACTGTCAAAACCTGTCACTTTTTCTTACGCAATATTGCCGAAATCCGTCCCTTTCTTTCTACTGCAACAGCTAGGCTGCTCATGCATGCTCTCATCCTATCCCGGCTTGACTACTGTAACCTGCTACTAACCGGCCTCCCTAACTCCAATCTCTCCCCCCTACAGTCTATATTAAATACTGCTGCCAGAATTCTCCTCCTCTCATCCAGGAGAGTTCAGTCCCTTCCCCTGCTAAAATCCTTATTGTGGCTTCTTATTAAACAAAGAATATCTTACAAACTCCTTCTCTTAACCTTCAAAGCCCTCCATTCCTCTGCTTCTCACTACATCTCTTCTCTTGTGTCTCCATATGTTCCTGGCTGACTCCTTCGTTCCTCGCAGAGCAATCGTTTCGTTGCACCCCCCACTACTACTGCTATTTCCCACCTTAAACCTTTCTGCCTTGCTGCCCCTTACATTTGGAATGCCCTCCCTGATTTCCTCCTAAGAGAATCCTCCCCCAGTCTTTTTAAAACTAAACTTAAAGACTACCTTTTGGAGCACTCACCCAGCACCTGATCTGGGAATCAGCACTTATATTGTAATGTCACCCACTGTGACCTACAGCACTTATACTGCATTTGCCTATTTGTGTCTGTAAATTACCCTCCCATATAGATTGTAAGCTCTACGGGGCAGGGACCTCCATCCTCTTGTGTCTTTGACTCTAAACTTAATGCGACTGTATTTACAAGTATCTATCTGTATTTATTGTTGTACTTTGTATTTGTATTGTTGTACTTTGTATTTATCTATCATTATCTTAATAATCCCCTGTTTGTATTAATGTATTCTACTGTACAGCACTGCGTACATAAGTAGTGCTTTATAAATAAAGATATACTGTACATACATACATACATGGCCACCCTTACCCTATTTCAGTATTGTCACTTTTGAGTACTGGAGCCTAAAACTGCATAATAATTTTAAAATCATTGAACATCTTCTGAAAGATGGCTAGTAATAAGTTTTAGGGAATTTTCACCCCCTTTAAAAGAGAAGTAAAGGTAAAAACTAAGTAAGCTTGATCAGAAAGTTCTATGTAAATACAGCCATAAGCATTTACAGAAAAGCTGCACTGAGTTCTCTATCAAAAGAAACACAGAATTTATTGTCTTCTTTTGTGTAAACATGTTCTTCGGTATCAGACTTCCTCTCCTTCAGGGCACTGGCACGAGTCTGTGCAGCTTCTCTTCTCTCTCCCCATCCCATAAGAGTTCATAAGAATTTACTCCAACTCCCATAAGAATGTGTAATCTGAGCTAAAATGGCAGCTGCTATCTTAAGCAAACAGAAGGAGCTTCTAGGGCTATTTACTCAGGTATGATAAAGCTTTCTGCCGAAAAAATATAGCATTCTAGGTGGCATTAATATGGCTAATCTATTGGCAGTAATATTCCAAAAAGCCCATCCTTCTCCTTTAAGAAGAGAGTACTAAGTAATCCTTGCCTTGTGATTTATGGATGTTTGCGCCATATTTCCCAGCACGTGTGGCAGTAGTGCCACTGTTAAGACAAGTGTAGCATGCTAGACCACCTGGCATTAAATAAAACCTTTTTATTCCAATTTGCACATTATCAAGAAAACTCTGAATTATGGGCAGTCCATCTCCCATAGGCTCCAATTTAATCAAATAACTCAAAATTTGTAAACATTTTTCCTTTTCTCTGCAATAATAAAACAGTACTTTGTACTTGACCCTAACTACGATATAATTAATCCTTATTAGAGGCAGAACTATTGGGTTTAATTAATGTTTAAATAATTTTTTGACAGACTTAAAGGAGAATGCAAGTCAAAATTTAAAAAGCATACTGCCCAATAGTCCTCCTATTGTTTAGTAAAAATGCCACACTTTTGGCTCACCTAATCAAATATTTACTCAGTCACACTTACTCCACATTTTCTAGAACAGTCATCTCTAAAAAGGTATTCTCCCTTCCTTTCCCTCCTTGCTTCATACTGCACATGTGTTTCATTCCCTCCCCTATGCCAGATCCGCTTCTGATTGGCTGGTGGGCATGTGTAGCTCAGAACAGCAGACAGGATCAAGTTACACACATGCTCAGAGAATAGGAAGGCTGCCGCTGGCAGCCTACAGGAAGGACAGAGATATTTCAGTGATGTCACTGTAGTCTTCACACTGCTGTAGGCTGCCAGCACCATATCTCAGAGAAGCAAGCAGGGATCTGGGAATTTAGATATGCAGTAAGTACTTAAAAAGAATGCCTTTAGACTTACTTTTAATTTATATTAACCTTTCATTGTCCTTTAAGGTATGGGGATCTTAATTATGGAAAGACCTCTTATCTGAAAACCCCAGGTCCCGAGCATTCTAGATAATAGGTCCCATACCTATAGTAGTTTGTATTATAGATTTTTAATGATGAATTTTTCTATTCTGCAATTCATAGACATTATAATAATGCAAATAAATGTGTTTTAGAAATGCAAGAGGGCAGCAAATATGTGCAGAATCAGTACAGTCTTACAAGGAGGAATCATACAGCCAGTCAACTGAATTAACACTAACAAAGCAGATATATACTTTTTATTAATTGATATTAGATAAATTCATTTGCCATCATATATTAAAAGCTTTATAAATTGTGATTATAATAATAATGAAGCAGAAAGAGATCTTTGTAGAAAACTAATTTATGCCTGTTTAGCCACATTTTAAGTTTGCACAATACAGATGTTTCTATGCTAAAAACAGCAATGTTAGTGGTGAGAATATATATCTTATAAACTATAACTCCTATTGCCCCAGTATTGTCTTGCAGAACAAGCAGAACTTTGGCTGCTTCAGTTATTAAAGTGTTGAGCCACAGCTGACTGATAGAAGCATGGACCCACTATCAGATGACACAGGTCCTAAGACCAAATAAACCAGATCAATGTTGTCATTCATCAATGGCATTTTTAACCTGGTTTAATTTAAATCCAAAAGGGGGCAGGGATTCAGGGACACAATATGGTTAAAGGAAAAGTAACACTAAAAATTTTTAAATAAAAAATCTATTCTACCCTGCCCCAATAATTGCCCTATCCTGCAAACCATTTAGTATTTTGAATGCTTTATTAGAAAATACCTGTTAAAACTTTGCTTCCGGTCATTTGAAAAAAGGCAATACGGCGATGCAGGGGAAGCATCCACTATGTGGCGCTCGATTGATCGATCCTAGCCTGGCTCCTTCCTATACAGAAGGAAGGCTAGGATTGATCAATCGATCGCCGCATAGTGGATGCTTCCCCTGCATTGCTGTATCGCCTTTTTTCAAATGACCGAAAGCGAAGTTTTAACCGGTATTTTTTGAAAGGCATTCAAAATACTAAATGGTTTGCAGGATAGGGTAATTATTGGGGGGCAGGGTAGAATAGATTTTTTACTTTTTTTTTTAATTTTTAGTGTTACTTTTCCTTTAAGAAAGGTCAAACTAGCAGCCAATAGCTGGGAACTCCTGGTATCCGAGTCCTATTCATATATTTGGAGTTGCACTAAAACTGGAAAAAGCCAGACTCATTAAAAATCAGTTGTATGCTATTTTTATTAGATGGTTGCAGTAGAAGGTGTAAATGTAAAAACATGTCTTGTCAGGATGCTTTTGCATCTTAACTTTTGTATATATATATTTATATATATATATATATACAAACATATGCTGTAGGGGTATATTACAAACAAAGGGTGGCCATGGGTGCCAAATGTGCCCCTAGCTATGCAAACCTTTATGGGAAAGATATCTATTTTCAGCAGATGAAGTTGAAGGGTACATGTACCATGTTTTAAGATGGCATGGGTACATTGAGGATTTTATGATCATATGGCACGGCTCTCAGGCGTTGCTGAATGAATTCATTAAGCGCCTTAATAAAAATCATTTTAATCTGTCCTTTACCATGAATGTTAACACTGAGCATCTGGAATTCCTGGATATTTGTTTTTGTAAGAACAAAGCTGGGGTATTGTCTACCACCCTCTATAGTAAATCCACAACAAATAATGGGTTGCTACATGCTTCATCTATACACCCATCCAAGTGTATTGAAGGCATCCCTAAAGGCCAGTATTTAAGGCTTAGACGAATTTGCTCTACTGAATAGAAATGTAACAATTAGGAATATGGGATTTATAGAATATTTAAAGCAAAAAGTAGGCCCTTACATAGAGCCTACCAGTCGGCTTTTGCTCAATCTAGAGAATATCTTTTGTATACCTCAGGTCATAATAGGAAATCAAGAGTTAATAATGATAAAACAATCATCATGATTTACAATGCAAACAATTTTGAAATATGTTCAATAGTAAGAGAACACTGGGGGTCATTTATCAACACTGGGCAAATTTGCCTGTGGGCAGTAACCCATGGCAACCAATCAAATTGTTGCTTTCATTGTTCTACCTGCAGCGGGCTGAAAAAAGCCAATTGCTGATTGGTTGCTATGGGTTACTGCCCATGGGCAAATTTGCCCAGTGTTGATAAATGAGCCTGACTGTGATATATTTTCCAGTGATCCTGTAGTTGGATGTTTTGTGAATCCTTATCCGAGGTTTATATATAGGAGAAATACTAGTATTAACGATTTGCTCACACAAAGTCATTTTAAGAAAAAATCTGCAAGGAAATGTTGTAAAAGGAAGTTTCAAATGTGGAAGCTGTGAACAGTGTGATCTAATCAAGCCATCTATGACTTTTGGCAATGAAAGGAATCAATACAATATGATCCACTATGTTAATTGTAACACGACTATCTATTTACTTGTTATTGTGGCCTTTATGTAGGTAATACCACACGTCCTCTAAAAAGAAGATATATGAACACATGTTGGATATACAAAATTGCAATTTAAAATCCAATATTGCTAAACATATTTATTGCTGTTATGACGGCTACTTTTCTGGCTCTTACTTTCAGGGTACTGACCGTCTGCATGGTGAGAAAGGGTGAATTGGATAGAAAGCTGTTTCAGTTGGAAACTTCCTGGATTTTCAAGTCAAGATACATACAAATCGCAGTTTGGACTTAATGGTCATTTGAATTTTCTTGGTCTATTGTAAATATGTACAAACTCCATTATTTATTTCTCTTTTCTTAAATCCTAGTTGGTGTACTGAATGAACCTTTTCACTTTAATATTTGAGGTGTAGCATTATTGGGGGGGTTGTGGTATCAATATATATTTAATATTAAAATAGCTTTACCTATTATTTGTGGTAAATTATAAAATATACTTAGCATGTATAGAATACAGGAAATGCATGCTGACTTGAATGTAAAAGACGAGCACAGCGAAAATCGGCTCTTTGATCTTTCAAGAACTGTGAACTTGGCAAATACATGGCTAAAGACTGTTCTTCTAGTATCTTAAGAACTACGAATATAGCAGGGCTATCACTGGATTCCATAGTAACTTATGCTACATCACACACTTTTCCTTTTAGAGTAAGTCATTTCCGGGAATGCCGGACTCTTGATATATATACAACTATAGTTGTAGTTGATGTGCAGGCAGCACTGTACGAAGGTGGGGGCCCCTTCCCCACATGTTGCTCCTAGATGGCAGTAGGAACATTCCATAAACAGGTCTACGCGGCAGGAACAATAAGTATAAGTTGTGCAGTAAAGTTTCTGGTTTTGTTGTGATGTGAACCTTTAAGACTTGCTGATGCATGTGCGTTGACTTTTATTATCTGAGAGCATTGATTGCGTTGCAAGACATGGCTAAGGCCCCATGGGGAAGCAGTACAACTAACTCTCACACATTATTTCTCTGCTTATACAGTGTTCTTAGGAACTTACTATCAGACATTTCAGATCATTTACAAGAATCTGCATCCTATCGTACTGATATATATTTACTTGAGTCTTCATGGTCCAGCAATTTTCCAGTACAGCACGCTGAATTTTATTACAGCATCAAACATATTACAAAGTTTGTCTTCAAGTTAGAGATTCATGCTGTTTAAAAACTTACATAATATTGGCTGTGCTTTTGTATTATATTATATATATAAGGTGCTATTCACACATATGGACGGGGCCCTCCCTTTCTCCTAGTGCTGCTTTGGTTTTATGGGTTGGGTATTTTTAATTCGATGTTGGCAGTGGTAAAATAAAGAGTGCTTTTTATTTTTAATTCTAACTTGGGCTGATCTGTGTCTTAGGCTAATGCCAGATGAGGCGTATGTAGCCGAAATAGGCATAAAAATGTGAATCTTTAAAACTCTTGCGATTTTATGTGTATTTCTCGCGTTTTTATGCATATTTCCACTACATGTGCCTGCACCCGAGCGTATTCCATTCATTCGGGTGCAGGCACCAGTACCCGAATGTATCTAATTTTAATGCATATTTTCGCCTCCTACTTGTGCCTGCACCCGAATGAATGGAATACACTCGGGTGAAGGCACATGTAGCGGAAATACGCATAAAAACGTGAGCTTTTCAAAGTCTCGCGTTTTTATGCGTATTTCGGCTACATGTGTCTGCACCCAAGCGTATTCCATTCATTCAGGTGCAAGCACATGTAGGAGACGTAAGGCAGAAAATATCCGCCATATGTCTCGTCTGGCATTAGCCTTACTGTGATCACGCAGAGGTGAGTTTTGGTGTAGTTCTGCAAGGTGACATACCAAAATAGGAAAAATCAGAATATATGCAATCACTATTATATAGCTAACACCACCTATTACAGGAAATAATATTGTAGTGTGCTGAGGAAACTTCCCCAATAAGGGCAAGGGAAGCATTATTTGTTTTTAGGAGAAACTTGTTTATGTCTTCTCTGTGAATAGATTACAATACAAATACAAGCCATGATAGTGCTGGCACTCTCTGAATTGTCGAAAATACAATTTTGTGTGATGCTGCTGTTGACATTGTTTAAGGAAATGGGAAAATAGCCCTTATCATTAATGAGCTGAAAGTTACCCATAAGTGCACTGTAGGTTTACTGCTGAAAGCATAAAAGGGTTTAGTATGTTGGAGAAAGAATTATACATTAATCTTTTCAATTTTTTTTTGTTTTCTCTCCCTGTCTAATGTGTCTCTGCCCTATGCAAGATTAAAACAAAACATTGGTCAAGAATCAATTCAGTCTGTGGGTAGGTAACTGGCAGAATATATATATATATATATACACAGCTTGAGATCTTCTACATATGGATGATGTCAGCTTTACGAAGGCAGAGTGGTGTGTCCGGTGGAATAGCATTAGCCTTAATTTCATTACCTTCAAGACGTAAAACTTGAAGCTGAGAGAAGCTGGTGATGTCCACAAATGTACAAAAACTTTTAACTGAAAACTCTGAGAAGAGAAGAACATGAGAATGTTATCAAGGTCATTCATATGCAGTGAAATGTATACACAAATTGTATGCTATCGATTTCTTGCACATAACTGGCTCTTTCAGTCTAATTAGCATGAGATTATTCAGTTGCTTTTCCATTGGCAAAGAATAAACCAGTGTACTAGTACAAACAAAAAATACTAAAAGAGACTCCTTTTCCTCTATTACATTCCTATTTCTGTAATTTCTGTTGAAAAACCCAACATACTGTTCTTCTACTTATTCCTTTTTCTCTTCTTATTCTTAGCACCCCCCATTTTCTTAATGCTACTCCTCCTACAGTTTTAGGGGTACAACACCCAGACTCTCTACACTTCTTCGCCCTATAGTGAAGCAGGTTGCTTGTGCTTTTATAAGCGATACCGTCCCCCGTCTTTTTGTGGCACCGATCTGAACACCCTTCTTGAATAACATAATCATGGGGTCACCCCGAATGAAACAGCAACATTTGTTAGATGACCCAAAGTGGGAGGGGCCAATAACAGCTAATCAAATTTCACCCTTTGACTTTAATGGGGAAATTGAAACTGCTGCCAATCTTGCAGCTTTGAGGCCACACTCCCCAAACTTGAATCACATAGTAATGGGGTCAGCCTGAATGAAAATATGATGATTGTTGGATACCCAAAAGTGGGTGGAGCTGTGAACAGCCAATGAGATTTTACCTATTGGTGGAAATTCTCACAGTAATAACACCAGGGTCCCCAAATTTTGCAGAGGTAAGATTTTACATATTGGCTTTTAATGGGCAAATTCAACCTGCTGCCATTCTCACAGTATTAACACCAGGGTCCTCAAACTTTTCACAATTGGTCATTAGGGGACTGCAGTTTTAGTTTTAAAAAAGTTGAATTTTATTGGTTTAATGCCAGGGTTTTCAAACTTTGCACAGTCGGCCACTGGGTGACTACGTACTCAAGGTTAAAAAAATTGGGCGGGCCGCCAAAAGCCAATCACATTTCTTTCATTGTTTCAGTGGGGAAATTTTAACTGTTGCCATTCTCACATGTTTAATGTCAGGGTTCCCAAACTTTGCACAGTGGGTTACTGGGTGACTACGTTCCAAGTTCCAAGAAAAGTGGGCGGACCACCAACAGCCAATCAGATTTCACCTATAGACTTCATACGTTAAAATTTAAACTGCTGCCATTCTTTAAATATTAATATTAAGATACCCAAACTTTGCAGAGCTAGTCACCAGGCAACTGCAGTTCAGAGTTGGAAAAGTGGGTGGAGCCACCAACAGCCAATCAGATTTTAACTATTGATTTTTAATGGGGCCATTAACACAGTATTAACACCAGGGTCACTAGGGGGACTGCATTTTTAGGTTTTAAAGAGTGGGTGGAGCCACCAACAGCCAATCAGACTTCACCAATTAATTTTTTTGGTTTAAATTTAAAATGCTGCCTTTCTCACTCACACTATTTATGTCAGGATTCCCGAACTTTGCATCCAATCACAAGTGTAAAATGCTGTCAGTCCCATAGTTTTTATGTCCCCAAACTTTGCAAAGTTGGTCACTGGGAGATTGCGGTTCAAAAATAGGAAAAGTGGGTTGGGCCACTAACAGCCAATCAGATTTCCTCCATTGAATTTTATTGGTTTAAATTTAAAATGCCCACTGTTCACTGTTCAACTCAAGGTTAGAAAAAGTGGGCACAACCACTAACCACCAATCACAATTTACATATTGACTTTTATTGGTTTAAAATTAAACTGCTGCTGTTCTTTAACTATTAATCCTAGGGTCCCTAAACTTTGCAGAGTTAGTCACTGGGTAACTGCAGTCCCAGGTTAGAAAAGGTGGATGGAGCCACCAACTGGCAATCATATGTCACTCATTGACTTTCAGTGTGGAAATTTAAATTGCTGCCATTCAGACACTATTAAAACCAGGGTCCCTAAACTTTGCACACTGGTTTTTACTATATAACTGTGGTCCAAGGTTAGAAAAAGTGGGCGGAGCCAACAACAGATCAGATTTCATTCAGTGACTTCATGTTTTTCAAATCAACATGAAGTTTGTTCTCAAACTTCCCTTTCTAGTTTGAATTGCTATTTTCTAGTGCTCTGTTTCATACTACAACTTAATAGTCATGTTATTGGGGGGCACTCTAACTAAAAGTAGTGTTGTTATCCTTTAACATTGAGCATGTACATGTCCACATTTCAGCATTTGCCTGCATGCCTTTTAACATGTTTTTAATGTACAGAGAATCAAGAACATGCTTGATTGGGATCAAGTACTTTTGTACTTGCACAACAGTAGCCAGGAAAAACAGAAAGGGAAGAAAGAGCAGTTATTATGGGCGCCAAAGTACATACTATGACAAAGAAAGAACAAGCAATCAATCAATGCTATTTTAAAGGATTTGTAATGTGTGTTCTTGTTGTCATATGTTTATATACCTCTCATTATATTTGAATATTAAAGATTTGTTGTGTGGAAAATTTTAATGATTTATGACTGGTATCACTGCTAAGGCATGAATGATGGCTCTTGTCATGTGCATATATACCTCAAAAGTCTATTACTTGGTGATGCTAATTATGCAGCTACCTAGGTAATCAGCTGCAAACTCTGGATGGCCTTTGGAATGGCTGGCCCATCCTACACTCCCTCCATTTACTACAGGGAGCAGTTATTCAGCTTACCTTAAGCCGGCAAAAGAATGTAGCATTTACCTGCTGCATTACCACACTTTTTCCCTGGAGCTTAGTGCATGTAACATCATCAGAGTAATCATCAGAGTAATATACACCCCATGCTTCCTCCTTTACATTCTCTTTAAGTTTTAGTTAGTCAGCAACTTGAGGGGGGCCATAATTGTTCAGTTAGTTTTTGAGTACACAGGTCAGATTCAAAGGCAAATAACTGATAAGTTATGTCCCATATGTCCTCCCCTCAAATCACTGACTGGTCACTGACGAAGTTGGGTTCTGGCTATTATATCACATGTCCATTAACTCCAGCCTTTATAGATTATGCTTTTGGCTAACTAACTAACTATACATTTTTTATTTTGCCCAGCCTATCTATTTAACCAGTTTAATTATTACACTGAACTGATTCTTTAAAGGTGAACCACCGTTTTAACAGCTGACAAAAAAAACAACAGAAAATGTATTTAGTAATCCTGCTAAAAACAGTTTATGGAATATCATGTTTGGCTGGCATGGTGTCCTGGTAAGGGATGGAACATGAAGGTAACATTAGAGTTGTGTTAGAGCTGTGTTGTTTAGGCATTTCATGATGCAGTATATCTCATTTATTTCCATAAAATGGAAAATAGCTTAACTTGTTTCCTGATGACTGTTTTTTAAGGATGGGCAAAACTTCTTATAAATACCCCATATCTATCTGCCTGCAAGATAATAGTGTACCGCTGATTGGAACCTGAAATTAACAAAATAACTGTAAAACTATATTAAAATTTAAAGGCATCCCAATATAACATCATTGATCTTCCTCTTAAAGGAGAAGGAAGGGCTAAGTCACTTGGGGGTGCCAAAATGTTAGGCCCAAGTGACTTAAATCACTTACCTTTTCCCCCAGGCGGGTGCCCCTATTAGGAGAAAACAGCACCAGCCTGGGGTAGCTGCGAGCGTTTCCTTCTTCCTGCTTCGTGCATTTGCGCATACACAGTAGAGTGAAAAGCCGAACTTTAACAAGAAAGTCAGCTTTTCACTATACTACGCATGTGCCGGCCCAGGGATTTCACCGGCAGAAGAAAGAGGAAGAAGGAAGCACTTGCTCAAGGTACCCCGGGCTGGTGCAGTTTTCTCCTAACAGGGGCACCAGCCCGGGGTACAAAGTAAGCGATTAAAGTCACTTGGGGGTGCCTAACATTTTGGCACCCCCAAGTGACTTAGCCTTTCATTCACCTTTAACAGACAGAACACATTATGTACATTACACTGACTGGGTATCATAGCATTAATGGTTTTTCTAATGTGGGATCCAGTATAAAACTTGGATAGTGGTAGTAGAATGAATAAAAAGTCAAACAAAGGTTAGGCGTAAAAGTGATGGCAATAATCACTTGAACATGAGTGTGACTGAAAGCAAACAGGTGATTGATTACTATGAGACAGAATTAGCTACAGCGCACACTTACAATGTGATCAGCAGATTAATGGAGTATTGGAAACAATTTTGGAGAGGCATTGGGTTGAATATAGTTACTGAATATATTATTCAATCAGAGCTCTGTCTAGTGATTTTTTGATATTATAGTGAATAAAGGTGATATAGTTATGTAGAATTAACAAGTGGGCCAAGGAGTAAGCATTTAGCTGGATATTCTTTAGCAGCAACTCAGGTCCATAAGTGAAGTAAAGTAAATGAGGTGATCAAAAATCTAGCATTATAAAGGGTTATGGCATGTAGGGCCAGATTTGAGATAAGTTTTTCTCATCAAATTTATTCTGGCCCACAAGGTCATTACTGACTTTATGAGTGCTTTAGTTTTATGTCATAATCAGGAACCAGAGTGTCACGAACGCGCTACTTTGAGACGCGTCTGACACCGGGACGGGGAACCAAGGGGTTACACTCACCAAGGGGTTACAGTCACCTTTCACACAGGTTAGACTAGCATTAAACACCCCCAAACACACCACCGCCCCCAAATAACTATTCGCTGCCACCATCTATCATTAACAGGCAATAGAAACCTAATTACACAAATATATCACACACAACTTTCCTACTGCAGTTAGTGTTAGTTCTACTACTTTCACAAACACACCAGCAGCCAAGGTTAATTTACATACCCACTTTCCTGCTGACAGTCCACTAGTTAATTAGTAGTTACACAGAACTGGCCCCCCCTACTCAACACACATACAGCCCAGCACTTAAGCCTTAGCAGTCATACAAGGTACGTGGAGATCGTTATAGAGCCAAAGGACAGAACTTATTAAATTTTATATTTAATATTACAAGAGTAAACAGTGCATTTTAAAAAGATGTTACAAAAAGAGACACACACATACAAAACAGTAAATAAAATAAAAGGGAATAAAAACACAGAGAAAACCCTAAGTACGTTACCAAGTTATCTGTTCTGTCCTCTGAGGCAAGAGTTTGAAAGTCCTGAGCCCATCCCCCAACATATTGGGACCTCAGAATGAGCTAACTAGTCCCGGGGTCTATGCCCCTTATATCCCCCTGCGTGGCTCCTCCCTCATTACAGTATGCATGAGGAGGGAGTGCCCAGGAGCTTGTCACATAACCAACCCCTTGTAGAGACCTGCACTTCTCATGCCAGTTTTTGTCATATAATATTGGTACTTGCCAGTATCCAATATTATTATGAAAATAGGGGCTTGTTTTAACCCATATGTGGGTGATCAAAATGATACCAAACATGAGTGGTGTCTCATGTCCCAGTCCCCCAGAAACCATCCCTCCTAACTGGTGGGTGTAGGCAGTCCCTGTTTGGTATCACTGGGAAGCCTGGGGCCTCCTCATAAACCCTATGTCATTTATGAGGATGTGGACCTTAAAGCAGAGGAGATATGGATCCCTTTCTATAATCCATATTTTTCTGATAGCTGTTCTAGGTCCACAACTGACTTCTTTGATCACAGATCAAAGAAATCAATAGTCCCAGGTTTCCCACCCTCCAAATGGCTGGATTCACATTGTCTGCTCCCTCTGCTGAATTTGTCACCTCCCGCAGTCCCTGGTTGTCTTTAGGGGGTATTTGTGAATTACCCCCTACTGGGAAGGGTTTCCCTCAAATGTGGATTCCAACCAGACTTTTCTAAATTGAAAATTTAACCCTTTACATGTTGAGCTTTACTGCTACAACATGACACAGAGTAATATTGTTATGGATTTTTTAGTGCATTAGTCATTCACTTACCTTCAATTTTATTTCCCTGCAGGTATAGATGTTGCAGATTAGTGTTCACAGGTGGAATACGATTTAGCTGGTTGAAAGATAGATCTAGCTCTACAAGGCTGCTAGTGTTGAATGTATTTCCTTGGATCCCGTCATTGGTAAGACGATTATGTGATATCCTTACATACTGAAGCCTTGGATAGGACTTAAAATACTCATTAGGAACATTACTGAGTTGATTGTACTCCATATACATCTGTTCCAGAGAGCCTGGTAATGAGTCAGGTAGCTTGCGAAGTTGATTGTTGCTAATGTCCAAGTGCACCAGGGACTTCAACCCTTTTAGAGCATTCCCTACCTCTTGAATTTGATTTTCATGTAGATAAAGTGCAGTGAGGTTCTCAAGACCCTCAAAAGAATTTGATGGAAATCGAGAGATCTGATTGGAAGAAAGGTGTATCTCATGCAGTGAGCGAGGCAGGCCAGTGGGAATGCGGGTCAGATTGTTATGTTGCAGATATATCCTCTCTAACCCTCGAAGTTTGGAGAATATCTTTCTGCCTACTTTGTCACTTACAATCTGGTTCCCATGCAGTGCTAACCATACCAACCCAGTGGCATTATCAAAGGCTCCGTCTGGAATTGCACTTATATGGTTGTTTTGGAAGTATGCATATTTGATTCTAGCTGGGACATAGGGCATGTACTTGAGATCACGCCCATCACAGTACATGGCTGTTGGATAGTTAGGGGGGCACTCACACTCCTGGGGGCAGTCACTGGCAGTTGGAAGTGCTGGGACGGGCTCATAGTCATAGGAGGGTCCATAGCTGTATTGCTGACTGTGCAAATAGGCAATCCACCAATGAGAATCATATTCATCATACTGGCACCAGGAAACATTACACACAGAGATGAATAGAAGAAACAACAAAAGTTTCATGCTGCAGATTCTGAGGAAGAAAAAAAACTGGGTTTAATATTTACAAAAAACCCCATAATTCTTCAAAGACAAAACAGCTTTTATAAATCTCTAAATAAATCTGTGTGGTGTGTAGGGTTTGTAACAAGCATTGTTTATAAAAACATATGTGGAATTTTGCAAGTTGTAGATAGTTTCCTACATTTAAAAAGCATTTATAAATTGAGAGGTGGTGGAGATAGTGTCGGCGTGATTAATATTACTACACATTATTTATAAAGCATTAAAGCGGTAGTGTAACAGGTATAAAGTTTCAATTGAGTTCCAGTAAAAAAAGCAGTCAATCAGCTGTAAACATTTACTAGTCTTTTATTTGAAATAAAAATATTTCAAATATATATATTTGATTGGTTTATTAGACCTGTATCAAATGTTACTTAAATACATTAGCCTTAAAGTATTGTTTGGCGTCTGGTACAATATTAATGAAGGCTATTGATAGTCTATATGTACAGACTTTTACCAATAGAAAATTGGCTTGCTTACAATAAATAAAGGACATGTAGATTAAGTTAGTTTAAAAAAATTAAGCATCGTTATTTTGATTTTAAAAAATCTAGTACTGTATTTTTTTTCTTATATACCAGTTTGTTTTTTCTGAAAACAAAGATGCTATGTAGTTTCCAGGCTGACCATAAGACTAATACACAATTAAAAAGAAATCAAAACAGAAATGTGATGTCTATGGATGTTAGCATGCACATTGTCCAGCATAAAATAATTTTTAAAAATGCTCCTCTGGTTTACATCCTAGCCTATGCATCGTAGGTATAAAAATATGATGATATCCTTACCAGATGTGCCGAATGTGTCCTTTTAGCTCAGTCACTGTTTGGACGTTCAGATGGGCTGAACGGGTGCTTTGTGCTGTAAACTTACAGCAGTGTGTTTACTGGAAAATGAATATCTGTTTATATACAGAGCATCAGGTGTTTCTTCTTTGCACACTCTATTTCTCACTTACTGATATTCTCACCCCTCACTCTATGAACTCTTCCTCCTTGTTTCTTTCTCTCTCTATCATGCTCTCTCTCATCTATGATGAGATCCCTCCTCTGTGTCCTTAGGAGGTGTTTATGGAAATTGAGACCTGGGATGAAGATTGGTATTTTCCTCAGATTTCTGCCAACTACAACCTTTTCTGGTAACTTTTTCAACCCCTCCCTGTCTCCTACACAGGGCAAAGCATTGCTAAGGTTCCCAAAATATAGCAATAAGGTTTTCATTGTTCAAAAGCTAAGATTCGGCTTCTGTGATATTATTTTAAAGATATTACAAAATTTGTTTTTACATAATTTGACACAAAGATTTAATATAATACAGAGCACAGGATTAAAACAGTGTTTCTCTGGAGGAAAATGAAATGCCACATGATCCTGCTTGTGCTACTTCAGCAATATAAAAGAATTAGCTACAAATAAATGTAAAAAAAGAAGGTAACAATTAATCACTCTACAAGCTGCTGTGGTTCCTGTAACATTCACTGATCCTCCACAAATACTATACATACACATTCCCCCTTACAACTTTAGAAATGTATCTTGCCTTACATATTTTAGTTGACCTTTCTTCTACTATCCTGACCACTTTCCCTTAGATGGGATGAAATTTAGATAAACATGATCTAAGAAAGGACCAGCTTTATCACATTTTTTAAAGTGTTATGTAAAGGATGCTGACAAGGTTATTTTTTAAACATACATTACAACAACCCCACTTCTTAAACATGCAACACAGAACTAAAAAATCTTAACTTAGTTTAGAAATGTTTATTGCTACTTATAATAACTTTCTTTTTATGTTGGATACTCTACAAAAAACAAATCCAGACTGGACCTGGGTCATTGCCAGTGACCTCTTGACAAACATCTCAGGACAGACAACTCAATGCTCATTAATTTAAGAAGGATGATCTCAATTCTGCAATTAATATTTCAGTCCTGGTCAGTAAGAAAGCTATTTTGGGGCTATAACATGACTTCCTGGGCATGAAGTAGGGCACATTTTAAAAAGAAGTAGGGAACATGATGTTGTGTGTGGATACAGTGCGGGAGCTGCAATCTCAGAATGTTTCTCCTAAAGCACAGGTAGAAGTCCTCTGTTCAAGATTCCTTTTGTAAAGCTAACACTTGGACTGTGTAAAATGTTGGCAGGTTTAACTTATTGTTAACCAAGATGCTAACATATTTTCTTTCCTGCAGATGGCGTCTTATGTTCATACTAAAGATGCATATCTATGGAGAAATTTTGATGAACTGCTATGCGCAAAGTGACAAAGTTCTACCTGTGGGATCAAGAAATATATTTTGTAACAGGAACCACTCCGGCCACTTCAGGGGTAAGGGCCTGCATCATTTAGCTCCCCTCAGCTCATTTAACCAGCACTTCTTCCTCTAGTCTGGCTGCTGTCTGAACCTCATGCTGGATAAAAAAAATCCTCAGACGAGCTTCAGATCGCAGTGTTAGGGGGTGCTGACCTTCCATAAGCAAGTAGTAAGGACAGGGCCCCTGGGTACTCTGTGTGCTATTCAGATGGGAACAGGTAGGGGTGGGAGAGGGGATGTCTACAGTGTTGCAGCATTGAATATAAGTGGGTAGCTCTGAAAAATGGGGCACATTGTGTTTCTCCTACCGTAAAAGTCCCCTCAAGTATATTTTCAGTCTGTTTATCAATATTCATAATGACATTTGATGCCCTAGAGCTGGACATTGCTTTCAGTACCTGGTCTTTATTTATCTAAAGAGGTTATTGATTGATGTGATGGTTTCATTACCTTTACCAGAATGGCAGCTAGTGTATAATTTTGCCAATTTTGAAACAGTAAAAGAGAGTAGATAAATAATCTGTTTCAGCATTAAAAACAATACATTACTTTGTTCTTGTTTAATCCTGATTGGGACTGAAATAGACAAGCTGCTTGAAGAAGGCTGAGCATTCTATTCCTTTCATTGCACAGTATCAAATTAGTCTAGACCTAGGGGCAGATTTACTAATCCATGAATTCGAATCCCGAATGGGAAAAATTCGGATTGGAAACGAAAATTTCTGAAGATCGCAAGTATCCCAAAAATGCTTACAAAAAAATTGTATTAGTCACGATAATATCATATTGGCGATCCGAAAGTCACAAAATTTTCGTAACGAACCATTGTAAACAGTGGCAGAGCATTTCCGAATTTTTCGCGCGGGCGCACGAAAAAAATTGTGCGGCCGCGTGAAAAAAATCGGCGAGAAAGCTCCAAGAGTTTGTGTATTGGTAAATCTCCCCGCTAGACTAATGTGGAAAACAATTCTTGTATTCAGCTGTTGAAGCTTTAAAGTAATGACTTTTAGGATCAAAGGGGATCTAAACCCAAAAAACATTTATAAACCTATTTAGAGTGCTTATCTGAGCACTTTTGCAACATATTTAATTTAGTTTTTAGCATTTTATGAGATATTTGCTCACACTAGGCTTTTGGCTTATGTGAGAGTTAATAGCTCTGTGTTAACCTGCTCAAACTGTCTCTAACCATAATTTAGAGACAACTAAAGATAGCAACAGGGCCGGAACTAGGGGTAGGCAGAAGAGGCAGCTGCCTAGGGTGCAACGATTGAGGGGCGCCAGGCAGGAGCCTCTCCTGCCTACCCCTAGTGCTACTTTGACATTGCCTCCGCCACTTGTCATTAGCGGCGGGGGCAATGACCGATCTAATCGCACCGCCCCCCCTGCACCTCCTCCTGTGCTTTGGCGCGCATGCGCCGTTCGGGGAGGTGGGGTGGTGGGCGGAGTTGGCCGTACGGGTTGCCTAGGGCGCCTGGTCGGCTTGGCCCGCCCCTGGATAGCAAATTAAAAATTAGATAGATCCTCTTTAAGATTCAGTTAGACTCAAGAATATAAATAATGCTGATTTACTAAAATGCATTTTTTTCTGGCCTTCAAAGTCGTATAAACTCAACATGGTATAAATTTAAATTAAACGCAATCATTATTATTATTATTAACATTTGTTTATAACATATTCCGCAGCACTGTACAATAAGTGGGTTTCATGCATTGGACATACAGAGTAACATATTAAGCAACCAATAACCGATACAAGAGGTGAAGAGGGCCCTGCCGAAAAGAGCTTACAATCGATCGATGTTGTATTTAGAAAATGTCACGAGAATGCTGTTATCGTTGTATGAAAATTTTGAGTTTACATTCGTTACGCTAAAACGCAAAAAGATTGAGTTTAAATGGACGTTGGTTTTCATGAATCCTCTTTATTATTCCCAAACAGGAATTGCTCCAGCAGCCATTTTAGGAGCATTGGCGCTCATTTTTTGGAAAACAATAATGTGTTTAAGTTTCACATGAAACTGGGTGAAATTGAAAACAATGATGTGATTAACTCCCCCTTGAAACTGTGTGAAATAGTAAAAAATATGGGATTAACTTCCCTTGAAACTGGGTGAAATAGAAAACAATAATTGGATTAACTTCCCCCTGAAACTGGGTGAAATAGAAAATAATGATGGGATTAATTTCCCCTTGAAGCTGGGTGAAATAGAAACCAATGATGGGATTAAGTTACCCTTGAAAATGTGTCAATGACAGGCTGTCACTGACTATTCTATTTCTCTATACCCTCTCTCTAAACCTCCATAGGACTCAATGGTACTCGACAGATCAAACCAGGCAAATTTTACTAAACCTTCCAAAGTTAACTAAATGTTAATAAACCACAAATTATGGGAGTTATTTTCAAAAAACTAAAATTTTTCAAGATGACAATATCAGAAAAATTGAGTGCTGGCAAAAACCCATATGTAAATCTCGAAAATATCAAGAAGTAGAAAAAAATAGACTTTTTCTCAAAATTGCTTAGTAAATGTGCTGGGGTTCAAATCCTGAACTGAATCCTGGATTCAGTGTCTCTCTCTTGATCAATCATACATCTTGTAAACCAACAGTCCTCTGTTCTGTGGGGTTTGTAGCATATCTTGATTTGTGTGGTGAGTAAATTTGCACCCCCACACCCGTCCCTTTAATGGTGGTCTTATGCCTTTAATAAAATGGGTGTTGGTTAATGGGCAGTCTTCTCCTTTACAAGCCGCAAGTGGGGCAGGATTAAGCCTGTAGAACCAAGCTGTGGTCTTGGCAATCTCTCTCTATAAAAGCTGAAGGCATGGGAGTGACTAAGCCCTCTGACTCAAACCAGCCCCCAGGTCAAAAATGGCCACAGTGCACGGGATTGCCAGCCTTTGAAAAATATGACCAGAGGTAAATAGATAGGACCACCATACGGGGTTAGCCTTGACGTGGTATGGTGGCTTACCAATCTTATGATCATAATTTTGTAACTAAAAACCCCTGTTTTTGTAAACACATGCACTAGCATAGATAATTTACTTATGAAACAGGGGACCAGGGAATGTGCATTAATCAATCCCCCTCTCTTTTTGTATGCTTGTAGTTAATTTGGCCAGATCAGTCGCACTTGTATTTGTATACTCTATTTATCCTTGGAGTGCTCCCACAACCCATTTCTGTGTATCTAAATTTGCTAAGTTGGAAGAACTTACTAATAAAATATTAAATATCTCAAAATCAAATAAAAAAAGCATTGCATACTTTGTACAGAATGACAAATGAAGTAGAACAGTTTGGGTATTTTTGAAGTAAGGTTCTCAGCGGGTCCCTTAGGGTCCTGTAATGGGTCCACTTTTGTTTAACTTGTTCATTAATGACTTAGGGGAGGGTAGTATAAGCATGTGTTTGCAGATGACACAAAACTCGGCAGCCCAATCAGTTTTTTTCAGCAGGATCTTGACAAACTAGCAATCTGGGCGGCTAAGCGGCAGATGAGATTTGATGTGGATAAATGTAAGGTCTTGCACCTGGGATGTAAAAATATGCAAGCCACTTTCACCCTTAATGGGACTGCACTTTGTAAATCCATAATGGAGATGGACCTTGGAGTCCCTGTACATAATAATCTTGGCTGTAGCAAGTAATGCCAGGCAGCAGCTGCACTGGTAAACAAGGTTTTGAGTTGTATTAAAAGGGGCATAGATTCGCAGGAGGAGGGAGTTATTCTTCCACTCATAGAGCGCAGGTAAGGTTGGTGTTTTGTTTTGGTCTCTAGTGCTCAAACGGAACATTATAAAATTAGAGATGGTACAGAGAAAGGCAATTAAGCTGGTGAAGGGTTACATAGTGACATGGTGTTGACAAAAGTTCCTTCCAAGTAAACCTAGCAAAGATAAACCTATACTGACCTATCTATACACTCACATACATACATAAACCATATCTACAAACATCAATACTTACTGTAGATTTTAGTATCACAATAGCCTTTGATACTTTGCTTGTTCAAGAACTCATCCAAGCCCCTCTTAAAGGCATTAAAAGAATCTGCCACCACAACATCACTAGGAAGGGCATTCTACAACCTCACTGCCCTCACCATGAAAAACCACCTACATTTCTTTAAATGAGTTTTAAAAGTTCCATTCATCTAATCTGTCTATAATCTCCTCTAATGTTCTTGTACAGAGTAATCATGTCCCCTTGCAAGAGCCTTTTCTTTCAGAGAAAACAACTTCAACCTTGATAGTCTTCAATTACTGTTTAAATCTTTCATCTCCTTTACCAGTTTAGTTGCACGTCTCTGGATTCTGTCCAGCTCATTAATATCCTTCTTAAGGACTGGAGCCCAAACTGCACTGCATACTCAAGGTGAGGCCTTACCAGAGATCTATAAAGAGGCAAAAATATGTTCTCATCCCTTGAGTCAATGCCCTTTTTATGCAAGACATATGCAAGGGTTGTTTACACTGGAGAAGAGGTGCTTAAAGGAGAAGGAAAGGCTAGTAAAGAGTTAATCTTAAGCTGCAGGCATACCTTCAGTTGTCTCACTAGTGCCCTTAAGTCTCCCCATATTTCACCTGTTTAGAAGATCTGAAGCCAAACAGGAATAAAAAATGCCGAGCTGGATAAAGAGTATTCCCATAATGCATCGCTCCTGCAGTGACTCTGTGACCAGGACAAGTTAGGTGCCGCATGCGCTTTGCTGGCTTTTAGAAGGCGGCGTTCTCCCCTCCTCTCTGACACAGACACAGCGAAGGAGCACAGGCAAGGAGCAGGCAAGAGAAAGCGAACGGCGAGGTGCGAGCGGGGAGGGAGGGTTAATAGGCAGGGCGGGGGGGGGGGTTGGTGCGAGCGGGGTTGCGAGCGACAGTGTTTGATCACGGGGGGTGTGAGCGGGGGAAGATGGCGGAATCCAAGATGGCGGCCGTGACAGGCTGCAAGTACACAAGTTACAAGCAAATTTTTGGGAGATGTGATCAGTATTTTAAAAAACAAATTTGGAGATTTACTTTGAGCAAGGGAGCTCTACACTATATTAAGGGCTACAGTAGTAGCCTTTCCTTGCTCTTTAATGGGTGATGTGATAACTATGTATAAATATATAAGTGAATCATATAATAATGTACTGGCTGATACATTAGATATCTTCAAGAAGGGGTTGGATGGTTTTTCATCAAGTAAAGAAATATAGGCTTATGGGTAATAGTTCTTAGTACAAGTTGATCCAGGGACTGATCCGATTGCCATCTTGGAATCAGGAAGGAATTTTTTCCCCTTCTGCGGCAAACTAGAGCAGCTTCAGATGGTTTTTTTTTGCCTTCCTCAGGATCAACTAGCAGTTAGGCAGGTTTAATATAGGCATAAAGGTTGAACTCGATGGACGTATGTCTTTTTTCAACCTAACTTACTATGTTACTTTATTACATTTTTGTATTGCCAGACAGGCTAGACAGCATTTTCTTTCATATGGCATATTAAGATTTCTGCAGGACTTCTACAAATACCAGCTCCAAAGATGGGAGGCACACTTAGGGGCTGATTTACTAAGACACGATTTCGAATCCGAATTGGAAAAATTCCGATTGGAAACGAACATTTTGCGACTTTTTCGGCAATTTTGCGTTTTTTTTCGTATTTTTTTCGATTTTTTCGGCGTCTTTACAATTTTTGCGTAAAAACGCGAGTTTTTCGTAGCCATTAAGAAAGTTGCGCAAAGTCGCGATTTTTTCGTAGCGTTAACACTTGCGCGCAAAGTCGCGCCTTTTTCGTAGCGTTAAAACTTAAAAGGTGCAACGTTTCATGCAAGTTTTAACGTTACGAAGAAAACATTTTCTCAGCATGTTTCAACATATTAATTCCCTAGTTTAGTAAATCAGAGTGAGAACTCTGAGGAGAGTGGCAAAAAAGTAATTCCACTAAACTGGATTGCTAGGAGGATAGGTAATTTATTCATCAGTACATTGTGAAACACACTGACTTACCCTGCATTGACCACAGATATTTCTGTAGCACCCATCTGGTTTGTACAGTTCAAGGCATCAAGAGCAAATACACTTTAAAGGAAAACTATACCCCTTAACAATGTAGGTCTCTATAAAAATATATTGCATAAACCAACTCATGTGTAAAACCCTGCTTCATATAAGTAAACAATTTTGCATAAAAATATACTTTTTTAGTATTATGTGCCATTGGGTATTCCTAAATAAAAAATTGCCATTAAAGAACTAAGTGCACACTAACAAACCAAGGCACACATACAAGCTAGGCCATATCAGTCAATTAACGGACAGAGTTCTGTCTTTTGCTTCCACACTTCTTCTTGTTACAGTTAGAGCAGAATTATTTCTGGTCATGTGTTCTCTGAGGGAGCATACAGCCCATCACAAAATGGTTACTCAAGGGAAAAAGATGTAAAAGAGCAATATTTACTGATATATAATTATTCCAGTTTGGCAAAATTCTCTAAAGGAATAGTTCAGTCTAAAAAGGAAACTGGGTAAAATACATAGACTGTGCAAAATAAACATGTTTTCAATATAGTTAGTTAGCAAAAAATGTAATTTATAATGGCTAGAGTGGGCACATGTCTAACATAATGACCAGAGCACTACTTTCTCTTTTACAGCTCTCAAAGCAGTATGGGATATAGTTATTCAGTTAGTTTGCTATTGAATCTGACCTGCTTGCTCACAAACTAACTGAAAAGTCATGTCTTATGTGCCCCCCCCACCAAGTCACTGACTAACTAAGAGTTTAGAGAGCTGAAAGCAGGAAGTAGTGCTCTGGCTATTAGGTTAGACATCAGTACACTCCAGCCTTTTTAGATTAAATTTTGGCTATCTTACTATATTGATACATTTTTTATTTTGTGCAGTCTATGTATTTTACCCAGTTTCCGTTTAACACTGAACTATTCCTTAAGAGAATTTTAATAAGGCCCTTAACATAATATAAACAATCTCATTTAATCCCAGAGTATTAAACGAGTTTAGCGCTGTGATTGCCAAACCTCTTCACTTAATTTTTCAGGATTCATTGAGGTCTGGCATGGTGCCCAGAGACTGGCGAATTGCTAATGTGGTGCCGTTATTTAAAAAGGGATCCCATTCTCAGCCTGAAAACTATAGGCCTGATAGTCGGACATCAGGAGTCAGAAAGCTTTTGGAAGGGGTAATAAGGGATAGGGTACTTGAATACATTGCAGATCACAATATTAAATTTGTGCCAGCATGGTTTTATGCATAACAGACCTTGCCAGACTAATTAATCACCTTTTATGAGGAGGTGAGCAGGAACCTCAATGCTGGAATGGCAGTGGATGTCATCTACTTAGACTTTGCTAAAGCGTTTGCTACAGTACCTCACAGAAAGTTAATGATAAAATTGAGGAGTATTGGCCTAGAACATAATATTTGTAATTGGAGAGAGAACTGGCTAAAGCATAGATTACAAAGAGTGGTGGTAAATGGAACATTTTGTGTTGTTATTGTTGTTAGTGGAGTACTGCAGGGGTCGGTCCTTGGTCCTTTGCTTTTTAACTTGTTTATTAATTACCTGGAGGTGGGCATTGAAAGTACTGTTTCTATTTTTGCTGATGATACTAAATTGTGTAAAACTGTAAGTTCCATGCAGGATCCTGCCACTTTGCAGAGCGATTTGGCAAAACTGGAAAACTGGGCAGCAAATTGGAAAATGAGGTTCAATGTGTGTTGGGGGTATCCTTAATGGAGAAGGATCTGAGGGTTTTTTTAGATAACAAGTTGTCTGATTCCAGGCAGTGTTTTTCTGTGGCTACTAAAGCAAATAAAGTGCTTTCTTGTATAAAAAAAGGGCATTGACTCAAGGGATGAGAACATAATTTTGCCTCTTTATAGGTCCCTGGTAAGGCCTCACCTTGAGTATGCAGCACAGTTTTGGGCTCCAGTCCTTTGAAAGAATATTAATGAGCTGGAGAGAGTGCAGAGACATGCAACTAAACTGGTAAAGGGGATGGAAGATTTAAAGTATGAGGTTAGACTGTCAATAGTTTTATCTGGAAAAAGGGTGCTTGCGAGGGGACATGATTACTCTGTACAAGTACATTAGAGGGCATTATAGGCAGATAGGGGGTGTTCTTTTTTCCCATAAAAATGATCAGCAAACCAGAGGCCAACCCTTTAGATTAGAGGAACAACGCTTCCATTTAAAGCAGTGTAAGTGGTTTTTCACGGTGAGGGCAGGGAGGTTGTGGACTGCCCTTCATGGTGATGTTGTAATGGCAGATTCTGTTAATGCCTTTAAGAGGGGTCTGGATGAGTTCTTGAACAAGCATTGTATCCAATGCTATTGTCATACTAAAATATACAGTTAGTATTGTTGTTGGTATATATATAGTTTATGTATGTGAGTGTATAGATAGGTCACTATAGGTTTGCGGGTGCTGGGTTTACTTGGAAGGGTTGAACTGGACTCTGGACTTTTTTTGACTCTATGTCATGTAAGCGAAGAGGAGGAGGCCCAGCTCCTGTTGCAAATAGAAAAGGCTGCTAGTTTGGGGCAAGTGATAATAATGGGGGATTTTAATTACCCTGATATTGACTGGGGCAATAGTACTGCCAGGACAGTAAATGGGAACAAGTTTATAAACTTGCTGCATGACAACTTTATGTCACAAGTTGTTGAGGAGCCAACCAGGAACCATGCTATACTAGATCTAGTGATCTCTAATGACCCAGAACGTATAGCAAATGTGCAAGTGGTTGAACCCCTGGGTAATAGTGACCATAATGTTATTTCATTTAATGTTTGGTGCAGGAAACAAATTTACACGGGGGCAACAAAGACAATGAATTTTAGGAAGGCAAATTTTAGCTCCTTAAGGGCAGCGCTTCAGGGCATAGATTGGGGCATTATGTTTTCTGATAAAAATACAGAGCAGAAATGGTTGTCATTTAAAATGATATTAAATCATTACTGTTCTCAATTTATTCCATTAATAAGAAAAAGTAGAAGTGTTAAGAATCACCCTATGTGGCTTAACTCTGAGGTAAAGAAGTTAATAGGGAGAAAAAGGAAAGCTTTTAAGAAATATAAGTCAGAGGGGACAGTAGCTGCGTTTAATGATTATAAACACTATAACAAGTGTTGTAAAACAGCAATCCGGAAGGCAAAGATAGAAAATGAGGAGCGCATCGCGGCCGAGGCCAAGACTAACCCCAAAAAGTTTTTTAAGTATATTAATAGTAAAAAGATGCAGGTTGAGGGTGTGGCCCCATTGAGTTATAATAACAATATGGTTACAGCGGATACAGAAAAGGCAGATGTGCTTAACCAGTTCTTTTCTTCTGTGTATACAGTAGAGGAGCCAGTGGGACAAGTCCCACCCAATAGCTGCACTGTTGCCTCAGCTCCAACTACACAGTGGCTGGCACAGGATATGGTGCTTAAAGGGTTACACACGATAAATGTAAACAAGGCACCTGGGCCAGATGGAATACACCCTCGGGTACTGAGAGAGCTAGGGGCAGAATTGCAGTGGCCCTTGTTTCTGATATTCTCAGACTCTCTTTCATCAGGTATGGTACCTAGGGATTGGAAGAAGGCGAATGTCATTCCCATATTTAAAAAGGGAGTAAGATCTCAGCCTGGCAATTATAGGCCTGTAAGTTTGACATCTGTGGTGGGCAAGTTATTTGAAAGCTTGTTAAGGGATCACATACAAAATTATGTAGTGGAGAATGCCATTATGAGCAGTAATCAGCATGGCTTTATGAAGGACAGGTCATGTCAGACCAATTTAATTGCTTTTTATGATGAGGTAAGTAAGAAGCTGGACAGTGGGGATGCAGTAGATATAATCTATTTGGATTTTGCGAAAGCATTTGATACCGTTCCCCACAAACGACTGCTTTCTAAGCTAAGGTCTATTGGTCTTAGTGAAGCCGTTTGCACATGGATAGAAAACTGGCTACAGGATCGGGTACAGAGGGTGGTTGTTAATGGTACATTCTCTACTTGGAATAAGGTCCTCAGTGGGGTCCCTCAGGGTTCTGTACTGGGTCCACTTTTGTTTAATTTGTTCATAAATGACTTAGGGGAGGGTATTATGAGTAATGTATCAGTGTTTGCAGATGACACAAAACTCTGCAGACCAGTCAATTCTATCCAGGATGTGACATCCCTGCAGCAGGATCTTGACCAACTGGCAATCTGGGCAGCTAAGTGGCAGATGAGATTTAATGTGGATAAATGTAAGGTCATGCACCTGGGATGTAAAAACATGCAAGCCCCGTATACCCTTAATGGGACTGCACTAGGCAAATCCATAATGGAGAAGGACCTTGGAGTCCTTGTAGATAATAAACTTGGCTGTAGCAAGCAATGCCAGGCAGCAGCTGCAAGGGCAAACAAGGTTTTGAGCTGTATTAAAAGGGGTATAGATTCACGGGAGGAGGGGGTTATTCTTCCCCTTTACAGAGCACTGGTAAGGCCCCATCTAGAATATGCTGTTCAGTTTTGGTCTCCAGTGCTCAAACGGGACATTACTGAGTTAGAGAGGGTCCAGAGAAGGGCAACTAAGCTGGTAAAGGGTATGGAAAGTTTCAGTTATGAAGAAAGACTGGCCAAGTTGGGTCTGTTTACACTGGAGAAGAGGCGCTTAAGAGGTGACATGATAACTATGTATAAATATATAAAGGGATCATATAATAACCTTTCTAATGTTTTATTTACCAGTAGGTCCTTCCAACGGACACGAGGGCACCCACTCCGTTTAGAAGAAGGGAGGTTCCATTTAAACATTCGGAAAGGATTTTTTACAGTGAGAGCTGTGAGGTTCTGGAATTCCCTCCCCGAATCAGTCGTGCTGGCTGATACATTATATAACTTTAAGAAGGGGTTGGATGGATTCTTAGCAAGTGAGGGAATACAGGGGTATGGGAGATAGCTCTTAGTACTAGTTGATCCAGGGACTGGTCCGATTGCCATCTTGGAGTCAGGAAGGAATTTTTTCCCCTCTGTGGCAAATTAGAGAGGCTTCAGATGGGGTTTTTTTGCCTTCCTCTGGATCAACTAGTAGTTAGGCAGGTTATATATAGGCATTATGGTTGAACTTGATGGAGGTATGTCTTTTTTCAACCCAACTTACTATGTTACTATGTTACTATGTTACTATGTAACTATGTAACTATCTGTTGGTTAAGTATTCATTCATTCATGCCTCTCATAGCAATAAGGTAAAATTGTCTCACTCACAACACTAGATGCAGGGTCGGACTGGGGGGTACAGGGCCCACTGGGGCTGCCACCCCAGGGGCCCACACCCCAAATGGTGCCCCTGCTGGCCACATTCCTTGCAGCGCCCCCTAACACCCCCCAGGGGTCCCGCCCGATGTCCTCTCCTGAGCATGTGTAAGTAAAATGCATAAGGGGAGGTACACCTTTCCCAGTGTCCAGTCCGACCCTGGCTAGATGCTTTAACTCACAGATGCTGCTTCCACTAAGGTATTGGTTTCCATCTATAACTCTGATATCCCAAGTTTTGCAGAAGCTGAGAATAGAACCCACCTATTTAATTGTATTAGCACCTTAACTGCTTTACAGGGTCTTTTTTTTTGTCTGCGTTCATAGTTTATCCAGGCTTAAAAGCTGAGGGAAAATTGTTGTCCTACCTCCTTCGGCAGCAGAGATTAAAGGAAAAGTAACACTAAAATTTTAAAAGGAGCAGCATCCACTATGCAACGATCGATTGATCGAGCCTTCTGTATAGGAAGGAGTCAGGCTAGGCTCGATCAATCAATCATCACATAGTGGATGCTGCTCCTTCCTTCGTCGTATCACCTTATTTCAAATGACCGGAAGCCAAGTTTTAGCAGGTATTTTCTTATAAAGCATTCAAAATACTAAGTCGTTTGCAGGATAAGACAATTATTGGTGCAGGGTAGAATAGATTTTTTACTTAAAAAATGTTAGTTTTACTTTTCTTTAAAATCAGTAATTTGTACTTCTAGTGGTACATTCCACTGTGCAACACTTCCCTTTGTTTTTGTCTTTGAGCTATTTAGTATGTTTAATTTCTGCATCCATCCATTTGCAATGTAAAATATTTCAGTTGGTTCAGTTACGGGTTGTAGTTTTTTTCTTTCTAGCAGAGGGGGTATATATCCTATTGTCTGCATTCCATATTAAAGGTTATTTGAATGTTTAATGGTACAGAATCTAAAGGACTGTACTTTACAGGATGACAAAGAATTATTTCTTCCTGTGCCATCCCATCTAGATGAGTGCTGTCCAACTTTTTACAAGTAGTAGACTTATTATTTCTCATACAGCATGTTCGAGGGTCAGACTGAATTAAAATAATAATGATGATGTTGATGATGGTAAAGTCTATGGAGCCTTCAAGCAGACTGGAGGCCATAAGATCCTTTATTTATAAAATCCTGAGGGCCACATCCAGCCCACAGGCCTCCAATTGGTGCAGTTTTGGTTTCAAAATAGCAGAGCATTGCTTTCCAATTTTTATATATAAGCAGCATGAATAGAATTGAGTACTGCAAATCTGACCTAGGGTCAGTTTTGAACAATTACAAGACCAGTAATGTGTGCATGCCTTCTTATTTATATATAAATATTGAACGTGTAATGTTTCTGTAATGTTTTTAGACATTGTGATTGAGATATTCACTGCTAGATATGTATTTGCTCTGGATACCTAAAAAGAGACACAGAATTACAGTATTGCATTAATTAACCTGTACCTGTTATTGCTTAATCTGTGCTCCTGCCTTGATCAAACTCCACAAATGAAGTGCAGGTCTCTTGGGCTCCCTGGGTTCTGTAGTCAGAGTACTGTGTTAATAAAACTCAGATTTTCTGCAGTAAAGAAAGCCAAACATTCCACATTGCTATAGGATCAGGCAGACCAAAGAAAAATTAGTGTAGCAGAATGGGGAGGGGAGGGAGACAATAATAAAATACAGAAAATTGGGAATTTTAAAGAACAAGGTGATAAAGAACAAGAATCATTAAGAGAACTAGTAAGTGAAAACAGAATTATGAACTTGAAAACACTGAGGGGAAAAAGTGATGAGAATACTTTAGAGTCAAGAGAAAATGTTCAAAGGAGCCTGGCGTGCCTCCGTTTATTTTAAGTGATCTAAATAAATGTTACAGCACTGTCTTTAATTACCTGATCTTCTGCAGGCTGTAAAATAATCTATAAAACTTTCTGTAAATGGTTTATTATACTGTATTATTATACCCCAGTGCTGGTTAAATTCTGAATCAGGAAGCTTAACTGTTTTATTTTCTGAAATTTGTTGCCAACATGGAAACTTGTGGCCACAAAATGTTTGTGCTACCTGCCTATGATTTAATATCTGGCACATTATTACGAGAACAAAATGAGAAGCCTCTGCATAGAAGTATGTATATGTTTATATATTATATATTCATGTACGCAGCTGTACAGCAGATAAATAAATAATAAAAAGTAGACAAGAGGATGGAGGTCCCTGTCCCATAGCTTACAATGTAAATGGATTGAGAATAAATACAGTACTTTATTTAGCACTGGCCATATTCTATATAAGTATAGTTATATGGCATTCTTTTCTCTTAAAGCTATCTAATTTCTAATGTATCTGCCAATACTGCATTTTAAGATTCTTCGTAAATCAGGTGATGGGTCTACTGATGTATAAATCATCAGAGAACATACTAAATAGCACCCTTATATATTTATACATAGTTATCTTATGCCCATATGCATTACCATACATTTATTAACATTGATTCTCATCTCCACTTAAATGCCCAGACCAACAAATTTTTGATCCATATTCTGGATGGAATTAAAATAAATTCTAAATAGCCTGCTTAGTTTTGTCATTGGTAAACACAGATGCATTACTTACAAACCCCTTCCCCAAATTATTTACAAATTAAATAAAAGTGGACACAATTCAGAACCTATTGGCACCTCACTAAAATCCTTACTCCAATTAGAGGTTATACCCATGACAACCAACCTCTGTATATAATCCCTTAGCCTATGGATTTTTTGCAAAGTTCTGCTTTTGCCATTGACAAATATTTCTGCGGAACCACCAAAAAATTTCCACAAAAAATTGCCCATATATTCAGTATATTATGCCACCAAATAAAATCACTGTCAAAAAGTAGCTACTTTTATTGCAATATTAAGACAAACAGATCTTAGCTTAAAAAGTGAAGTTTAGTTAAAAAGCAGTTGTCTATGTGGCACTGTAAGAGAGCACCGCTTAGTGCTAATTTCCTAAGTACACCTCCCACCTGCCCAACTCAGAGGGCAAAGTGGAAAGAAAAAGTCAGATTACAGCCTTTTTATTTTTTATTTTTTTTGCACTTTCCACACTGTGTGGGGCATCGCAAATAAGGCCCAAGATCTTGTATTAGGAGTCTACTGAACCAGGACAACAGAAGTCAGTCTCTAATTTATACAACAAGGCACCATACAGGGCAGAGCCTGGCCAAGTCAGCGATAAAGACCATATCTATGCACATATAACATTAGGACAACATATCCAACATAAAGACCATATCTATGCACATATATAATTAGGACAACATATCCAAATGACATTATAGGACATGAAAAGGCAAAGTCACTTGGGGGTGCCAAAATGTTAGGCACCCCCAAGTGACTTTAATCACTTCCTTTTACCCTGGGCTGGTGCCCCTGTTAAGAGAGAACATCACCAGCCCGCGGTAGCTGCAGCTCTTCCGGCTTCCTGGTTCGCGAGCGCGCGCATGCGCAGTAGAGTGAAAAGCCGAACTTTAACAGAGAAGTCGGCTTCTCACTCTACTGCGCATGCGCCTACCACATAATCGCAGCTAAACGAAGCAGGAAGGAGGAAGCGCATCGCTCCAGGGCTGGTGCTGTTTTCTCTTAACAGGGGCACCAGCCCGGGGTACAAGGTAAGAGATTAAAGTCACTTGGGGGTGCCTAACATTTTGGCACCCCCAAGTGACTTTGCCTTTCTTTGTCCTTTAAGGTATATGTTTGAATATTCTCAAACGCAAACTGTGCTTTATTTAAGGGGGTAGCTGCAAGTCTTTGTGCTCTAAAATGGCGTGCAGACACCTGCACCAATTCTACAACAGAGAAAGATAGTGTGCTCAGTGCAAGAAAAGTTGCACTGCAGCCATTTTTTGCACTTTGCACAATGCCTTAAAGGCTTAAAGGACCCTTTATGTGTTTATTTTAGTTACTAAAAAGTTCAGATATGCCTAACCTCTGATGTACAACATTTGCATGTTTGCATTATTGTTTGTGATTTGAATATTATTCTTTAATTCAGTCTTAAGAATTGCCATTTTGCAGCAGCATTTGGATCACTCCATGACAGTGAGGAGATTATGCAAGGTAGGCCTTACTTGCAATATTTTACAGGTATGGCACCTTTTATCCAGAATGCTCAAGACCTGGGGTTTTCCAGATAAGGTAACCGTACCATACTTTAAATCAATGAAACATTAAATAAACCCAAATGGACGTTTTGCTTCCAATAAGGATTGATTATATTTTAGATGTGATCAAGTACAAGGTACTGTTTTATTATTAAGGCAATCATTTTTAAAAAATTAGAATTATTTGATTAAAATAGAGTCTACGGGAGATGGCCTTCCCATAATTGGGAGCTTTCTGGATAACCGGTTTCCAGATGACAGATCCTATACCTGTAATATGAAACGTAGTTTCTCACTGAGGTATATTCTTTATGGCATCCCCATTTAGTCGCAATAGATTTTGGCATTGAATCCTTCCATAATTCAGGAAAGTAAAATATGCCATGTTTAAGAGATGGAGTACCTGTCTGTAGGAATGAAATGGTTCTCTATGTGTTTCTCTCTCAAAGTGTCTCTTTCATTTCCTCTGACAGAAATAGTTCTTTCAGGAGACAAATTCCATCCAATTTCGCCAGCCCAGACTGTGATGGAAAATAAACAGGATGAATAATATCAGGAGCAGCAGTTAAAATATTCCATTGCCTGCTCAGAGTATGTTGTTCCAGTAAGAATCCTGCCAAGTGCACCTCCTGCTGCACTGTAACACCCTTTGTTATTCCTTTCCTCTACTGTCACTTTCTACTATCTACTATCACAGTAGTCTTCCTAGCCCAGTTTTGAATTCCCTTGTCCTGCAATCAGCCATTTTTCATCCACTTACTGCTCTTGCACATGCACCACCCCCGGGGTCAAAATGTCCCCTATAGATTATATAGCTGCTAAAATATTCTATATCTGAGCTACAAATGTAGAAATAACATATGGGTCTAATGTGGCTTTCACAGTCATCTGACCCTATATATCTGCCAAGAAATCTAGATTCTATTAACTACGGTATGCTTATAAAAAAATTTTCTTTTACTTTTCCAAAAGCTGGGTAAATTGAAAACTAAAGGCAAATAAGACAGCAGGCTGATGGCTGAGGAATCATTAGTTTAGTAAAGTGTTGAGGTAGGACAAAGGTATAACAGAGTAAAATACACTGGTTGATTGCTATGCCATGACAGCAATCTGCCTGTGATTTATTTTATGTAAACAAGCATGGGCAGATTTCAGCTGCTGATTTGGGTCCTTCAGACCGATTCGGCAGCTTATCTGCTCATGTATGGGCACCCCTGATGGGCCTGCCTGACTGATATCTGGCCTAAAATTGGCCAGATCTTGATCAGGTAGGTTTGATTTTCCCGTTGGATCGGGGACTACATATACCCACCCGATATCGCCCACCATGGGGAGATGATCCGCCCACCGTAAGTCACAGGAGACATTAGCCAAACGAGCGGATTGCACAGAGTATGGCCACCTTATTGAAACCTTCCTGAAAGCCAGTTTAGCCATACACTGCCAGATTTAAGCTATCCTTTAGATTCTGCAGTTTATATCTGCCATTGCATAGGGACCCCCGATGGCTCTACCTAACCGATATCTGGCTGAAAATCAGCCAGGTGTTGATTGGGCAGGTTTGATTTTTTAAGTTGGATTGGGGACTTTATCGGCTTATTGAAAGAATCTCTTGTTTGGTGACCTTGCCAAATCTTACCATATATGACCTTGTAATTTCACAATTGAACCTTGCCATATCTGATGCATGGTATGAGCTGTAGCTCTTATATGGACACATTAGTTAGGGGGCTTTCATTAGCAGAGACAAAACAGCTACAGTTATGCTGTGTGTACTGATTTGCAAAGCAAGTGCAAACAAAACAATCTGCATAAACTACCTTTTAAAGTGAAGTGGTAAAAAAACTTCAAATGCAGCTGCAGCAATCCTTTTACTAAGTAAGTCTATGTTTCTAAACTGGGCTCTTATGGTTTTAGTAATGTTGTTTGTACATACCTCCTAACTGTCCTGATTTTTGTGGGACAGACCCTGATTTTTAAAGCTCAGTGTGCAGTCCAGGATTCTTACTGAAAGAATTTCCCTCTGATCTCTTGCTTTTAACACTAAAAAGATACAATGTTTGTGGCAGAGAGCCTAAAAACGTAAGCTACAACTATCTAGTATAAATAAAACTAAAGCAACTGGACTAAAACTAAAACTAAAGCAACTAGTCCAGTTGCTTTAGTTTTATTTATACTAGATATACCATGGCCTTTATAGTCTTAAGCTACAACTACACTTATATACAATTGTAACTAATAACAGGTCTCTTGGGGGACCTGAGACTTGCAACTTAAAGGGCAATTTCACATTTTTGTAGCAAAACTGTAATAACTCATAAAACAAGACCCCCAAAACCCCCAGAAATGTGTTCAAACGTTAAATAACCTCCTAAAGGGTCCATTTTAGGGTGAATTTACTCCTCATCTAACTCAAGTCCACATCAGTACGTTAGGTGTATTTTTGTGGTGACATCACATATTTACTTAAAATTGTGCTAATGCCATTGCAAGCATAATATGCCTACATTTTTCTGGTGTCAATTCTCTGCAAAGGATTGCCAGTGTATTTTCCCCATACAGTTGTAGTGGGGAATTTACACTATAAAGATAATGGGGGATATTAGCATGGGGAATACTAGTCAAGCAGTGCAGTTCTCAGCAGGAAGGGCCAGCAAGGCAATACAATACTATTTATTTACAATTATATTAATTGTATTATTAAGTCATGGGAGGAGAAACTAATTCTTTGCCATTACAAAGCTCAGGCAAAGCCCCATCTAGAATGTACCGTGCAGTTTTGGTATTCAGTGCCAAAAAGGAAAATTACTGAAATAAAGTTCAAGGAAGAGCAACTAAGTTGATGTATCTAAGGTATCCAAGGAAAGAATGACTGGAGAAGTTGGGATTGCTTACAATGGAGAAGAGGCACTTAAAGGAGAAGTAAAGGTAAAAACTAAGTAAACTCACAGAAAAGCTGCATTCAGTTCTCTATCAAAAGAAACACAGGATTTCTTGTCTTCTTTTGCGTAAACATGTTCTTAGGTATCAGACTTCCTCTCCTTTAGGGCTCCTTCAGGTTTGGGGCACGAGTCTGAGCAGTTCTCTCCCCCTCCCAAGAGAATGTATGGTCTGCGCTACAGCACAGAAGTTACTGAGACCAAGATAAAATGGCTGCTGCTATCTTAAACAAAGCTTCAGGAGCTTCTAGGGCTGTTTACTCAGGTATAGTTAAGCTTTCTGCAAAATAAATATAGCTTTCTAGGTGGCACTAATGTGGCGAATCTATTGGCAGGTAAATGCCAAAATGCCTTCCCTTCTCCTTTAAGGGGGGGTATGATAATAAGGGGACCATACAATAATCTTTCTGATGCTTTATTCAACTGTAGATCCTTCCAGCAGACACCTGGGTTTATATGGACATTAGAAGAAAGGAGGTGTGTAAAAAGGTTGAGACGTTGTAGAGTTCACTTACTGAAGTCATTGCACTGGAGGATAGAAAATAAGAGAGAAAATAAACAGTTACTGAGGTTAACTGCAAGTAAAAGTTGATCTAGAACTAACTGTATGTATTTTTTTAATATGCAGTTTTGAATACATTTTCTACTTGAAATGACTATTGATTTTTTGGGGTTTTGGGATACTCTTTTTTTCTTTTTTTAGAGCCTAGTCTAAGTGCCCTCTCGGAGTCAGGAAGGAATTATTGTTCCCCTTATCAGGTAAATTGTTAATGCTGTCAGGTGGGGATTTTTTTTTACTTTACTCTGGATCTTATTTAGACTAAAAGGTTACAATTTATGGACATGTGCCTTCTTCAGTTTAAATTAATATGTTATTATGTAACCTATCTTATAATATGAGCTAGATGCTTTAAAACATTTGTTTTAATTACATTTTTTCTTTTGCATAGTTTAAATTAATTATTATGAATGTTAAAGGTTAATTTGCTTGGGCAGTTGTTCATTGGTAGTTAATTGTGCTGTTCACCTTCCAAACACTTTGTTCAGTTGTTTTCAGATAGTACATCAAATAAAGACTTTTTCCAATTTCTTTCTTTTTTTATTTTTGACCATTTATGATGACAAAATCACTAAATTGCATATGTACTGACCATGATTGTGCAAGATAAGACTGGGAATATTGGCAAATGTAGGGACCTGTAGGGTTTAATCCCTCTACTGGCTCACAAAGTCCTGGTTATGTTACCTATGCCTCGTGGTATGGATTGTTCCATCTATTGTCCCAAGGCAGGGCCAGAACTAGGGGTAGGCAGAAGAGGCACCTGCCTAGGGTGCAAAGATTGGAGGGCGGCAGGCAGGAACCTCTCCTGCCTACCCCTAGTCCGCGCTCCCTTGTCATTGCCCTCGCCAGTTGTCATTATGTGGTGGGGCAATGACCAAGCCTCCGACCCCTGGGCTTGACAGAAGCAAAGCGAGGGGTGGGGGAGGTGCAGGGGCGAAGGGGTCGACCGGGTTGCCTAGGGTGCCCGGTCGGCTTGGCCCGCTCCTGGCCCAAGGATCTTGTGACTGTGTCTTGCCCTCAGTCTATATAAGTGGAGGGAGCACACTGCTCTTTCTCTTTTCTTAGATTTCATCTTAACAGAATATGGATTTGTCCGAATGCCTGAGGTAAAGGTAGGTATCATTAAAGGAGTCCAGTCAAGTTTAAGTTAAAGAAAAGTTGTAGAACAGAGACACAGAAAGTGGATAGTAGAAAATTATAAAATGAGCACGTTTTTGACAAAAATGCAAAGCTCTCCAGGTTTTAGGTCCAATACCTGCTTGTGAGTATTTTGCAGTAAGCCAGACAATACCTTTCTAAAACACAGAGTGCAACCAGGGAACTCTTTTTATCAATCAGCTGCCCAACCATGTTTGACGATAAGTAAATCTGCAACATTTTTTCACCCATTGAAGTCTATGGGTGCTTTTTTGCGGCAAAACCTAGTGAAAAATAGAATACCTGCTACAGTTAATAAATCCTGTAGCTGGTTTGCTATTTAAAACAGGGACAGAATTTAGGAAATCTATTTTTCACACCAGTGTATTGCTAATCAGAAGTATGTACCATAGGCACAAAGGTTGGCAGGTTTTCATAAAACTATTATAGCAATTTGCAACCAGATTTGCTTTGTAGAACAGCACTAATGTTAGACACTGTTTTCTTACCACAGAACTGTCATTATTTGATAAATTTAAGCCTACATTAGAACCCCTTCTGTGTCTGTGGAATGTTCCTAAGCACCAGGTCAAACTTAATGGACATTGCAGAGTAGCAAAAAACTCAGGTTTGTGCCAGATGGACTGACTCACTTGTGCTAGGCAGCAGATCATATATCTAAACTTTTATAGATCTTGTTAAAAGATTGTTTTCTTATCCTTGTGCTGCTCCCTGTGGAGGGAAAGTGGTACTCTGCATTGAAGTGTCTGCCAGCATTTCATTATAAACAAAGCATTTAAATGAAATTAAAGTAAAATGAATAATAGGGGTTACAAAATAAAACAGGATTAGAAGGTCCATCTTCAGCAGAACTGCTGCCATTTGATGAGTTGAGAAACATGCCTCAGATGGCAGCACCTGCAAGTTACCAGGGGAGGCAAAAAAGACACTTTTGGTAAAAATTCAGATTTTTGAGGGGAGGGCGTCCTCGACTAGGCCAAATTAGGGCAGCACTGAGCCCTGAAATGCCCCTGCCCATCTTGCAATCACAATTGCAGTTGATCAAAACAGACACAGTTGTTTCGGGCTCCAATTTGTCTTGAAGGGGGATAAAAATTCCTTCCTCGCTCCGAAGAGCCAATTCCTGGATAAACTTTGTACTAGATTTAATTCCATTTATAAACTTAATAGCACTTGTTTCATGGACGACATTAATTGGATTAGATAGTTTTGTGTCATCAGGAAACACAGATACATTGATTACAATGGCCACCACACCATTAATAAAAACAAATAATGGACCCAATTCAAAATCAATGAATTAAAAGATAGAAAAGTGCCATCTCATGCATGGACTTAAGCCATGAGTATGCAATAATCAACTAAATAACAACTTTACTATGCTACACACAAACATTTATTGGTTACAAACAAAAATAAAACAACAAAGCGCATACCATACCAAAAGACCAAGGTGAATTCCAGTACCACATGGCCCCCATGCCCTTCTTAGGGAGCAAAACTATTAAAGTGGTCTTAACATCTTCTATCCTTCATAAAGCCATGCTGATTAACACTTATAATGCTATCCTCCAGAACATACCTTGAACATTATCACTTAACAAACCTTCAAATAGCTTGTCCACAATAGATGTCAAACATACAGGCCAGTAATTACCAGGCTGAGATCATAGTTTATTTTTAAATACTGTATAAAGAACAGTACTGTATAAAGAACATTTCTTGTCTACAACTTATCAAAACTTGGGAGGAGGCCCAGATTTTTTCGTACAGTTAAAACTTGCGCGAAACATCGCGCCTTTTAACGCTACGAAAAAGGCGCGACTTTTCGTGCAAGTTTTAACGCTACGAAAAAATCGCCAGATTTTGCGCAACTTTTGGAATGGCTACGAAAACTCGCGTTTTTTCGCGCAAGTCGTAACGGCTACGAAAAACTCGCGTTTTTTCGCGCAAATCGTATTGGTAACGAAAAAGTCGCAATAATTTCCGAAAACTCATAAAGGCGCCGAAAAAATCGCAAAAAATACGAAAAAGTCGCAAAATGTTCGTTTTCCAATCGGAATTTTTCCAATTCGGATTCGAATTTGTGTCTTAGTAAATCAGCCCCTAAGTGTTGAAATACATAATGCTTAAGGCTGAGTACCATTCAAACTTGTTTTGATTTTACTTTATGCCGTTGATGGGTCACTCATTGAGTGCCTGCCTATCTGCATACGTTTTCTTTTTAAATTCTGAAATTACATCAGTTTTCCTCCATTCCATAGGAGGATAGCATACCTGATAAAAAGTGGGTCTGAGAAAATTAGCTAAAATTAAATTAAGTCCACCAGGACCCAAGCCCATAAGGACCTTTACAGAGTTAACCCTATAACTCTGATGCATTAGTTGCATACTTTGAGGAAAATAACTGATCTTTTTTAAATGGAACCAAACTCTCACTACCTTTTTACTACTGATATACCCTGTACTTCATTACCAGGTTGTTTGTAACACCATACATCCTTTCATGGAGAAGAGCCATTTTAATCACAGTACTTTTTCCTTATATAAACAATTCTGTTACTTCAGGTTATTACAATATGATATGGCTTATAAAATCTCTAGCTGAAATGTATCCATATCCCTTATCATGTCTGAGTAGCCCTTTGGTCGAACCCAGAAAATGGGTCCTTAGTGGAGCAGGGCCCCTGATTGAGTAGGCAAGCTACCAATGTGAGTAGGGCTGGAGCAAAGAGAGAGGTATGTTCCAGCTATAAGAGGTGTTGACAGAGGAGTGAGTTGGTGGTTCTAAGTGCCTGGCGGCAGGGATGGGGTAACTGAGTACTGGAACTTGTGCTAAAGATTCCAGGGTAAGGTAAGTAAAATGGCTTGGTTGTGTCTGTTGGTTTTTTTCCCTGGGCTGGTGCATATTTCTTTTAAAAGGATCACATGCTGATTAAAAAAAAAATTAGCAACTGGATTCACTGGGGGTCCATAGCATATTAGCATCTTTTAGTGAATCTGTTTTTTCTTGTGCAATGGATCCACCATTCACCTGTTTTTTTTGTTTTTTTTATATTACCTTGCAAATCCTAGTGCCTTAGAAAAACATTGAATAAAAACCTCAAATGGATGAAATAATTTGTACTTGATTCCAAGATGAGCTGCCAGATCCTGAAGGACAGAAACTCTGAGCATTTGGAATTTTTGAACTTTGTTTGCAGTGCAAAAGCACACATGATTTCAGTCTGAAAGAATGAGGAATTTAATCATACCTCTTCCTTTGCCACTGAAAAACACATAACTGTCAGAAGCAGAAAACGGATAATTTTTCAGGAGGGATAGCTATTGGGAAGGAAGAATATTTTTATAATATTTACAATGGACTGGCAAGGAATTAACAATATATTCTATTCTATTTTACAGTCATAAATTATAAAATCATGTTCATGATTTAACTTATGTTCACGCATCCACCCTTGGGTAAGACTAGTATGTATAGGTAACTTCAGCACACTTTACACTTCCTTTCTTTGTCAGACTAACCACTCTTGTGGTTATGATTTTTTTACTCTTAAAGGAGGCTAGTAAAGAGTTAATCTCAAGCTGCAGGCATACCTTCGGTTGTCTCAATAGTGCCCTTAAGTCTCCCCATGTTTCACCTGTTTAGATGACCAGAAGCCAAACAGGAAAAAGCTGTGTATTGAAGATTCCCATAATGCAAGGCTCCTGCACAGACACTACGACCAGATCCTTAGCTTGCACATGCGCACACAGCAGGAGTGTCTGGTTGCCATGGCGAAGCAGAAGAGGACACAGCCGCAGGAGCAGCAAGGCGGCAGGGTGCGGGGAGCAGGGGGTGGTTGTGGCAGAAGTGGGAGACACATGCAGGCAAAAATATGAAGGGAGACCAGGGTGCAATATAAAAGTGCGGCAGGTGCGATCTAAGCGGGGGGGGGGGGTTTGAGGGTTTGTAATTGTGAGCCGGCAGGTGCAATCAGAGCGGGGGCGGGGGGTGGTTTGTGGTTGTGAGCCAGCAGGTGCGATCGGAGGGGTGGGCGGGCAGGGGATTGTGGTTGTGAGCCGGCAGCAGGTGCGATCGGAACACGGGGGGGGGGCTTTGTGGTTGTGAACCGGCAGCAGGTACGATTGGAGCAGGGGGGGGTTGTGAGCTGGCAGATATGCTGGACAAGATGGCCGCGCTGTTCACTGAAACAAGTATGTAGTTTCTAGTATGTGTATCTCTGTAAATATTTCATTAGGCAAGCCAGGAATATAGCGTTTATACACAGCAATAGTAGTACTATTTAATAGTGTGCTTAATAGATTTTGACTTTCCTTGTCCTTTAAAAAACAGCAGGGATCCGCATAAAACCAACACAATTAAGATGATAAGTATAGGTATATATATGGATATATAAAGGTATGGGTATAAAGGGTATGGAAAGTCTCTGTTATGAAAAAAGACTGGCCAAGCTGGGCCTAGCTCTAATGAAGAGGCACTCATAGGAACAACAAAAAATGACAGTGGTTTAAAGTAATTAAAATATTATGTATTGTTGTCTTGCACTTGTAAAAGTTGTGTGTTTGTTTCAGAAATGCTACTATAGTTTATATAATTAACTGCTGTATAGCCATGGGGGGTAGCCATTCATGACTACACAGCAGCTTATTCATATAAACTATAGTAGTGTTTCTGAAGCAAACACACTAGTTTTACCAGTGCAGGGCAACAGTGCATTATATTTTAATTACTTTAAAACATTTGTTCTGAGATCAAAGCAAAATGAGGGACTTTTCAATAAGAATCTGGGACAGCAGGCTGAGCTGTTAAAAACGGACCTGTCCTACAAAAATTGAGACAGTTGGGAGGTATGTATAAATGTATAACTTTATTTATAAAGTGCTACAAGGACATGCATCACTGTACAATCTTACAACATACACAATTACACACATGAAGGACAAAATAAATAAAACTACATAGAGATTAAGTGCCATGTGGTATGAGACAGTAGGAAGGAGGTCCCTGCCTGTAGAGCTTACAATCCTAGTGTATGCACTACTTCTCCTTGGTGGAGCACAGGACTGCTTTGGTTACTAGCCCTTCTTACACCACTAGCATGTACTATGAGACAAACTTTTTCATCATGTAAAGCAAGTTTGGTGCAAAAGACACATTCCCTTCTTAAGGTTTTCTCTCTCCCTTGTTCATCTTCACGTCTATGTTCGCTATGTCTATGGTGCAGACTCCTATAATAATAATAAAAACTAGAAAGGGAAGTTTGAGAACACACTGATCTATTGTTGGCTCCGCCCAATTTTTCTAACCTTGGACCACAGTTATAAAGTAAAAACCACTGTGCAAAGTTTGGGGACCCTGGTTTTAATGTCATTCATTTTAAGGTCAATAAAAGTGACATTTGATTGGCGGTTGGTGGCTCCGCCCCCTTTTTCTAACCTGGAACTGCAGTTACCCAGTGACTAACTCTGCAAAGTTTAGGGACCCTAGGATTAATAGTTTAAGAACAGTAGCAGTTTAAATTTAAACCAATAAACGTCAATAGGTAAATTGTGATTGGTGGTTGGTGGGTGTGCCCACTTTTTCTAACCTTGAGTCGAAGTTACCCAGTGACAAACAGGGGGCACCCTGGCATAAATAGTGTGAGAATGACAGCATTTTAAATTTAAACCAATAAAATTAATTGGATGAAATCTGATTGGCTGTTAGTGGCCCAACCCACTTTTCCTATTTTTGAACTGACAAACTTTGCAAAGTTTGAGACTGACAGCATTTTACACCATTGAAAGTAAATAGGTGAAATGTGATGAAAATGGCTGCTGGTGGCTCCACCCACTTTTTCTAACTTTGAACGGAAAATACCCAGTGAGTAACTTTGGAAAGTTTAACAACCCTGGAATTAAATAATGAAATATAAACCAATGAAATTTAATGGGTGAAAATGGATTGGCTGTTGGTGGTTCCACCCACTTGTTCTAACCCTGAATATGTATATATATATATAGCGAATGGCTGTGCAAAGTTTGGGAACCCTGAGAAAGGCAGCATTTTAAATTTAAATTAAAAAAAATCAATAGGTGAAGTCTGATTGGCTGTTATTGGCTCCACCCACTTTTTAAAACCTAAAAATGCAGTCCCCTGGTGACCCTGGTGTTAATACTGTGAGAATGGCAGCAGGTTCAATTTCCCTATAGAAAATCAATAGTTAAAATCTGGTGACTAGCTTTGCAAAGTTTCAGGACCTTAGTATTAATATTTATATGAACTTGGAACTTGGAATTTAGTCACCCAGTGACAAACTGTGCAACGTGTGCGGACCCTGACAATAAACATGTGAGAATGGCAGCAGTTAAAATTTCCCCACTGAAAACTGACTGTGCAAAGTTTGGGAACCCTGGCATCAAACTAATAAAATTCAATAGGTTAAATCTGATTGGCGGTTGGTGGCTCCACCCACTTTTCAAAACTAAAACTGCAGTCCCCTAGTGACCAACTGTGAAAAGTTTGGGGATCCTGGTGTTAATACAGTGAGAATGGCAGCAGGTTGAATTTCCTCATTGAAAGTGATAGATTCATTAGATTACGTCAGCGTGAGATCTACCGGATTTTTAAATTAAACACACTACAACCTCATGGTCTAAATATAGAGCTGGATTTGGCAGCATTTTAGTTTAGCCTTTTTTTTATGTACAATTCTGTGTTTTTGTTGTTTTATTTTCACTTATGAGAAGGAAAGGGGTGGAAGGTGAAAGGGTAAAGGAGTAAATGGTAAAGCGAAAAAAGAGTAGGGAAAGAGAAGGAGAAAAATAAAAACTGGCCAGGGGTGACTCATGGGATTTGTATGCAGCTCCTCTATATGGTGGGTGGATCACAATCATATGGGTTTAGGGCACTACTCCATCCTCCTTTCGTCATTGGTTTATGTCTTCCTCCCCATTGGTTTATGCTTAATGTGCACCTATGCTCTTAGGGTCAGCTGTTTCTCATCTTAATTACCATTTTATGCATGTGATTTGCCAGTATAAGATGATGTTTTTAGATCACATTTTTATTTCTCCTGATGAAGCGTGTCGGACACGTGAAACGCGTAGAGCTGTTTGTGATAGATTTTGTTCTTATCCAGATACTGTAAGTAGCCTGTACTGCAGTAGGACTATTTTTAATAAAGGGTATTACACTATATTCTGTTTTTATCTTTTGCTTTCCCAAATTGAATGGAGATCTTGAACCTACCTCTATTAACAGTGGATTTCATTTACCTCTGCATATCTTAACTACCATCTGGTGAGTGTGCAACTACACCACACTGCGATTTGTGGATTTTATGTGCACTTTGTTATTATTTGGAGTTATAGGCACAACCTTTTCACTTTAGTTCCATTAACTTTTGAAACATACTGCACTATTTTTTTATTTGTATTTTTATTTTTCATGGGCTTCCAACACATTGGTTCTGCACATGTTTTAATACCCATTCAAGAGGGGTATTTTCTTTGGAGGAAGCAGCAGGAGATTTGAGCACTGCGTTTATTGTCTACATTGAAGACTGAAAGTAATTAAGCACGAGGACACCTATAGCGCTGAGTATCACTCACAAACTGTACCTGCTAATTCAAGGTCTTTCTGAAGCTCTCCGCGCGTGATCCTTGGATCTTGGACAACTCTTCTTATTATTCTTTTGACTCCTCTGTCAGCAATCTTGCGAGGAGCACCTGGTTGTGGCTGGTTTAGGGTGAAATGCTGTTCTTTCCACTTTCAGATTAAGGCCCCAACGGTGCTTACTGGAACATTCAGAAGTTGGTCTGTAACCAATGCCATTAGTATGTTTTGCAACAATAAGAGCTCTTTGCTTTTACCCATCATGAGATGCTTCTTGTATGATAACTTGGTAATGAGAAACCTTTTTATAGACCATCAGTTAGGACTAAACCAGCTGATATTACTTTGCATTCATAGGGGGCAGGATTGCTTTCTAAATACTGACAGATTTCAGCAGGTTTCTTGGCTTTCTATGCCTTTTTGCACCTCCTTTTCTTCATGTGTTCAATACTTATTCCCACTTTATTACACAAAACTTAATTTAAAGACTTATTTTTTTTTTTAATTTGATTTCTTTGTATCTGTGGATTACTTGGGTTGTTATTAACATCTGGTGTAAAATTCATGTCAATAGCCCCATTATAAATATATTTACTGAGAATAACATTGATATTTTCAATATTTATTTTCCCTCCTGTATATACAGTATAATAATAATCATACATATTTTGTAAATATTTTATTTTTTGTTATACACTTGGTGGCGCCATGCAACTCACTTTACATTCTCCTCTACGAGTGATCTTAGAACTGTCAATAGCAAATCTAATGTGTGAATGTTACAACAATGCACATGCTGTCTGAGAACACAAAATCATTTTTCCAGTAATGAATCAAAAAACAATTTCAAATCAGAACACACAATACTCTTACAACTGTTTGATCATACAAGTTTATTACTAACTTTCTGTAACTCCATTAAAAACCATTATTTACTTGTTGGGCAAAAGAAAACACTTTTGAAACTGTAATTAATGTTAAAAATGTAATGAATCCGCTGGGGTAAGGAGATGCAAAAGATACACATTGCTGTCCTCAGTGTCTAGTACACCTTAAAGTGATACTGACACCAAAAAATTTCTTATAAAAATATAAACCTACTTCCAAACCTACCTATAGGTCATGTTGACTGTTTTTTCCTAAAATTCCTGTTTCTCTACATAAATCCTACTGAAGATCCTGAACCCGACAGTCTAGCAACCTGACTGTAGCTTCTCAATCTGTCAAAAGGAGAACATCATAAACTGGGAGGATTCAGCTTGCCGTTTGCTTCAAAGAGCTCCCCCTGCTTCCCCCGCATACATCACCTGGGGTTGTGAACTAGATAGCAGGCAGGCTTGATCTTCTACTTCAAAGGATTGTGCCCCCTCTCTGCTCTTCCCACGAAGAATTAAATAGCAGGCCAGCTTAAGCTTTCCTGTAGCTGCCTGCCTGCTTCTAAGGGCTCTCCTTCCCCCCCCCCATCCTCCCCATTACACATAGACAACGGAGCTGAGTTTGTCACACACCGGCTGAAAGCCAAAGGGGAGTTGTAGGTTTGTGATTGGGCATATTTATTTAATTGGGAGGCATTTAAATTAAAATCCGGAAGAGGGGAACAAACATGGCTGCTCCATGGGTATGTAATTTGTGCTATCATAATTATGAAGTGAAAAAACTTTGCAGATTTAGTTTATAAGGAATTTAAAGCTGATACAAATTAAAACACAACAGCAGGTGTAAAATAATTTTTAAGTGGCTGTCAGTATCACTTTAAAGCCATCCCTCCTTTCAAATAGGGAGTTCAGAGGTCAGGGGTAGACTAATCCATTGTGAATCGGCTATCTTGAATTTTGGAAAAATGGATTTTAGGTTGTCGGAAAGTATGTGTAGGCAGCCATCTCGATGCACTGTGCCCGATTTTGAGCATTCAGAAGTGCTACATATTAGAAATGCTATTATTTATCCTACTGCCATGTAACTGGAGTAGTCCCAAGCCAGACTTGGATTTCTTACTATTGAGTGTGATTCTAATGTCTACTGGGAGCTGCCATCTTGCTACTTTCCCATTGTTCTGCTGATTGGCTGCTGGGGGGGTAAGGGAGGGGGAGATATCAGTCCAACTTGCAGCACAGCAGTAAAGTGTGACTGAAGTTAATCAGAGCACAGGTCACATGGCTGTAGCACTCTGGGAAATGAAGAATATGGCTAGCCCCATGTGAAATATTAAAATTGAATATTAAAAAATCTGTTTGCATTTTTGAAAAACAGATTTCAATGCAGCATTCTGCTGGAGAAGCTCTATTAAGTGATACATTTTGAAAAAAACATTTATTCCTTTGACATCACTAGTATGGTCAGTATTAGCAGGTTTTCCCAATGAGAACAGGGTTGATTTGCTTTAATTAACCTAAAATCAATTTATTGTCTCAATATGGTGTCTAAATTTGAAAAACCCAACATACTATTCTTCTACTTCAGCTTATTCTTCCGCTTTTTCTTCTTATTATTATTCATAGCGCCCCCCATTTTCTAAACGCTACTCCTCCTACAGTTTTATGGGTACAACACCCAAACTCTCCACACTTCTTTGCCCTATAGCAGAGCAGGTTGCTTGTGATTTTCTAAGCGATCCCAACCCCCATCTTTTTGTGGCACCGCTCTGAACACCCCAATTTTCCCATTGACTTTGACAGGGAAGATTTTTAAACTGCTGCCACACTTACAGCTTTGAAGCTACACCCCCCAAACTTGAATAAAATAATCATGGGGTCATCCTGAATGAAAGAGCAACATTTGTTGGATGACCCAAAGTGGGAGGGGCCAATAACAGCCAATCAAATTTCAATCATTGATTTTAATGGGGAAATTTAAGCTGCTGCCAATCTTACAGCTTTAAAACTACACTCACCAACTTGAATCACATAGTCATGGGGTCAGCCTGAATGAAAATATGATGATTATTGGATGCCCAAAAGTGGACGGAGCTGTGAACAGTCAATCAGATTTTACCTATTGATTTGACGAAAATTTAACCTGTTGCAATTCTCACAGTAATAAAACCAGGGTCCCCAAACTTTGCAGAGTTAGGCACCAGGTAACTGCAGTTCAAAGTTAGAAAAAGTGGGTGGAGCCACCAACAGCCAATCAGATTTTACTTATTGACTATCAATGGAGAAATTCAACCTGCTGCCATTCTCACAGTATTAACACCAGGGTCCCCAAACTTTTCCACAGTTGGTCACTAGGGACTGCAGTTTTAGTTTTGAAAAGTGGGCAGAGCCACCAACCGCCAATCAGATTTCACCTATTGAATTTTATTGGTTTGATGCCAGGGTTCCCAAACTTTGCACAGTCAGTCACTGGGTGACTATATACTCAAGGTTAGAAAAAGTGGGTGGGGGCTGCCAAAAACCAATCACATTTCTTAATTGCTTCAGTGAGGACATTTTAACTGCTGCCATTCTCACATGTTTAATGTCAGGGTCCCCAAACTTTGCTCAGTTTGTCACTGGGTGACTAAATTCCAAGTTTAGAAAAGTGGGCAGGGCCAACAACAGCCATCTGATGTCACCTATAGACTTCATATGTTTTAATTTAAACTGCTGATATTCTTTAAATATTAATACTAAGGTCACCAGGTAACTGTGGTTTAGAGTGAGAAAAAGTGGGTGGAGCCACCAACAGCCAATCAGATTTTACCTTTTGATTTTCAATGGGGAAATTCGAACCTGCTGCCATTCTCACAGTATTAACACCAGGGTCACTAGGGGACCGCATTTTTAGGTTTTAAAAAGTGGGTGGAGCCACCAACAGCCAATCCGACTTCACCTATTTTTTTGCTTTAAATTTAAAATGTTGACTTTCTCACACTATTTATGTCAGGGTTCCCAAACTTTGCACAGTCAGTCACTGGCTGACTACGTATTCAGGGTTAGAAAAAGTTGGCGGAGCCACCAACAGTCAATCCATTTTCACCCGTTAAATTTCATTGGTTTATAGTTAAACTGATGCCATTATTTAAGTAGTAATTCTAATGTTATTAAACTTTGCAAAGTTAGTCACTGGGTATTTGCGGTTCAAAGTTAGAAAAAGTGGGTGGAGCCACTAACAGCCAATCACATTTTACCTGTTTACTTAAAATGGTGAAGTGTAAAATGCTGTCAGTGCCACAATGTTTATGTCTGAGTCCCCAAACTTTGCAAAGTTGGTCACTGGGGGACTGCAGTTCAAAAATAGGAAAAGTGGGTTGGGCCACTAACAGCCAATCAGATTTCATCTATTGTATTTTATTGGTTTAAATTTAAAATGCTGTAATTCTCACACTATTTATGCCAGGGGGCCCCCTGTTTGTCGCTGGGTGACTTCGACTCAAGGTTAGAAAAAGTGGGCACACCCACCAACCACCAATCACAATTTACCTATTGACTTTTATTGGTTTAAATTTAAACTGCTGCCGTTCTTTAATATTAATCCTAGGGTCACTAAACTTTGCAGAGTTAGTCACTGGGTACTGCAGTTCCAGGTTAGAAGCCACCAACCATCAATCAGATGTCACTTGTTGAATTTCAGTAGGGAAATTCAAATTGCTGCCATTCAGACACTATTAAAACCAAGGTCCCCAAACTTTGCATAGTGGTTTTTACTATATAACTGTTTCAGATTTCCCTTTCTAGTTTTGTGTATGTTGTTAACATAGACCTATGTGTCAGTATAACATTTAATCCTTTCACTGCCAGCCATTTTGGACCAAAGTGGAACTTCTACTGCCAGACAGTTTTTGAACATTTTGCACATTAGGGGCCTCTCCTCTGGGGGACTTTTAGTTTACCCAGGAAAACAATATATTGTTTTTTTCAGGACAACCTAAGCTTTCAAAATATGGTAGAATTTTGGTTTCCAATTATGTAACAAGATATAAGCTTCTAAGGGCCTGATTCACTAAGGTGCGATAAAATGTGCGCTATTTTTAGTGTGCACTATAAATTTTACCGCGTCTTAATTTTGGCGATTTTTCGCACGATTCACTATAAGCATACTTGCGCTTTTTTACGCGCGATATTGCATGCGTTATTTAACTCGCAAAGGCTATTTCAATGCAGTATTTGCCGGTACATGCGCTAAATAGAAATAGTGTATAAAAATTGTCGCCACATATAAATGGTGTATATAAATATTAGCCACATATAAATGGTAGCATATAAATGGTATCATATAAATAGTAGATGCTTATAAATAGTAGCCACTAGTGATGAGCAAATGTGTTCTGGTTATCTTTAGTGAAAAATTAGCAAATCTTTCGAAAGATCCACGAAACGGCAAAAAAATTTTTGCCCGTGACTATTATTTTTTGACGCTTGTATAAATTTTTGGATGTGCGTTGAATTTTTGCGTGGCGAATTTTTTCATGCGTTTTGCAAAACAATCCGCCAATGGCAAAACGCATGAAAAAATCCGCCGCGAAAAAATTCAATGCACCTCCAAAAATTTGCTGCGAATCCATGCCTGGCGAAACATTTCATCACTTGTAGCCAAATATAAATAGTCGCGCAAATGAACGCACGCCATGTTAGCCATACACGCCAATACTTGCGGAAAATTACTGTATAAAAAATGAACATTTCTCTGCAAAATGGCGGCTGCGTCACTCTAGGGGAAACACAGACTTCAATAAATAACACTGTAAGTCCATATTTTATTGCAAAAAAATCATTTACTGTACTTTTCTATAATTTTTCGCCTGCCTGTAGTAGGAGTTAATTTTCGCATAACCGAATGCGATATTTAGCGCGCAAAAGTTATAGTGAATCATGCGATCGTATTCTTTTCAGCGCGGAAATTAACGCATGCGGTAAAACTAGTGTGCGCAAATTATCGCGTCTTTTTTACCGCAAAAAAGCGTGCGATAATTTTTATCACACTTTAGTGAATCAGGCCCTAAATGTCTAAAAAATGTTTACAAAAATCACATTTTCCATAATATAAACACACATACCAGAAACAAAAATTATTTTATGCACAAAAATACAGCTGATTTGGAAAGTCCCATATCTCCTGAACGTGACAATACCAAATATATATAGTTTTATGAAAATTTCTCACTTGTATAGGTCAAAAACTCCCAGCAGTACACTACCAACTTTCCAAAGCACTGCTTCAGAAAGCTGCATACTTTATATTTCAAGGCCAAAAAATCCACTAACAGAAGGTTTATCCTATAAAATTATAAAATTACACATTTATGGAAAGAACAGATTTTGGGGAATCCAGAATAGGCACAACTGTCTGTCTACTCCAAACTATCAAGTCGCAATGCTTTCCTAAAGTTATTGGTTTTTATCAAAATTTGTGAAATTTTAAAAAAAATCACTTCAAAGCTTCCAGTCTATAGTATCTGATCTCCTATAGGTCATAAAGTAACCAAATAAAACGCTCTAAATATGAACACCAAGGGGCACATTTACTAACCCACGAACGGGCCGAATGCGTCCGATTGCGTTTTTTTCGTAATGATCGGTAATTTTGCGATTTTTTCGGCATCTTTACGATTTTTGCGTAAAAACGCGAGTTTTTCGGCGTCTTTACGATTTTTGCGTAAAAACGCGAGTTTTTCGGCATCTTTACGAAAGTTGCGCAAAGTCGCGATTTTTTCGCAGCGTTAAAACTTGCGCGAAATGTCGCGCCTTTTAAGTTTTAACGCTACGAAAAAGGCGCGACTTTGCGCGCAAGTGTTAACGCTACGAAAAAATTGCGACTTTGCGCAACTTTCGTAAAGACGCCGAAAAACTCGCGTTTTTAGGCAAAAAACGTAAAGACGCCGAAAAAATCGCAAAAAATACGAAAAAGTCGCAAAATGTTCGTTTCCAATCGGAATTTTTCCAATTCAGATTCGAAATCGTGTCTTAGTAAATCAGCCCCCAAGGGTCCACAGTTTGATGCACAATATGTATAGGTTTACCAAAGTATGTGGCATGTAGGGGTCCCAATGTGAACATACCCCCATATGTACTGTCATTTCTGTTATTTCAGCTCCAGCAAAATCAACACATTTAAATCATTATATGTGGAATAAAGCTAATAGAAAGTACGCTCACCCCAAAAATCCATATATTTTTGGAAAGTACACATTCTCCCGAATCTAAAATGGGTACCCATGTCTTTCTACTCCAAAGTACCAAGCCGCAAAGTTTTTCTAAATGTAGAAATTTTGATGACATTTCCAAAAATCCCCTCAAAGCTTCCACTTAGCAGCATCTTATCTCCCACATAGCATTAGGTACCAAGATAAAACACCCTAAATTTGAACGCCAGGGGTCCACTGAACAGTATGATACCCAATATGTATAGGTTTACCCAAATATGTGGCATGTAGGGGCCCCAATAGGAACATACCCCCATATGATCTGTCATTTCAGCTCCTGCAAAATCCTGCAACACATTTACATCCTTCATGTGGGATATTGGTACACCCCAGAAAGTCATATATTTTCGGAAAGTACACATTCCCCTGAATCGATAATGGGTACACATTTCTTTTTACTCCAAAGTACCAAGCCGTAAAGCTTTCCTGTTTGCCGATTTTTATGACATTTCAGAAAATTGCCTAAAAATGTTGCAACTTGCCGCATTTATCGCACACAATTTCTTGCGTACAGAGGAAAATCACCCCAAATAGGAACACCTAAGGTCTACTGAACAGTTTGATGCCCAATATGTATAGATATACCAAAGTCTGTGGTATGTACTGACCCCAAAATGAAAATAGCATAAGGATTTCTTGCCGGCCAACTCAGCTTTTGCATACAGAGCCCCCTGACAGCATATTATGTGCCGTAACACCCCCTAACTATACAGAAAAACCCAGAAAACCATATAGTTTTGGAAAGTATACATTCTGACATATCCAACATTGGTAAAGAATCCTTTCTACACCGAAGTACCAATCTGCAAAGCTTTCCTAAAGGAACACCTAAGGTCTACTGAACAGTTTGATGCCCAATATGTATAGATATACCAAAGTCTGCTGTATGTACTGACCACAAAATGAAAATAGCGCATATGGATTTCTCGCCTGCCAACTCAGCTTTTGCACAGAGCCCCCTGACAGCGTATTATGTGCCGTAACCCCCCCTAACTATACAGAGACCCCCAGAAAACCATATATTTTTGGAAAGTACACTTTCTGATGAATTCAAAATAGGTAAAGTTATTTTTCTACACCAAAGTTACACATGGCAAAGCTATGCTAAAAGGTCCCAAGTCCGATGCTCGTTGCCCAGGGGGCTGTCATCACTAAAAACTCTCTGCAGAAGCGGCACATGGAGAGAAAGAAAGGTAAAAACTACGTAAGCTTTATCAGAAAGGTCTATGTAAATAGAGCCATAAGCACTTACAGAAATGCTGCACTGAGTTCTCTGTAAAAAGATTATTTGTGTCTGTTTTCCTCTGCCAGAGACACGAAGCTCTCTGCTTTGTGCTCTCTTCTGCTCCCCCCTCCCTCAAGATTGCTAAGAATCAGCAGGAAGCTGACTCATAGGGGCAAATTCATGAAAACAAGAGTTCGAATCCCGAATGGGATAAATTCAGATTGGATACGATAATTTCTTAAGATCGCAAATATCACGAAGATGCTTACGAAAAAATTGTATTAGTCACGATAATATCATATTGGTGATCCGAAAGTCATGAAATTACCTCAGCGAGGTAATGCAGAACCTGCCTAATATAGAGTCCAGAGTTCGAGTACAGGCAGGTCCTGACAGGGAGACTTAAGGGCACTATTGAGACAACTGAAGGTATACCTGCAGTTTGAGATTAATTCTTTATTAGCCTTTCCTTCTCCTTTAAATCCAGATGATAAAAGTTAATAACCAAATGCCTTTTTTTATATCATGAAAGCAGGCCCGGATTTGTGGAAAGGCCACAAAGGCCCGGGCCTAGGGCGGCAAAAATTGGGGGGCGGCATGCCGCCCCGCCGCACCAAAATATTAAAGTTTTTCGCGCATACGGAGCAATGGGGACCTCTCCCCCACTGCTCCGTATGTGATTGAAAAGGCCCGCGCATGCGCAATCGTGAGTTCGCGCATGCGCGGGGAGGTTCGCCGTTCGCGCATGCGCAGGGGGGCGCGTCAGAGAGGTGGCGGCCTCGGGGCGCCCGGCAAACAAATCCGGCCCTGCATGAAAGGCTATTTTATCATACATCTTAGATCAGGTTATTTGGAAATGTGTATAAAGTTGCTTCAGGTTTATTGTTGTCATTTTATTAGGAATAAAAAAGAGTTTGTCTTTAGTGATGAGCGAATTTTTTCGCCCTGTGTGGATTAGCAGTGATATTCCCCATTTTGCCATCTGCAAATGTTTTTGTAAAACTGCTGCAAAAATTTGCCTCAACAAAAAATGAGCAGAGAAAAAACACCCATTGACTTCTATGTATTTGAAGTGAGAAAAAAGTTGCGTGCATTAAAAACTGTTGTGCAAAATGTGTAAAAATTTGTCAAAAAAAAATGGACATAAAAAAGTCATGTGGTAGTTGTGACAAATGCATTTTACAATTTTTTCTGCAACTTTGCAAATTTTTCGCCAAAGAGAAACGGAACATATTCGCTCATCACTATTGGCCCTCTTTGACTGGAGATGTAACAACCTTCTAAAAAATAGAGTAATATGTTTTGCACAGCCTAAAAATTAAATGATAACAATTTTCATGGAGAATAACTCACCAAACGTAAGACATGGCCCAGGTGCATAAGTCCCGGACAATCAGCAGTGGGAGCAGAAACCTATATAGAACAACACACAAATGGACCTGGGCACTCATAAAACAGAAAAATAAGTTAAAAACAAAAAACTTTATTTAAACAGCATCTCTATTGCCTTACACATTTTGTGCTCCATAAGCACTTAATTATATGCTAATTGAGACAAAAAGAAAGTGGCTTTTTACAAGCAACTAACAATGAAAACACAGATGATAAAAGCTTTAAAAACTTAGGAAGGTTCTTAATGGAAAACTATACCCTTCTTAACGGAAAACTATACCCTTTGTATTAAGTGTGTTTTAGTTAAAACATTCATTTATTTATTCCATAACATTGCATTTACTCACATAGAAAACCTAAAACATACACCTAAGTAACAATATCTGTCATAGACCTTATTAAAATAGAAATTCAAATTTCACTTATAAGGCCCAACCTTTGAATCGTGTGAACTACCACACTTGTACCCCGTTGGGAAAGAGGGGAGTGATGTTTTACTTCAAACAAGGAGTTTGTGGCCACTCCCCTATTATTTGATTGGGCTTTGCCAGCTGACATCACCAGTGCTCACCGCTTGCAAAATCTCTCCACAGGAGCACTTGTCCAAGTTCATTACTACTAGGCCCTTGTTCCAGGGGGTGATGACCCCACATGGGTGAAGCAGGAAAAAATAGGCATGTGCCTGCACAGCCCTGTACTGTTCACACCCATTTAATCCCTGTTTTGTTCACCCCAATTCAGGCTCAGACTGTAAGCACCCACATTGTTCACCTGTTCACACCTCAGACAGACTGTAGGACCAGTGCCAGCATTGTGTCACAGTATGCTGCCTGTGTGTGCTATACTCTGCCTGCCCTATGCTGTCTGTGTGTGCCATAACAGAGGAGGAAATAGTGAGGCGCTACAGGCTAAATAGAGCAGCAATATACAGCCTGTATAAGGTACTGGAGCCTTACCTGCAGCCACTAACACGAAGTAGCCTTGCTGTTCCTGGCATGGTCAAACTTCTGTGCTGCCTGCATTTTTTTGCCATGGTAAGTTTTCAGAAGGTTGGAGGGATCTACAGGGGAGTGTCACAGCCCTCGTTCTCACGGTGCCTTGGCCAGGTCTTGGATGCCATATGCTCGGTGTCTGCCAATTACATTTCTTTCCCCACCACACCATCAAAAGGCAGTTCTATGGTGTGAGTGGCATCCCCAATGTGTTGGGTGCCATAGATTGCACCCACGAGACAGGAACCGGAAAAGTTACCATTCACTGAATATACAAGTGATCTGTGATGCTAACATGAATATCAGGAGCATCGTGTCCGGATTTCCAGGCTCCTCACACGATGCTTACATCCTAAGGTAGTCCGGACTTTATGATGGTTTTCAAACTGGACAATTGCCTCACGGGTGGCTTTTAGGTAAGTATTTGTGTCATGTCTAGTGCAACTTGCCCTCATTTGCTTTCTGTCTCCCACTGTCAAACCAGGGCCTGCCTGCCATGAGCATGGTTTGCAATTGGAAAATTGCCCTCTTTTGACAGTGGGAGAGTCAAAGCAGCTACTTGTAGTATCAGCTCTCAGTCTCACACTGTCACATCTGTTGCAAAAGGGCCCTCTTTTCACAGTGGGATACTGGAAGCAGATTATTTGTTTTCAGCAACTTATTCCATCTTATTTTATTTCAGGAGATGCTGGCTACCCTTGCTCTAGGTGGCTGATCACCCCCGTTCCCAGGCCACGTACACAGACCGAATGTGCTTTTAATTTAAGCACATGTCAGAGCACGGTCTGCGATTGAGAAAACTTTTGGGGTTCTTAAAAGCCACTTCCGCTGCCTGGACAAGTGAGGAGGCAGCCTCATGTACAGCCCCGCTAAAGTTGCCCAGATAGTAGCCTGTGCTGTCCCACACAATGTAGCTAACCGGCATGGCTTACCTGGTTTTGTGGCTGAGGACCTGGATGACCCAATTCATCCCATCCATCCTGTCCAAAGTGCGGATGACAGAAGCAATCAAGTCCGGGCAGAAATCGTTAACAATTACTTTGCCTGTAAGTATCTAAAATCTTTAATAACATAAAAAAGAACCACAAAACAACACCTCAAAAAATACTTTTTTTTATTTACAGTGAAAATAGTTGCACACTAACAAAAGAAATGCTCATTTATTTTTTTTCTCTCAGCAGTAGTGAGTGGCAACTAAGGCTCATGTCCTTTTGAGTGGGTGATTTCCCCCCCAGCGAATAGCAAAAAGAGAAATGTTTATTTACATAGGACTAATGTGTATTAATATTCTTGCTTAATACCAAATTTGCCTATGACAAATAAAAAATTATAAGATTTCTTACAAATCATAAAATAACACTTTGCTTGCAAATGCACAGTGAAGAAGTATAACGAAACAATTGAAACAAATATGTCCCTCAGCACATCAAGAAAACATGGCCATTTATTTTACGCAGCTGTCTAGTTGGAGCTGCAGAAGTGCTTGCTGAACTGTCTGCACTATCTTTAGTAGTAGAGCGTGTTGGCATTACTCAACTTGTTTTTAGAACACTTATCAAGTTTTGGTTCATTTCCTGTTGTGTATGACTCATGTTCTCTAAAAGCGAATTTTGTTTTTCCAACAAAGCAATTTTTTGCAGGTTTGACATAGCTGCTTCGTATGAGGCTTGTTGTGCCTGACTGTCATTGTAAGCTGTTGTGGCAACACACAAGTCTAGGTGTACGATGTGCATTTTTTTTATGAGCAACTTGTGATACTTTATAAGTGACTCATGGAAACAATCTTTTTCACCTTCCATTATTTGGGTGGCAAGCTGAGACATTGGGGTTTTGGCCTTATATGTAACAAGTGGTTGTTGGGGAGTTTCTGAGGGCTCATCATCCAAAAAAGTGCAACATCACTGAAACATTCACCAGACTGTCTTGCACTATCATCATCACTAAACATTGTTTGATCTATTTCAGGATCCTGTCGATGTGGCAAGTGGAGCTGACTTGAGGAGTGTGCAGCCGAGTGTCTTTTGCCACCTTTGTGGAAAATTTTTTTTTAATTTCAATGTTTTGAATTATGTTCAGGATGCCAGGAAAACTTCATGGACAATAATGTTTATCATTTCTATTACAACATTACAAAGTTTATTTTGAAAAAATATTTGTGGACAATGATTTATTCCAAATGAGCAAAAAAATGTTTTGCCATACAGAATGTAAGGGCAAAAACAAGTTGAAAAGATTGAGTGGGCAAAAGTACAAGATGAACTGACTGCACCTAACCCAGCAATACACACTTGTCCAATAACACATCTATCTTATTACCAATACACTGCACTTCTGTAATTGAAACACCTGCAATATACACGGACATAATTCACTCTCATGCCATTGCACAAGCCTGACACAAAACACATGTCCTACAAAATTAGGAAACAATATTACCTGGAATGGGAGCAACTGAGGATTGTCTGCCTTTGCTTCTGACAGGTGGTGGTAAGGATGAATCTGTTTTACAAAACATTGTATTCCATTAATATTAAGCTTCTCTGCAAGAGAAAATACACTTGTATTAATGTCATTACACCTGCTGACATTTCTGTCTGAATCAAAGATCCCTGGCGACACCAGTCACGCTGTCTGCATGGATACAAGGCATAAACTGCTCCTCATAGCTGGTGTAGTACACCTCTTTTGAATGACCTCCTCCAGTTCCAGACCTAAATAAAATACATGAATGCTTTTATTGTGTTGTCAACAATAAGCAATCCCATAACAATGCAGTCACTTTTTGTTACTCATTGTTGCCCCAATCAATCCCCTTTCTTTCAAGTGTAACAATACTAAGGCATGCTCTGACACAAACCCTACAAAAATGCTGCAAGTTGCCTTGCTAACACCCACCACTCTCTCCTTCTTAAAGGAGAGTACAGGGCATTAACTATTTTGGGAAATATTGTTAATGACCCCCCTATTTACTGTCTTAGTTTGTTGTTGTACTCCGCAGCTTTTGGTACATAAGTAGTGCACATAATGATAGGCGTGCATATGTATGTATGTATGTATGTATGTAGGTATGTACATACATACATACATACACAACATACATGTAAAGCTAGGCAGAAAGAAGCCAAAAAAGGAAGGAAAGACAGTAAGCCAAAAGAAAAAGCAGATTGAAGAAAAAAGCAGATGAGCAAGTGTTAAATAGAAATATGAATGTAAGATATTTACCGTTATCTTGATTCTTTCCCAAGTTTTTTCTTCAGGACCCTTTTGATGTCCTGATATTGTTTTTTACAATGTTGAACACTCCTCAGACAGACCCCGACACTGTTCACATGGTCAGCTATGTCGTTCCATGCTCTGTTTTTAACAGCTGTAGCTGTTTTGGATGCATATTTGCCGATTATTCGTACACAGGCACTAGCTTCTCAATTAGAGCCTCATTCTCAAATTCAGAAAATTTCAGATTTCTGAGTCTGCTGTGCTGCTTTTTTTCTTGCTTGGTTTGGGTGAGGAGGGGGGTAGAAGTTCCTCACTTTCCACTTCACTTGCTTCCTCTGGCTGATAATCTTTATTTGTGCCTTCAAGATCAGACAAATCTGGGTTGATAATCTAGCCATGCCTCTCTTCCTCACTGTCACTGCTGGAGACATGTGATGGGGCAGAAGTAGGAATACTTGCAGGTGTTGGTTTTGTAAGTGTCCCTTCATGTACAGCTTTGGTGCTGTGGGATAAAATCTCTCATGTAGAACCTGTTTGGTTCATGTAGGCTTTCAATTTTGCTTTTTGGCCTCTGCTGGTATTTTACAGTGTTCCTTTGCCTCCTCTCAGCTCTCTCATGCCCCAGCCTACCTTGGTGTTCCTTCAGTTTTGCCACCTTTTTCATACTACCACTGCTGGCTTCAACATCGCTCTCATCCCTCCTCTCCATCGCTTGCTTCGCCTTACCTTGCCAATTGCGCACGTGCACCTTCCAGGCTCTCCATCTCAAAGTTGTAAGATTAGCAGCAGTTTGAATCTCCCCATAAAAGTTTGGGGAGTGTAGCCTCAAAGCTGTAAGATTAGCAGCAGTTTGAATCTCCCCATAAAAGTTTGGGGAGTGTAGCCTCAAAGCTGTAAGATTAGCAGCAGTTTGAATCTCCCCATAAAAGTTTGGGGAGTGTAGCCTCAAAGCTGTAAAATTAGCAGCAGTTTGAAACTCCCCATAAAAGTCAATGGGTGAAATTTGATTGGCTGTTGTTGGCCCCTCCCACTTTGCTTTTTTTTTTTTTTTTTTTTTTTAAACTTCAATGCGTAGTCACCCAGTGACTGACTGTGCAAATTTTGGGAACCCTGGCATCAAACCAAAAAAATCAATAGGTGAAATCTGATCCCTTTTTAAAACTAAACCTGCAGTCCCCTAGTGACCAACTGTGAAAAGTTTGGAGACCCTGGTGTTAATATTGTGAGAATGGCAGCGGGTTGAATTTCCCCATTGATAGTCAATAGGTAAAATCTGATTGGCTGTTGGTGGCTCCTCCCACTTTTTCAAACCTTGAACCGCAGTTACCTGGTGCCTAACTCTCCAAAGTTTGGGGACCCTGGTGATATTACTGTGAGAATGGCAGTAGGTTGAATTTCCGCCAGGTCAATAGGTAAAATCCGATTGGCTGTTCACAGCTCCGCCCACCATTGGGCATCCAACAGTTATCATATTTTCATTCAGGCTGACCCCATGAGTATGTGATTCAAGCTTGGGGAGTGTAGCCTCAAAGCTGTAAGATTGGCAGCAGTTTCAATTTCCCATAAAAGTCAATGGGTGAAATTTGATTGGCTGTTATTGGCCCCTCCCACTTTGGATCATCCAACAAATGTTGCTGTTTCATTCAGGGTGACCACATGATTATGTTATTCAAGTTCGTGGGGTGTAGCTTCAAAGCTGTAAGTGTGGCAGCAGGTTGAAAATCTTCCTTGTCAAAGTCAATGGGAAAATTGGGGTGTTTGGAGTGGCGCCACAAAAAGATGGGGGGCAGGATTGCTTAGAAAAGCACAAGCAACCTGCTCCGCTATAGGACGAAGAAGTGTGGAGAGTTTTGGTGCTGTACCCATAAAACTGTAGGAGGAGTAGTGTTAGGAAATGGGGGGCGCTAAGAAGAAGAAGAAAAAGCGGAAGAACAAGCTGAGTCGAAGAACAGTATGTTGGGTTTTTCAACCCAACATAATTAATAGTGCTACCTGAAGTGACAATACATAAATCAATAAAAGTGACTACCCAATTGATTTTACTATATAAAGTGACAGTAAAGGAAGTAAACTTGCACTTACATGTGGATGCTCTAATGAAAGTAAAAAGAATACAGAGGGGCTTGAGGTTGTAAATCAGATGCACAGTAAGAATTGGGAGAAAATCTTGAATGAAGCAAGCAGACTAGCAGGAGTGATATTAAGGATGTGAGACAGAAATTACTGTTGGGGAGCTAGACCTGAATGAACTAAAGGAGTAGTTAAAAGATACAGTGGAGTTTAGTACAGTGGAAAAGGGATACAATTGACTACCAGTAGGATAGAGTGTTTCATTTTAAGAGACTATAGTGGCGTCAGGTTAGTAGAGATTGATGGGACCAGCAGTTCTGAGGGTTCAGATACTCTCTCTAATCCTTTTTTAGACAAAGGTACAGGAGGAAAACAAGGAGAGGGAGGAAAAGAGTAAAGAATCCAGTCCCCTTCGAGATATCGACCAGGAAGAGTACAAGATAATTGTGAACATCAGTAAAAGAGACCTGACAGAAGCAGAGATGTGTGTATTGAGTAAAGGTTTGGGGTATGTACCCACTAAGGTCGGAGGTACACAGGACGGACCTTGGTAAGATGTCACCACATGTAGACCTAGGAGTTTTCTCCACCCATGACAGAAGGTTAATTATCAAATATTGGCCTAGAACATAATATTTGTAATTGGATAGAGAACTGGCTGAAGGATAGAGTACAAAGAGTGGTTGTAAATGGAACATTTTCTAATTGGACCAGTGTGGTTAGTGGAGTACCGCAGGGGTCAGTCCTTGGGCCTTTGCTTTTTAACTTGTTTATTAATGACCTGGAGGTGGGCATAGACAGTACTGTTTCTATTTTTGCTGATGACACTAAATTGTGCAAAACTATAAGTTCCATGCAGGATGCTGCCGCTTTGCAGAGCGATTTGACAAAATTAGATAACTGGGCAGCAAACTGGAAAATGAGGTTCAATGTTGATAAGTGCAAAGTTATGCACTTTGGTAGAAATAATATAAACGCAAACTATCTACTGAATGGGAGTGTGTTGGGGGTTTCCTTAATGGAGAAGGATCTAGGGGTTTTTGTTGATAACAAGTTGTCTTATGCCAGGCAGTGTCATTCTGTGGCTACTAAAGCAAATAAAGTGCTGTCTTGTATAAAAAAGGGCATTGACTCAAGGGATGAGAACATAATTTTGCCCCTTTATAGGTCCCTGGTAAGGCCTCACCTTGAGTATGCAGTGCAGTTTTGGGCTCCAGTCCTTAAGAAGGATATTAATGAGCTGGAGAAAGTGCAGAGACGTGCAACTAAACTGGTTAAGGGGATGGAAGATTTAAACTATGAGGTGAGACTGTCGAGGTTGGGGTTGTTCTCTCTGGAAAAGAGGCGCTTGCGAGGGGACATGATTACTCTGTACAAGTACATTAGAGGGGATTATAGGCAGTTGGGGGATGTTCTTTTTTCCCATAAAAACAATCAGCGCACCAGAGGTCACCCCTTTAGATTAGAGGAAAGGAGCTTCCATTTGAAGCAGCGTAGGTGGTTTTTCACGGTGAGGGCAGTGAGGTTATGGAATGCCCTTCCTAGTGATGTGGTAATGGCAGATTCTGTTAATGCCTTTAAGAGGGGCCTGGATGAGTTCTTGATCAATCAGAATATCCAAGGCTATTGTGATACTAATATCTACAGTTAGTACTAGTGGTTGTATATATAGTGTATGTATGTGAGTGTATAGATTGGTAGGTGTGGGTTAAGTGTGCTGGGTTTACTTGGATGGGTTGAACTTGATGGACACTGGTCTTTTTTCAACCCTATGTAACTATGTAACTAACTATGTAACTATGACCAATCGTTGTGTTGAGGCTTTTGTGCAGGCTGTGGAGAGGGATGTCTATAAGATAATAGGGCCAATTATATCAAATAGAGCTTAGAATTTAAAGGAAAAGTAACACTAAAAAATTTTTAGTAAAAAATCTATTCTACCCTGCCCCAATAATTGCCCTATCCTGCACACCATTTATTATTTTGAATGCTTTATTAGAAAATACCTGCTAAAACTTGGCTTCCAGTCAATATAAACAAGATATTGATAGGGTACTTAAGGAGAATGAAGAGAAGGGAGTGATTACCAGTGATTATCCAATTGTGCCTGCTTTATATCTTCTTCCAAAAATACATTAAGATCTACTGAGACCTCTGGGGATGCCCATTGTTGCAGGGATGTTTTTTAGCTAATGGCTAGTTTACTTGATACAGTAGTGTATTGAATCCTATTGTGGTAGGCACTAAATCTTATGTGAGGGATACCACAAATTTTATTACAAATTGAATATGATTGGTGAAATTCCTGAAAAGATATTTCTCTGCACAATGGCTGTCTCATCACTATACACATCCATCCCACATGACCAGGGCATTGAAAACGTGGCACTGGTCACACGGGAGTTGCAACTTCCTGATGGTGTTGCAGAAATGCTGTATCTTTGAGGGTAAATACTATGAATCCAAGGTACAGAAATGGGCTCTAATGTAGCTCTATTTTATATATGGCACATTTTGAAGATGAGCATATGTGTAAATAGAAATGCTGATTTTTGGACCTATGTCTGTAATTGGCTCCAATTCATAAATTACCTGTTTTTTGTTTGGCAGGGATCAGAAGATCTTTTACTTACCTTCAGAGATAATCTTAATTTCAGAGTTCCAACTATCAAGTTTACCCTTGAATATGATGCGAATCAAGTACACTTTCTTGATGTTCTTGTTGAGTTGAAGGAGGACCAGTTCTTCAGGGACATAAATAGGTAAGCAACAGATAGGGTTACCTATTTGAATCCCAATAGCTTTCATCCTCCTGCCACCACTAGGGAACCTCTCCTATAGCTAACTGTTACGGGTGAGGCGTATTGTCAAAACCGAGGATAGATTTGATGTAAGAGCAGATGTGGGAAACTCTATGTAGGATAAATGACCATTGGAGAACATATGAATGATGTAATGTGACACTTTATGCAAGAAAAACTTTAAGTGAGCCAATTGCGTTTCATGAGTATTGACCTCCTCAAGGAGGCGATAGGTAATTACTCTTAAAACAATGTGAGTTGAAGTGGCATTATAAATTGAACACCCTCTCTCCCAATGGATTGAATAAAGTCAGGGAGTTATCCTTTACATTTTTTAATAACTTTAGCATGTGGTGAAGTGTGGTATTATGTAATTCTGTTTCTTTAATATTGCTTATGTTTATGATTTTTACAGATTAAACATGTACTATGTTGTGTTGGGGAACACATCAGATTAAGACTTTTATGGATTTGAGCTATATGGCACTGAATTGGCGCACTGTTGTTGGAATAACAAGAGATGGAATAATCTGCACTGTCACTTCATGATTATTTTCTGTCATATTATCTGTCATGTTGGGGCATTAAAGCCCATAGAAAGGGTTGGAAAGTCTGGTTGGAATCCACATTTGAGGGAAACCCCTCACAGTAGGGGGTAATTCACAAATACCCCCTAAAAGACACTGAAGGCAGACTTTCTGGCTGTGAGGTGTGAAGGGCCAAATGAATCAACAACGTAACTAAATTATCATACCTGTGCTACAGTGGGGTGGTCTATCTTGGGGAAGATTCTTAGCTAATATTTATTTAGGCCCATTAAATAAATATCTTTTACTAAAGATAAAAATCATGGTGCCCAGCCATTAGCTTGTAACTAGAGCTCCCCACAGACGCCAAACACTCCCATGTTATGATGATCCATCTCGGGATTATCCAATATTCTGATAAAACCAGAATAATATGTGTTAGGCCTGGTGTGTTTGGTGTCTACAAAAAGAGAATTCCATTTCCCACATAATGCTCATGGTTCCATAATTTTGTTGTAGACCCATAAGTATTTGAGGCTAACTGGAAAATAAAAATGTCACCAGAACAGCCAAATGGTGACCCGCCCTCACCTCTCTCATTGGATGGGGGTGTGACCTACCATGTAACCTGTATATCAATGGCCCAGACAACTGGGAAGACATATGCCTTTGGGGACCGAGCTGCTCGGGAGGTATATGTCGCTATTTCTCCGTCCCCCCGGAAACAGGAATTACATAGGATCATTCATAGTAACATAGTAACATAGTAAGTTGGGTTGAAAAAACACATACGTCCATCAAGTTCAACCATAATGCCTATATATAACCTGCCTAACTACTAGTTGATCCAGAGGAAGGCAAAAAAACCCCATCTGAAGCCTCTCTAATTTGCCGCAGAGGGGAAAAAATTCCTTCCTGACTCCAAGATGGCAATCGGACCAGTCCCTGGATCAACTTGTACTAAGAGCTATCTCCCATAACCCTGTATTCCCTCACTTGCTAAGAATCCATCCAGCCCCTTCTTAAAGTTATATAATGTATCAGCCAGTACGACTGATTCGGGGAGGGAATTCCACAACTTCCCAGCTCTCACTGTAAAAAATCCTTTCCGAATATTTAAATGGAACCTCCCTTCTTCTAAACGGAGTGGGTGCCCTTGTGCCAGTTGGAAGGACCTACTGGTAAATGAAACATTAGAAAGGTTATTATATGATCCCTTTATATATTTATACATAGTTATCATGTCACCTCTTAAGCGCCTCTTCTCCAGTGTAAACAGACCCAACTTGGCCAGTCTTTCTTCATAACTGAGACTTTCCATACCCTTTACCAGCTTAGTTGCCCTTCTCTGGACCCTCTCTAACTCAATAATGTCCTGTTTGAGCACTGGAGACCAAAACTGAACAGCATATTCTAGATGGGGCCTTACCAGTGCTCTGTAAAGGGGAAGAATAACCCCCTCCTCCCGTGAATCTATACCCCTTTTAATACAGCTCAAAACCTTGTTTGCCCTTGCAGCTGCTGCCTGGCATTGCTTGCTACAGCCAAGTTTATTATCTACAAGGACTCCAAGGTCCTTCTCCATTATGGATTTGCCTAGTGCAGTCCCATTAAGGGTATACGGGGCTTGCATATTTTTACATCCCAGGTGCATGACCTTACATTTATCCACAATAAATCTCATCTGCCACTTAGCCTCCCAGATTGCCAGTTGGTCAAGATCCTGCTGCAGGGATGTCACATCCTGGATAGAATTGACTGGTCTGCAGAGTTTTGTGTCATCTGCAAACACTGATACATTACTCATAATACCCTCCCCTAAGTCATTTATGAACAAATTAAACAAAAGTGGACCCAGTACAGAACCCTGAGGGACCCCACTGAGAACCTTATTCCAAGTAGAGAATGTACCATTAACAACCACCCTCTGTACCCGATCCTGTAGCCATTTTTCTATCCATGTGCAAACGACTTCACTAAGACCAATATACCTTAGCTTAGAAAGCAGTCATTTGTGGGGAACGGTATCAAATGCTATTGGTGATGTATGTAGTTTTCTGCATTTTTTTATCCCTTTTTATTTTATAACTGTTTTGTAACATGTATGTCATTTTGTAACATTCACTGTTTTTATATAACATATGCACTGTCCACTTTCGATTATTAAATATAACGTTTAATAAGTATGTCTTTGTGCTCTAAATGAACCTTTATGCCTTACGCAGAGAGTGTATGTTAAATGTGTTTTAACCCCTTGCTAGCTATAAGGAAAGTGTGCCTGCTTAACCCTTTGTTTGCTTGCGGGATTGTATTGCTTGCTTGTGTATTGTCTGTAGACTAACTTGCATTGTCTGTTGGAGTGTCTGCTAGAGGGCTTAGCTAGAAAGTCTAGGGTGATTTGCCTCTGTGAAGCGTCAGTGTGCAATAGAACATCTAGACTTGGGTGCTGGTGCCCCTTTAAACGCGGTGGTGGCAGTTATTAAGTTAGGTTGGTTGGGGCTGTTTGTGGTCAATGTGTTAACCTTTACAGCCGCCCGCCTGGTCACGTACGTCTGTGGTGGCGTTCGTGACATTATCCAATTTGAGAGGTTACTGCATTTAATTAGATATGATTATGTATTCTTAAATTTAAGCTGTTACTATACAGATATTGGTCACTGTCACTTTAAGAAATCTTATTATATGCATTGGCACTTTATGATATTAATTGTACTGTTACCTTGTTTTTGATGCACTTTATGTAGTAAAATCAATTGTGTTGTCACTTTTATTGAATTATATATTGTCACTTCAGGTAGCACTATTATTTTTGCCTTTTTTCCATATTAAAATGAAATGCTGTATTAATACGCCATCAACATATTCTGTACAGTACTGTTTTTATGTGTATATCTGAACTGATTTTGTTGAGTACTGAGTGTTCTCTATGGTAGCGTGTTTGGTTGGTTGCTAAGATAGAGCTTCCATATATGTGCATTGCTAGGGTAACAATGAGGTAAAGAACCTGCACCGCTCTATGGAACAGGTGTCCGTGGAAGTGACGTAGGAGGGACATGACTTCATGTACCAGGAAATAGACGCATGTGCAGTATTGAGTAAGGTATTTATAATGCAGGCAACTATTTTTACACCAGAATTCCCCCATGAAAAAGGCTTTACGCCTAAACATAGGGGTAATTCTCATTTCTATGGTAAATGTATCTGTTTTCCTGTATTTTCCTTGTTTGTCAGGATCACATTTGGGTGGTATGTATTTTATGTTCATAACTAATTGTATTGATATATACTGTATATATTAATACTGTGTGAATTTGCATTAGTTATTCACTAAGGTGCATTAAAACAAGCGCTATTTATAGCATGCGTTAAAAGTTTTATTGCGTCTAATTTTTCGCGTCTTAACGCACGATTCCCTATAAGGATATTTGCTTTAATTTAGGCTTGATGCTGTTTGCGTTTGCGTTTAAGTCGCGAAGACTATTTTCATGTGGTATTTGACGCAATGCACGCTAATTAACTCAGCGTGCTACTTGTCACGTGCTAATTAACGCATGTGGGCTACTTATCGCGCGCACGCCTTATTAGCCATACACACCATTACGTTCGTAAAACTACTTTTTTTAAATGACCATTTCCCTGCAAACTGGAGGATGCATCACTCTAGGGCCAACACATACTTGAATAAATCTGCACTGCAAAGTCCTTATTGTGTTGCCAAAAGCTCATGAACTGTACTTTTCTATAATAACCGCCTGCCCCAAATAGGTTTTAATTTTTGCATGGACTAATGCGATATTTAGCGCGTCAAAGTGTTTGTGAATCATGCGTTAGTATTATTTCTGCGCAAGAATTAACGCAATGCGGTAAAATTAACGCATGCGGTTGCACGCTATTTAACGCACTCGATATGCGTCTTAACGCATGCGACAATACAAACCTATACTGACCTGATCTATACACTCAAAAACTTCATGTTGGTTTGAAAAACGAAAAGTCACTGAATAAAATCTGATGTGTTGTTGGCTTGGCCCACTTTTTCCTTGAACCTTGGACCACAGCATAGCAGCAGTTTAAATTTAAACGTATATGTTGTCGATGAAATCTGATTGGCTGTTGTTGGCCCCACCCATTTTTCTAAACTTGGAACGTAGTCACCCAGTGACAAACTGTGTAAAGTTTGGGGACCCTGACATTAAACATGTGAGAATGGCAGCAGTTAAAATTTCCCCACTGAAAACAATTAAAGAAATGTGTATGGCGGCCCCACCCAGTTTTTCTAACCTTAAGTACGTAGTGTTAATGTCAAGTAGTGTTAAAGTCAATAGGTAAAATCTGATTGGCTGTTAGTAACATACATAGGGGCCGATTCACTAAAGGTCGATTTACGTTAAAAAGCATGCGATAAATAAGTCCTGATTCATCAAAGTCATTTCGCATGCGTTAAGACGCATATCGCAATGCGTTATTTACCTCATATTGCGTTAATTCTCACATGTCCATCACGTTCAACCATAATGCCTATATATAACCTGCCTAACTTCTAGTTGATCCAGAGGAAGGCAAAACCCCCCCTCTGAAGCCTCTCTATTATCACTCCAGTTGTCTACCTTTTTTCTTCTTCTCAGGGCTAAAAACTCATTTACTACTTTCATTGCCCCTGACACTGTTCAGATTGCACATTCACTTCTTCCCTCTCCCTCCCTCTGCTCTCATGAACTCTCATTTCTGAGATCTCGGGTGTAACTGTTCTGTCTTTTGTACCCCTCTATTCTGTAAAGCGCTGCGTAAATTGATGGCACTATATATAAATAATAATAATATATTTATACATAGTTATCATGACACCTCTTAAGCCCCTTTCTCCAGTGTAAACAGACCCAACTTGGCCAGTCTTTCTTCATAACTGAGACTTTCCATACCCCCCAGCTTAGTTGCCCTTCTCTGGACCCTCTCTAGTTCAATAATATGAACAAGTTAAACAAAAGTGGACCAAGTACAGAACCCTGAGGGGCCCCACTGAGAACCTTATAGAGAATGTACCATTAACAACCACCCTCTGTACCCGATCCTGTAGCCAGTTTTCTATCCATGTGCAAACGACTTCACTGAGACCAATAGACCTTAGTTTAGAAAGCAGTTGTTTGTGGGAAACGGTATCAAATGCTTTGGCAGAATCCAAAAAGATTATATCTACTGCATCCCCACTGTCTAGCTTCTTACTCACCTCATCATAAAAAGCAATTAAATCGGTCTGACATGACCTGTCCTTCATAAAGCCATGCTGATTACTGCTCATAATGCCATTCTCCAGTACATAATTTTGTATGTACAAACATTTTTTGCACACAAAAGAAAGAAAATTATTTTTAAAAAAATCACAGCAACCAATCAACAGGTAGCATGTTATGGCCACCTGTAATGCAAACCTCTCGCCTTTAATTAATATGGGGTTTGGGCCCCCAGCAATGGTTTGAAGTAAGACAATTTGGGGCCAATTCACTAAAGTCCGAAAAAACGAGTGATATTTATAGCATGCGTTAAAAATATTATCACTTCTCATATTTTGAGAATTAACGATCGATTCACTAAAAGCGATATTAGCGCACGATATTACACACGTAACAGTTACTTTCTGAAAACTTCTGTTCTGAAAATTACCATTTCCCTGAAAACTGGAGGATGAATCACTCTAAGGCAATCACATACTTGAAAAAATCCGACTGCAAACTCCATCTTGTCACCACAGACAATCACCAGTTGCAGTATTGTATAGTAATGCCTACTTCTGAGAGGCGTTAAGTTTCACAGTAAATATCGCCACATTTTATGCTTTTAACGCTTCAAATATGTTTGTGAATTATGCGTTTGTATTATTTCTAATTAAGATACACCTTTCCTACTCTAAAGCCTGAATGGAAGCTAATAACAATTGGCTACAATTTGTACACAAAATAAAGAAATCATCAAAGCAATTAGTAGCTACATTCTGGATATCACTAGCTGCAAGAAATTATATAAAGATACACTTTTCTTGTGAAAACCAACATTCCCTATGAAATTTGTTCTCAGGCAGCAGGGATCTGATCTGCATCAGAAATGTCTGAATCATGTGTTTTTGCTGGATGGTCTGATTTTTAAAGTAGGATTTAGAGTTGGAGAGGGGATGGGTTAGCAGGCTTCCAAATAAAGACCTCATTATACAGCCTTCTCTCCCCTGCACTTTTTTTTATATTTTAGTTCCCTATTTTCTCCCTCCTTTCTTCTTCTCTTTCTGTTCCTCCTCCTTCATTCTCTCCCCTCCTGCACATCTATCCCTCCCTCCTTTCCTGGATCCTGAAGAACTAAGAGCTGTTCACAGGGATCTGGACTCAACAGAGAGATAGAGGGAGGGAGGAGAAACCAAGAAAGGGAGGGAGAGTGAAAAAAATAAATATTTCCTTGGGAAAAAAGCCCACCTGTATACAGCCGGCCACAGCCGTTACAGGCTCCCCAGTAAGGTAAGTAGACAATCTCAGTTTAGCCTGTCTGGTTTTTTTTTCAAGCACAGGGATTGTTCATCAGTGTCTCATGATTTAAGTTCTTTTCCCAGAACTTCTCTTGTTTGTTTATCTACATAACAAATACTGCAGAATTCCCTAAGGAATAGCAGCACCATGAGACATAGAAGTAACCCTTAAAGCATGCTTTCTTCTAAGTCTTGCACAAAAGATATTTAATTCTAATATTCAGCAAACTGACAGAAAATGTAAAAGTGTCCTTTTTGTCTACTTATTGCTCTAACCTAAGCTCATAAAACAGAAGTTACTGTAACAAACACAAAGAAAAAAGTAAATCTCTTGGCTGAATTCAGCATAGGCAGCATACATTGCTAAAGCTAGCATTATTTTGTGAGACAAGAAAAGTTCCTACTTTAAAAGATAGCTTTGTTTTTGTATTAAGATGTCAGTTTACTATAGCACTGCATTGCAGCTTTGTACCACTAGTCAGTTGCTTGACAGTAGTTACTGTCTAGGTTTACAGAATGATTTTTTTATTATACTGAGCCTTGAGATGGCATATGCAGTAGTGTTATGTCTAGTTAAAATGTTCTTTATACAATGTGCAGGCAACTTTTATCAAACCAGTCTTAGATCTGGTTGTCTAAAATTTGATTAGGGGTAGATGTAAACTACCTAATAATATGTGTGCAACAAGTACCAACTTATGTTATACACCCCATATGTTCTCTCTTCATACAATCACTTTACTCATGTGGCCCTTAGCTACTGATGAAAGTGTCCAGAAGGTGAAATTCAGTATATCCAGTAAAATTAACATTTTAAAAGTAAGAGTAGCAAGTACTGCAAATGCAACAGGAGAAGAATATTAGAATGTGATTAGTAAGTAAGTGTGTAGTAAGTACAACTTACTATCCACTATGTGTCTAGAAAAGACAAATATATTAAGAAATTTTAGAATGTTAAGCCATTTTCAAGACTACTAATCCCACTCCCAGTAAAATGACTATACATTTGAAAGCAGCAGTTAACATGTCTTGGTAAATAAACATATTTTATAGAAAAAGTTGGATTAAAACCCCACTCCTGTAATACAGGACTTACACATACTAAACAACTAATAAGCACGGTACATGACTGAACAATATCCACTGCATTCTGCAACACATGCAACATGAATCTAAATTGATAACATGTTGATTTCATATGGGAATATTAAGGGATGGTAACTCTTCAATAAACTCTGGTTATCTGGGGGGGGTCTGCACTTTGACTTTGTGTCAGTTCTTTATAATACTTCTACATGTAGCACTTATATTAAACATATAACCTATATAAAAGCCTGGAGGTTTGCTGTTCTGAATATATTTGTGAACATGGCTGAAAAGAAAAGGAGCTCAGGAGAGTTAAAGAGCTGTTTCCTTGGAAACAGCTAAGCTTCACCCCCCTCCTTTAATACTGTCCACTTCCACTAGAAAGGCATATAAGAGGAACCAGACCCAGACTGGACAACAACGTCAAGCAGAGAAAGAGAGAGCGAGAGATAGTGTAAATATGATAAGATAATCTAAGAAGAGTCTATCAGTAAAAAAATAATTATAATATAAGGAAGTAAACCAGGAAGGGAATAATATTAATGAACACACTGTTTTAGCTGCAAAAGCAAAAGAAAAGAACCCATACATACTCAAGTCCTTCACCACAGGCAATCAAAGCAGCCAGTAACCCCACTTGCTGTGGTTAAGGTTGAACACCAGAAATATTTTTCCAGGGGGATGGGGAGAATTAATGTCTGCAATAAAGGATAGCATATTAAGGAAAAAGTTAGACGTGCAATATTAGCATACATTTGGCCCAGTCTTTTGTGAAGACTGAATCAATCTTTGCATAGTGCTTAAAATATCCATTAATTTACTTGGGAGAAAGCTATAGGTAGCTATAGGTGCATAGGACTGAGTAGGGTTGCTGTGATGACATTTACATGGACACTACCACCAAAATAATTGCAGTTTCTGTGAAGGCCCAGGTAAAATCAGCTAGATGTGTTATTTATTCTCTGCTCAATGATGTAACTTGTGATTTAATTACATGGGTTAAAATCATGCTCACATCAGTGCAAATTCAAAGTGTCTGCAGTAATGAACCCCAATATGAGTTATATTATTTGTATGAAAATGGAAGTTCAGAAAACTTCAAACTAGACACCGCAAGGTTCATGTATTAGACTAGTGGCACTTATCACTGCTTGGAAGTTTTTAGATTTTATTGTCATAGAAGAATCACAGTGAATTTAATTTTGTTATTAAGGCCTGGCCACAAATTATCTATTGAACTGAGGTCTGGACTCAGTGATTCCATGACATTAACACTGTTGTTTTTAAGCAACTTTTGGGGTTATTGTATATCTGAATGATAATCCTTCCAAGGCTCAGGTTTTTTTGCAGACTGCATCACGTTTTCCTGATCAAAATATAACATAAATACTTCTAAGGTGGTGAATACTTTCTACAGGCACTGTATATCAACTATGAAATATGTAGAAGAGAATTCAAGAACCTGTCACCCACCCACCCTTAGTCCCCTTTAGGACTGCGAAACAGAACAAACAGAATCATCTGATTGGAATGTAAAAAAGATGGTGAGGCCAAGAGCTCCCAGACTCTGCAGCTGTATATAAAATCCTCCATCCAGCTGTTAGCAAGTCTGGGTGGGGCTGAGTGGAAAGATGCTGTATCCTGCTCTACTCTACTTCTTTCTAAGCTCATAAAACATACCCATTTTAAAAATATGACCCTACCCTTGATATAGATTTTTAGATTTTAGATTTTACTTTACTTTGACAGCGCTAGATCACCAGATGACTCAGATGAAGATTTTATCCATGTGAACCAGTAAAGTGTCCTGCTTTTTTACTGTTTAGAAATTTTATAGTGTTTTTCTATTGTTTGGGTTTCTATTTCTTGTTTACCTCGATTTATTTGGCTTCAGGAACAGTGTATGAGAATACACTAAATTATGCAAAGATAAGGGTAACTAGGCAGAGTAACCTATAGTAGTATGTTAAAAAGTGAATGTAGTTTATTATTATTATTATTATTATTACTACACATATTTATAAAATGCCAACATATTCCATGTGTATACATCAAACATACAAGAAAACCTATGCCCACCTTGCCTGCATGTAGTAAAACCATTTCACCCCAGGATAGAATAATCCGATTCTGGAACTTAGTTTACAGCAAATGCAAAAGTATATGATATAGTGACTGGGAGGGGAGGTAAATAAGTAATAAATTAATAGCTTTTTGAATTGTAAGTAATAGATTTTTTTCTATCCTTTGCCCTGATGCACATATCTCTAATAAGTATATACTGTCATAATCATAATTTTGCATGTTATTAGCCTTGGCTGCATGACTAGCCTTAATAAAACACCAATTCATACTGTGCCAGGTTAGTTTCTTTCAGTAAACCTTTTAACTGCACTTCATAAGCATTTTTACACTGTTCAAAGGCAGACAAAACTTGAATTAAATAAATAGATAACATTTTTGCCATACACTTAGCTGTTGAACATTTAATTAGCAAGATAGGTTAAAAAAAGTTGAGCAAGCCCTTTGCAAAGTTGCCTATAAGTTGATCCAGAAGAAGAAAAACAGGCCAGCTGCCATTTCAAACAGACAGGAAAAAATACATTCTTTTGCCTGGCTCCCACCTAACAGTTGGATGGATCCATGGAACAGCCAGAGAAGGGTACAAGATTTGGATAATAACTTCATACATGTAAAAGTGTTTTCAGATTTAAAAGTGCTATGGACATAACATTTTATGGGGCAAAACTTTATATTTCCCCATTGAAAAACAAATGAAACCTTTGTTGTTGTGTGCCGTCTGTTTGCAATTAAGAAATAGATGTGTATGGCATGGTATTTCAGTTTCATTTACCACGCATTGGCTGTGAGTGAAATACAATGAAAATTCTATGAAACACTTAGGAGGACACTGATTTACAATGACATTGGGCCCTCAGAATCATTTGCCAGTGTATGTGCACCATACAATGCTTCTTCAGTGGGGTGGTAAACTAATAGTCAAGTCAAGTAACTAATAGTCAAGTGACAGATCACCCACAGGAAGCAACAGGAACACCATACTGACTGTTTCAAAGCAATCTGTTGTCCTATTAGGGAGTTGGCAGATAGTAAGATTAGTCGCCTGCAATAAATCTTCCCTACTGCAGGCGACTAATCTTCCCGAAATGCCATCCCACCAGGAATAATGTAAATGCCAGTGGAATAGCATACAAGTCACTTTGCTTTTCCATAGTCACCAGAAGTTACCTCACAAGGAAACTTCAGGTGACTTTGGAAAACCGAAGCAGCACATATGCCATCCCACCTGTCGGGCGAAGATTTATTGCAGGCGACTAATCTTCCCATGTGCCTCCTCCGTTACTGTACATTTGAATCTCTGCCTGATCAGGTGAAGTATCAGAGGAGGGGCCGGGCAGTACATTGAGGGGGTGTGGGGTTGATGTAGGGTGAAGACACACAGAGCTACTAGTAGCAGCTACTTGTCATGGCTACAGAAATAGACAATGCTGATCATTTACTAATTATTGTCTCTCTGTGATTTTTAGCAGAGGCAATTCTCTGTATTGCCTATGGCATGGTATTTTCTGGCATTAAGTAGCTGTGACAAGTAGCTGCTAATAATTAGCTCTGTGTGTCTTCACTAGAGGGTAGGAGAGATAGAGGTTGATCTAGGAGCAGAGATTAGGGTGGATTAGTAGAGGATCATGGGTGTAGCAAAAAGCAATTATAAATTTATTACCAGGTACATTGCCTGTAAATTTTTAATTCTGGCTGGTATTTTACTAAGTAGGCTGTTGAAATACTGTACAGGTGGCAAGTGCTCTGCTCATGATAGTCTCTCCCAGGCTTAAACTGGCACTGTGGAGAGATATATAAAAATAAAATAATTTCCTATCCGCAACTTTCATAACTTGTAACAACCACTTCTTGGATTTCTTTGTAGAAACACCTCCAGGCTTGCCTAAAAGAATATTAAATGTTAGGCACATTTTAGTAGTGCAATTAACATTCAACAGTTAGTGACACCCATATTCCACTCCTTAAAGGACATGTCAACGCCAAAAATAATTTTTTGCTTAATAAAAGAAAACATGATTCCAAGCAACTTTCCAATGTGAATTTATCGAAAAATTGTAGTGCTATAAAAGTTATTTGTAAATGTTCTTGCTATTATAAGCAGCATTTGCTGAACTCCTGGTTGTTACTTTTTAAACAATGTTGCCAGGGTCAATCTCCTCCAGCAAGACAAGCATGTCTGTCCGCTGACTTGTGTTATATTGTTTCAAGCATTAGGCAAAAATGTATATTTTGGGTTGACTTGTCCTTTAATGTTACAATCACATTGTCTTTTTTAAAGGTAAAGGGAATGTTATGCCTTCCCAGCTGTGTAAGGCAAATATTGGACCAAAGTTCTCAACAGAAATCTAAACCTTTTCTTAGGGTCCTTACAGGGTAAAGTAATAAATGGCTTTTGTTTGCTAGTTGTCTAGTAACCCATAGCAACCTATCAGCATGTAGCATTTCCTGTGAGTGTGTTAGGCAACCCCAGTTAGATGATCTCCTTTAGAAGCCAACCTTTAAAGGAGACATTTTATATAAAAAATAATATTCAGTTATAATACTCATCCTCCCTCAATGTGAAATGATGCAGAAAAAAATAAGATTTGAAAGCATTTTACCTCCTAAAATTGTCATTATATGGTATATAGAAAACAATCACAGCAGGCAGACAAGGGGAGGGAAGGGAAGGGCATGAGCAGGAACTGTGACATCACAAAGCCCCGCCCACCCTTTGCATATTCACTGCACTTTAAGTAGATGCTGCTCTGTTATTGAAGCAGATCAGGGCCAGAGGCTCCCAGCCACATACTGAAGAGTCTAAACCGGAAGCTTGCAAAAGGGGTGGGTAGAGCACAGTTTTCAAGCAGTTATGGGAATATTTGAACCCAAAGGTATTAAAATAAAAGCACTAACTTTTATTTTACATTATATTACATGGTTTAGTGCATTGTAAAAATGTATGGTATATGTCCCCTTTAAACATAGCATATACCCTCTCATAAACCCATAAGGCATATTATAGCTTCATATCTTTTAGATCATAAACTCTTTTGGGCAGGGCCCTCTTTACCTTTTGTATTGATTATTGGTTGTTTTTGGTATGAAAACCTGTATGACTATTGTATACATACATTTATTGTACAGTGCTGCAATATATATTGGCGCTTTATAAATATTGTGGGGGTTCACTCGCTGGTAGGCTGCAAATGAGGCGACTTCACACACCAAGACCGGTGTAAGGGCTTCCTGCCCGCGTTTATTTTTCAGCGGCTGCAGAAGTTTCCCCTCGCAGGGGGTATAAAACAACAGTTTGAACAGAAATATCAAGCCTCCTGGCTAACACAAAAATAAATGCTTCTCTTTCTCCTGAAGCTGAGCAAATCCAGCAGCGTGTCTCTCTCTCACACACACACAGGCTCATCAGCTCCCCTGAACAGCTTCAGGTGTACTACAAATAGGCCTAGGGCCTCCTGAAAAACCTGGCCTATGGATTTGGGAATCCACCCACCCTGCTCTTGCGGATTCCCAGTAAGACCAGCCCCGGATCAACAATTTAAAAAAACTGCAGAGAAACAAAGTGTTTCTATGCCCCAAAACACTGCTGGTCTCACCTCAGTAAAAATGTCTGAGAATCCGTGGCCCAACATACATGTTGTCAATCACTTTTCCCCAGGAAACCGGGGACCTTTTTGTCACCATACCACAATATGTAATAATAAAAATAACCTAAAGTCCTAGTAGTTTACCACTCTCTGCACCCTGGGCTGTGTGGAAGATGCTGGAGTCCACATGTCCTGCTCCTTGCTGGTCTTAGGAGGTGGGGGTTCCTTATATTCTATCCATCCATGAGCAACCTCCACTGTAAACATATTGTTATTGTTCCTTCCTTGTGGATCCTTACATCTTGGGCAGGCCACGCCTGTCATAAGGCAAGGTAAGAACCTTGCCTCAGGTGGTAGGGAGTGACCAGTTACCAGGGGCAACAAGAATCCACATCTGGTAACTTTAAGCACAAAATTTTAATTTATAAAATATATAATGCTCTCTGCATTTGCTATGCAGCCCCATATGGACCTGAACAGACGCTAAAGTTGTAAGCAGGGGGCGGCATCGGGGCAGCTGCTGTCTATGGGTGCTCCTTCCAGCTGGGGACGCACCTAGGACACAGGAAGGTGGGATGTTCACTATTTGTGATTCACTCACACATCTTCCCTCGTTGTGGCAGAGGGCCCATGGTCATTGGTCTTTAATAGGGTACTCCTCCCTCTGAAACCACATTAGGATCTCCTATTGTTACAGGAGGCTCTACTTCATCTCCATCAGAGATGATGGAACACTTTCACAGGTGCAGTTGTAGAACTGGACTTCTTCCTCTCACTGGCCTTTTGAGGATGCCTTTAGCTGGGACATACTAGCTTCCAAGGCCATCACTGCCTACTTGGGGAGATCTTATTTTTAGTCAGGAGCCCCATCCAGCACCTAGTTTGATCAAAATCAGGTGAGGGCTTGGTAGACTTCTGCCTCATACCTGCCACAAATTGGAATTACCCCAATGATTACTTTCCTGATAAAGAATTTAACCCAGTCTCCTACCAGAACCACACTCTTGACATGATAAAGACTCTTGAGAGTATCTCTGTGCAGTTTTAGCACACAGCTCTGCCTTGCACATCCGCTCACTCTAACACACAGCCTACTGTGTGGGGTTGTTCACCTTCAATATCCAAATCTTATTAAACCACCAACAATGCCCTCAGCTTGTCAGAAAATCAATTTTCCATAAAAAAGTAAAAGGTCCACTGTAAAAGCTACTTTCTAAACCTGTTAAATCAGTACTTCTTCTGTCTCTCTGATTAGTTTTCCGAATGATAGAAGTGGCCTACTTTAAACCTGAAACACTCAGAACTTCTTATATACTTACAGCATCACATCCAGGCTTTGTCTTTACTTTTTTCTATTAGACCAATTATTAATTGCTTCTGCACCCTAACCAGTTGCATAAATTGAAAGGTCATTGGTTAATTTCTTCCTTGCAATGGCAAATGCACTGGAATATATTGACTGGCTATACATACCCACATTAGATCAAGAACGAAGTGTTCCTGGGCTTCTTCTAGGTTGATGAGATTATTGGGTTTAAATGCTCCAGGGAAGGAAATATGGGTAGACAGCATAGAAACTTACCTATGGTTATCAATTTTGCTCAGTTCCAAAAATGTTCTTGTAGTTTATTGCTGCTTTATCCAAATCTGATTACCTCAATTCATCAAAGTCATTTTGCATGTGTTAATAGTCATATCGCAAATGACTATACAGTATATATGCAAAAATCTCAGTTATCACAAAGCGCTATGTCCATTGCATTGCGATAATTATCAAATAGAAATAGTTCTACCGCATAATTCACAGACATATTTTAAGCATTAAATGCATGAAATATTGCAATAATTACTGTGAAACTTAACACCTCCTTGGAGTGGGCATTACTAAACAACATTGCAGTTCGTGATCATCTGTGGTGACAAGATGGAGATTGCAGTTGGATTTTTTCTTGAATGTGAACGAGAGAATCAAGTATGTGATCGTCCTAGAGTGATGCATGCTCGAGGTTTCAGGGAAAGATCAACTCTAGATGGATTATTAGAGGAGGAAATAGTGAGGTGCTATAGATTAAGTAGAGCAGCAATCTATTGCCTGTATGAGGTACTGGAGCCTTATCTTCAGCCACTAACACACAGAAGCCATGCTGTACCTGGCATAGTGAAACTTCTGTGCTTCCTTTTTTTTCGGAATCAGAAGTTTTCAGAAAGTTGTAGGGATATACGGTGGAGTCTCACATTCAACATTTTCACCGGTCCTGGATGCAATACATTCAGTGTCTGGGAATTATATCAAGTTTCCCATGAATAGAAATGAGTGGAACACTGTAAAAAGAGATTTCTATTGTGTCAGTGGCACCCCAAATGTCTTAGGTGCCATAGATTGCACCCATGTGGCATTTAATCCACTACAAGACAGAGAGCATATTTTCCGGAATCGAAAAAATTACCATTCTCTGAATATCGTATTTGTGACAGTAAGATGAATATCATGAGTATTGTCTCAGGATTTCCAGACTTGTCACATGATTCTTACATCTTGAAGCAGTCCAGATTATAAGGTGATTTTGAAAGTGTAAAAATGCCTCATGGATAGTTTTTAGGTAAGTATTTGTGCCATGTCTATCAGAAGTTTGCTATAATTGCTTTCTGTCTCCCACTGTGAAACCAGGGCAAGCAGGCCCTGTTTTCACAGTGGGAGACTGAAAGCAGCTTATTTTATTTCATGATCTTAATCTTATTTTATTTCAGGAGATGCTGGCTACCCATGTTATTGGGAGCTAATGACTCCAAAAACCAGGACACATACAAGGGCTGAATCTGCTTTTAATGAAGCACATCTGTGCGCGGTCTGTACGTGAAAGAACTTTTGGGGTTCTGAAGAGCCGCTTCAGATGTCTCGATAAGTCAGGAGGAAGCCTAATGTACAGCCCCAGTAAAGTGTCCCAAATTGTTATAGCATGTGCTGAACTGCACAATATTGCCAACCGTCATGGATTGCCTGGATTTGTGTCTGATGATCTAGATCAGTGCTGTCCAACTGGCGACACGGCCCGCGACCCCCCTCTGTGTGGCCCCCACCTGTCTAGCTGCTTTGATGGCTTACCTTTGTGTAAGATTTAAATGGCATCAGTACTAAGATTAACTGGCCCCCCGCATGGTTCACACCTCAAATTCCATCTGTAATCCCCCTGTATTGTTTAAACATGTAATCCTCTGTACTGTTTACACCTTTTAATCTCTGCAATGTGCAACCCCTGCATTGTTCACACCTCAGGCTGTAATCACCCACATTGTTCACCTGTCCACACCTCAGACTGTAGAAACAGTGCCAGCATTGTGTCATTGTATGTACTGCCTGACCTATGCTGCATGTGTGTATGGCACACACAGGCAGCATAGGGCAGACAGAGCATGGAACACACAGGCAGGGTAGGGCAGGCAGAGTATGGCACATACAGGCAGCATAGGGGCAGGCAGAGTATGGAACACACAGGCAGGTTAGGGCAGGCAGAGTATGGCACACACAGGCAGCATAGGGCAGGCAGAGTATGGCACACACAGGAAGAATAGGGCAGGCAGAGTACTGCCTGTGTGTGCCATACTCTGTGGGAGGTGAACCTGGCAGGGGTTTGTTCTTGGAGTTTGTTAGCAGTTGGAAATAGCCATTAAATGGTTCCTAAGGTGTATAATTATGTGCTGGGGGTTGATGTGCTATCCACAGGGTAGGAGGAGGCATATGGAGTCAAGGGTGTGTCTTAATATGACTTAATATAATTCTTTCACATATGAATGAAATAGTAAAAAGGTAAATGTTGATTTACATAGCACTATAATCACATAGGACTGATGTTCTGATGTTAATGTTTTGTAACATTATTGGTTAGTACCAGATTTGGCCTTGAAAAATATAAAAATAAAATTTGGAAAAAAAATATAAAAATAACTCTGTTTAATGTCTGTGTAAGATTTATCAAATTGTAAAATTAGAGCACAAAACAGTAAATTATCTCAATTAATTTTTAGAATCAAAAGATCTTCTTTACATTCACCCATTGATAAAAACACCTCTACAAATTTCAAACAAATGAATAGATATTGGTGGAAATTTACAGTGATGAACTCTAATTAAACACTTTAAATAAATTTGCCCCTCAGCATATCAACAAAACATGGGAAATGGTTTCTTCGTTGTATTGAAGAAGTGCTTGCTGAACTGTCTGCACTATCTTTCCTACAACAGCATGTTGCCACTACTCGAATGCTATCTATAACACTTAGCAACTTTTTGCTCAAGTCCTGTTGACAATTACTTATGTTATCTAAAATTACATTTTGTTTTTCCAACAAAGTAATATGCTGTTCCTTGACTTTTAAGTCTTTCTCATGCATCTATAACAGAGCTGCCTCGTATGAGGCTTGTCATCCCTGACTCTTGTTGTAACGTGTTGTGGTGATACACAGATCAAGATGAACAACATGCAATTTTTTCATGAGAGATTTTTGATAATTGATAAGAGACTTATGGACTTTGGTGTAATAGTACTATTTGTGGATAATCAGTTACATTTTCAGAACACTGTTTTGCATTATCATCAACAATAAACCTTCTGTCTTCCATTTCAGGATATTATTGGGGTTCACTGAGGAGTTGTCTTGCTGACTTTCCAACTGAGTCAGCTCTTGGACCTCTTGAGTCACCTCTTGCCTACGATTAAGTGCACATGCGCACAAAACGTGTTAGGCGCTTTGTTTTTAAATGGATTAATAAAGACCGATTTTAGCCAACATCCTTGTCCAGTGCACTTGGAATTCTTTTGTCTTTCTACATTTTGCCCTTTCAGCTACGGGTTCGGGGCTCTGAGCACCCGGACCACTTCTGGACAATGGTGAGCTATTCAATGTTGATTTGATTTTCCTTAAGTGCTTTGGGATCCTGAAAGAGATTTGTCTTGAGACAGACTCAGGGTTTATACAGCCAAGTCTCCACTGTTTGCTGGGTACGAATTGATATTATTATCCTAATGTAAGCCATTTTGTTTATTCTTTTATTTATTTATTTACTTATATATAAATATATGGTTTTGGGTATGCTCTTTATGCTGTTCTACCTCTTGGACCTTTATCTAAAAAATTATATATTTTTTTAAGGACCATGTTCATCATGACATGAAACATACAAGTTGATGGAGAATGCTGTTATTCTTTTATTTTTTGAGATTAAAAATGAACGAAAAAACGATAAAACATCTCTTGTGTACATTAATTAAAATTAAAAAAAAGGTGCAGTCTTTAGCCATACACACTGCAAGGCAAAAACAAAAGGTTGAAAGATTGACTGCACATAACTACAAGATTAACTGACTGCACATAACCCAGCAAGACACACATGTACAATAACACACCTATCTCATTGCCAATACACTGCACTTCTCTCATTTAAACACCTGCATTATACAGGGAAACAATTCACTCTCATGCCATTGCAGAATCTTGACACAACCCACGTCTCCTCAAAACTTAGTAAACAATATTACCTGGAATGCTAGAAAGTGACGATTGTCTGCCTTTGCTTTTAATAGCTGTTAGTGATGAATCTGCTTGAAAAAAAATATGATCACATTAACAATGAGCTTCTCTGTAAGTGAAAAGACACTTATATTAATGTAATTGGACCTACCGTTGATTACATTTCTGTCAGAATCAAAAACACCAGCGACACCAGTCACACAGTCTCTGTGAATAAGAAGCATCAGCATTTCTACATTTCTACAACTACACCATGCAAGTCCAACTTGGCAATGATAAAATAGACATTACCCCCAGAAGTATTGAGGAAATAATCTATTAACCAAACCTATCCAGACCAGTATCCCAGTTCTACTCATTACTCAAAAAAACAGGAAACCTAGTACGTAGGCAGAAAGATATCCCTCACTTGACACCTAAAATGTCAACCGAGATCTTATAATCTTGATCTAATACAGTCCTAATCAGCTCAAAAGATAAGATGATCAAGTTTGGATTTCTCCATAGAACCTACCTAACCCCCTTTAGACTCCACTTGTTAAACCCTAATATATTCCTGATATTTGTCCAAAGTGTTCGCATTCCCGAGTCAATTACATTCAGTACATATGGTGCGGAAGTGCCCGCACATTAAAAAAAATAAAAAATATTTAAAGAAATCAGCCGCCTATTAGAACTCATGGTACCCTTAGACTTAACACTACTGTTACTAACACTACTGTTACTAAACTAAGTGGAAGTAACAGCTCCCACTATAGCAGAAAGAATGCTATTATGCTTCTTCTTTATACAAGCAAAAAGGCTAATAGCATTTAAATGAAACTCCCTAAAAAAAGACAATGGACTGAAATTAACATTAGAGGATGTCCCCAAAAATGTGGTAAAGTGTGGACTGCTTGGCTATCTGAACACTTACCGACATTATTACTTTAAATGTGAGTCAGTTTCAATTAGCATAATCTGTATCATAACCAGCATGTGGTCAAGGATCTCATGATGGTAAGGCGTTGATTGTATTAGCATGATTGGAGCTATGTGGTGTTATTAACTCTTTAACTACCAAGCACATACTCCGTACATGCTGGCAGAAAAAGGCTTTATCTGCAGAGCATGTACCCTGTATGTTCTTGGGCAGGTAATGATTTCTCTCTGCAGAGGTAGCATGTATCAGTCAGGAACAATGACAGCCCCTTGGGCAATGAGTCAGGGGTGATGCCATGCCAGTCCTGCGACGATCGCATTGCAGGACATGACAGCCTTTTTGGCATTGAAATCTAAAGTATGCAGCTTTCTGGAGCAGTGCCTCGAAAAATTTGGTAGCGTACTACTGGGAGTTTTTGAGAAAATCTCCATAAAACCAGTAATCAGTATTTGGTACTGACACATTCAGGAGACATGGGACTTTCCAAATCAGTATTTTCATGAATAAAATCATTTATGTTTCTGGTATATGTATATTATAATATGGAAAAAAATCATATTTTAGACATTTAAAAGCCTATATCTCGTTCCATAAGTGGAATTACACAAAATTTCTAGCATATTTTGAAGGCTTAGGTTGAGAAAAAACAATATATGGTTTTCCTGGGTAAATATTCCCCCTATAAAGTGAAAGTTCAGCCATGACAAAATTGACTGCCAGTGAAAGGTTTAAAGCTATCCTTTGTCTGTTCAAAAGACTCAGGCTATAAAGAATTACATTTTGCCAAAAGTTTTAGAAGAAAGTCTACTTTCCCTGCTGGAGCTAGGTTCTTCTTTGCTCAAAAGAAGCATGGGAGTCTTAGAGGTCTGAATAAAATTATTGTTCAAAACCACTATCCCCTTCCACTAATTCCTGAACAGACTAAAAATAAAAAACAAAATCTTCTCCAAGTTAGATTTATGTGGGGGCATACAATCTCATTTATATCTGCCAGAGAGATGAGTGCAAGACAGTATTTAATACCAGGGATGGTCATTGTGAGTATTCATTATGAGTATCTTGGTTTATAGTGTCCTTAGCCGTTTTAAGGACTTCATTGTGGTCTACTTAGATGACAACAAGATGTTTCCCCCCTCTCTGTTTGAGCATGACTTTAAACCTAAAGCCATTCAGCATTCTTGAGGTTTTCTATCTTTTATAGAAGGTTTATTAAAGGGTTTTCACAGATTGTTATCCAAATTACAGCTCTCACTTGATAAGAGTCTAAAGCCTCCTGGTTGCCTGAAGCTCAAAAAGCCTTTTGAACTTTTGTTCAGCTCTGCTCCTGTTTTGGAATCCTTGGTCCTTGTGGGTTAGGTTTACCGGATGGTCCTGCATACCCCAATCTGACACTGGGTGCTACCTTGTCTCAGCGATTCAGTTTCCAAGGTTCTTTACACTCATGTGCCTTCTTCTTTCGGAAACTGTCTCCTACAAAAGAAATTATGATTTTTGCAACCATGAGCTATTGGCTGTGAAATTGATCTTGGACAAGAGGTGCCATCTTTTGAGAGGTTCTATGGAACCTATAATGTTTCTTATTTTCTACAAAAACCTTGAGTAGACTTAATCCACAACAAGCCCACTAAGCATTTTTTTCTCCAGATTAAATTTCCTATAGGCTTCCAAAAATGTCAAAGCTCATGCCTTGTCTTGGTACCTAGTTTCTGAAGAGGTCACTGAATGCTTTCCCTGCCCCATTATCTCTCCTAAGCACGTTATTTCCTCTGTAATTCTGGCTTTGCCTGCTCACTAAAGAGTGTGATCTTCCAATCAGTGCCTGAGGTGAACTTAGACAGGTCTTAATATCTTAGACTACATGCAATACTTGGGGTCATTTATAAACACGGATTTGCACTAGGCAGTGACTCATGGCAACCAGTCAGATGATTGCTTTCAGTGTTCAACCTGCTGCTGGCTGTAAAAATATAACCACTAATTGGATGCTCTGGCTTACTGGCCAGGTACAAATTTGTCCATTGTTTATAAATGAGCCCCATTGTGTGTTTGGAAGCAGGAATGTTTGGTATATAGAGTTTCAAAATCCATAAGGTCTGTGTTTAGGGAATTTTTATGTTGTGTAACAGCATACCAATGTTTGATTATTCAGAGTAATTATATATTCTTTGGCACTAACGTCTTTAAAACTTTTAATTTAATTTTATTTACCTTCAAACACCCTTAATATTTCAACCCTGGAGTGAAGTCTGGGTTGTTTATTACTACTTTAAACAAAGGCATCAGGAGCAAGAAGTTGACCAAAAATCTCCAGAAGGCCAGGAACAGGAAGTTCTTGCTGCCTGATGCCATTCTTTAAGAGTTTTGCTAGTTAGATAAATAGAGGAGGATGTAATTAGTCTAGTTTAAGTACCTAACCAACACCTAGAGCGTAGCGAGATGGGGTTTAATTTTTTTTCTCTAATTGTATCCATTATTTTACTTTTATAAAGATTCCTCTATCGTTTGGCCCCTACAGAGGTATATTTCCATATATTGTATTTTACCCCAGATGAATATCAGGACCTTGTGATTGAATATATTAAAGATTGCGCTGGGGTCAAAAGTAGGAATGGTCTGGATATAAAAGTTAACGTTGATGGTGTTAATTTTTAGTAGGACTGCATCTTAAAGGACATGTCAACCCCAAATATATTTTTTGCCTACTAAAAGAAAACCTAATTCTAAGCAACTTTCCAGTATCAACTTATTAGTGCTTTAAAAGTTATGTGTAAATGTAATTGCTATAGAAAGCAGCATTTGCTGAACTCCTGGTTTTACTTTTTAATCAATGTTGCATGTGCCAGGCTACTCCAGCAAGACAGGGATTTCAAACACCAGAGCCACCAGAGTAGAGAATAGAAAGGACAGGCAGACACTGCTTTTAATAGCAGCTATATATACAAATAACTCAAAAAACATAAAAAATTTGGAATGAATGCATATTGCAAAGTTGCTTGGAATTAAGTTTTCTTTTAGTAGGCAAAAAAAATATTTTTGGGGTTGACATGTCCTTTAAGAGTCCACTTCTCTGTGTCTGTGATGATATTTAGAAAGATTTTTGTGAGTATATAACTTTTCCAACTCCAGTTGGATTAATCTATGTAATAAAGTTGGACTTCCTGATAAAGGGGAAGTTACCTTTTTGTTTTCTTTGTGAGGAAGACAAATCTTCAGCACCTCATGTACAAAGAATTATTAGATTTTAGCAAGAACCTGCCTTTCCAGATCTACAGTATCTAAACTAGGGATTAACATAGTAACAAAGTAGAAGAGGTTTGCTAAGAAGCATACCAAAAAAAAGGAGCATTTTTCTTGGTTATGTCCACAAGTGGACCAGTTTTGGTCAGTGGTTACTACTCTCCTAGCTGAGAACCTAGCTTTTCTGAATTTGTTTACCCCACAGGTTTGCATTCAAAGATGAACTAATCTTCACATATTATGCATGAGTCAAAGATAGAATGTTAATATTCTATGCTAGGGAACTAATTGCAAGGACATGCTATCCCCCTACATTACAAAACTGCATAATGTTGGTTAATCCATCCCTACCCCTTATTAAGCTTACTTTACTGGCCAGGGGTAACCCAAATGTTTTGACAAACTATGAAATGTGTGGCGGGAGGCTTGTTTTGGGAGGCCAGGGCAATTTGATACCACTAAATAATAAAATAATTAGGCCGGAGTCAGATTTTGTTATTAAGAACACTGGCTAATTTATTGTGCAACAACCTATGCAATATACATTAACTCAAATAAGCATTATACTGTTTTTACAGTAAGCTGCAATCTCTAGCTTCTGACTGCTGTCCCAACACCTTATTTTATGTTATTCTATTTTTGTCTTAAGGCTAATGTACCATGGGGAGATTAGTCACTGCGATTTTTAAAAAGCAAGTTCCAGCAACAAGTCGCGAGCCTCTTCCTTCTTCTGTCTTTGTGCCGATTGTGATTGCTCTGCATCAACGATGTGCTTTAGAGTTATTTACAGTGACTTTGTATTCTCTCGCTTTCTAAAAAGGTATTCAGCCCTTGAAACTATCTAGTGTATCTGCCAGCACAACCACTTCAGGAAAAGAACTCCACAGCTTTGCAGCTCTTGGTTTAAATGCAGGGTTGGACTGGGACGCTGGTGCACTGAGAAAAAACCTGGAGGGGGCCTGACGGGTTGTGGGGGCCCCTGCAGGGCGTGCGAAAGCCAAGGCAGGGGCCCCTTGGGTGTGCAGGGACCCCTGAAGCAGCAGTCCCAGTGGGCCCTGCACCCCGTGTAAATGAAAATCCTTTTTATATTGTAAGATGGATCTGAATGAATGCCATAAAGTCTTATTAAAGGATCTAGATTAATAATGCATCAGTACGTATATTTTTTGGTCCCCTTGCCATAGTTATGATATTCCCTATTAAGAACCTTTTCTACAGTGTAAACATTTCTAGCTTGGCCAACCAATCCTCATAACTGAGACTAATTAACTAACTATAAGTTAGATTGAAAAAAGACACACGTCCATCAAGTTCAACCTTAATGTCTATATATAACCTGCATAACTGGTAGGTGATCCAGAGGAAGGCAAAAAAAAACCTCATCTGAAGCCTCTCTAATTTGTCGCAGAGTAGGGAAAATTCCTTCATGACTCCAAGCTGGCAATCAGACCAGTCCTTGGATCAACTTGTACTAAGCAATCTCCCATAACCTTGTATTTCCTCACTTGCTAAGAAGCGTTGTAACCCCTTTTTGAAGCAATCTAATGTATCAGCCAGCACGATTGATTCAGGGAAAGAATTCCACAACTTCACAGCTCCAAATCCTTTCTTAATATTTAGACAGAACCTTTTTGCTTCGGAATGGGTGCCCTCGTGTTAGTTGGAAGGAACTTCTGGTAAATAAAGCATTAGAAAGATTATAATAGGATCCCCTCATATATTTTAAAATAGTTATCACATCACCCCTTTAGCACCTCCTCTATAGTGTAAACAACCCTAACTTGGCTAGTCTTTTTTTTATAACTGAGACTTTCCATACCCTTTACCAGCTTAGTTGCCCTTCTCTGTACCCTCTCTAACTGAATAATGTCCCGTTTGAGCACTGGAGACCAAAACTGAACAGCATATTCTAGATGGGGCCTTACCAGCACTCTGTAAAGTAAAAGAATAACCCCCTCCACCCACAAATCTAAAACAGCTCAAAACCTTGTTGTTTGCCCTTGTAGCTGCTGACTGGAATTGCTTGCTACAGCCACATTTATCATTTACAAGGCCACCAATCCATTATGGATTTGCCTAGTGCAGTCCCATTAAGGGTATAAGTGGCTTGCATATTTTTACAACCCAGGTACATGACCTTAGATTTATCCACATTAAATCTCATCTGCCAGTTAGCCGCCCATATTGCTAGTTTGTCAAGATCCTGCTGCAAGGATGCCCTCTGTACCCAATATTGTAGCCAGTTTCCTATCCATGTACAAACAACTTCACTAAGACCAACAGACCTTAGTTTAGAAAGCAGTCTTTTGTGGGGCACAGTTTCAAATAACATAATTTTGTTAACATGATATAAGCTTTTTGTTATTTATTCATTCTTAGGCTATAGTTTTACTTTAATGATATTTAGCAGACCTAAGGTATGGTGATCCAAACTATGAAAACATCCCATATCCGGAATACCCCAGATCCCAAGCATTCTAGATAAAATATCCTATACCTGTTTTCTATTTAGAAAATAATGAGTTTTGTAAAGGTAAGCACTCATTAAATGTTCTACAATGTACAAGTCTCTAACTAGTAATCTCTTTATTTTATTGCCTCCCTAGTTATAATTGGATCCCAAAAGTTGACTATGAGAGCCCAGGTTATTCTCCTCATTCCTTTGATCTTGATTTTGATCTTTGAGGTGAATGGTCAGCGACGCAAACCACGGCCCACAGTGGTTCGACCTCCTAAGAAGCCTACTCCACCAGCACGAGAACCTGTAGAACCAACTGAGTTGCCTCCTCCTCTTCCTCCAGGACCTCCATCTGTCTTTCCAGACTGCCCCCGTGAATGCTTCTGTCCTCCCGATTTTCCATCCACAATCTACTGTGACAGCCGCAACCTGCGCAAAGTACCAACCCTCCCTAACCGTGCCCGTTATGTCTATCTGCAAAACAACTTTATTGATGATCTGCAAGAGGAGTCTTTTAAAAATGCAACAGAAATACAGTGGATTAACCTGGACAATAATCGCATCAAAAAGGTGGAAAAGAAAATCTTGGAAAAGATGAATAACTTAACCTATTTATATCTAGAGAAAAACCAACTAAAGGAGATGCCATCTTATTTGCCCTCAAGACTAGAGCAGCTTCGCCTTAGCCGCAATCAAATATCCAAGATACCTTCAGGGGTATTCAGCAAGATGGAACACTTGGTCTTACTGGACCTGCACCACAACAAACTGAGTGATGGAGGCTTTAGCAAAAATACATTCAAAGGCCTTAAGAACCTTATTCAGCTAAATCTAGCCCACAATATTCTGAGGAAGATGCCTCAAGCAGTTCCTGAGTCTGTCAATCAGTTATTTCTAGACAGAAATAATATAGAGGACATTCCAGCAGACTACTTTAAGGAACTCCCTAACTTGGCCTTCTTAAGACTCAATTACAACCAGCTCTCTGATAAAGGATTGCCTAAAAACTTATTTAATGTGTCCAGCCTCCTGGTACTGCAGCTTGCCCACAACAAGTTAACAGTGGTTCCACCAATTAGCATCAAGCTGGAACATCTATATTTGAATGACAACATAATTGAAAGTGAGTGGCATGTCTGTCTCTTTATACTAAGTTTCAACAGTGTGAGGAATAAGCTTTCAACAATTAGGCACTAATGCACAAATGAAAATTACTCTAAAATGTAGTAGTAAGATTAAAACACATTTTATGTAAAAGCTTAGTACTTACTAAAAGCACTACTATTTTAGAGTTGTTCCTCAAAAGCAAAACTAATGTCAGCAATTTAATATATCATAAGTAGTTACCTGGTCATCATTGTATGACAAAGAATTTTTATATAGTTACTTTTAAATGACAAAGCCAATTTCCTCCTGCCATTGCAGCTATTTAGTATTCCTGTTTCTGTCCAGGTAGGTAGTGGTCTTTACTTTTTGCTAGCATGCACTTTGAAAACTCTAAAGAAAATGAGCTCAATCGTCTTTCTTTGTACACCACAATTGTCTTCTTTCCCATGACAGCTGTTTACTTGTGCTGCCATCTTCCTTAAATAATTGTCTGTCTGTGTCAATTTGTCTTTCTTTATACATGTTTCTTTTCTTCATGGTCCAATGTATGTATTTATATACTAACATGTTTCTATTGTGTCTGAGTATGTCTCCTTGCATCTTTCTATGTTTGTACCTGTGTATCTTTGTCTAATTTAGTGGTGCTATGTCAAAAAAAGAATGCTAAAAGACATGAACATTAGAAGCACTCTGGATGTGAATAGTTCTCCCATACAACTCAATTCCAAAACCTTACTGAAAAGTGTTTAAAATCAATTAATGTTTACACAATTAGTGCTTGGTGCGCTTCATTTGATGCATTTGGAGTATAGAAAACAGTTTATTGGCAACAGTGAGAATGTGAATATATATTTATGAATCTTAGGGGCGTTTTTTTCGTAATGATCGGTATTTTGCGATTTTTTCGGAAAATTATCGCGACTTTTTCGTTACCAATACGATTTTTGCGGAAAAACGCAAGTTTTTCGTAGCCATTCCGAAAGTTGCGATTTTTTCGTAGCGTTAAAACTTGCGCAAAAAGTTGCGATTTTTTTCGTAGTGTTAAAACTTGCGCAAAACGTCGCGCCTTTTAAGTTTTAACGCTACGAAAAAAGCGCAACTTTTCGCGCAAGTTTTAACGCTACGAAAAAATCGCAACTTTCGGAATGGCTACGAAAAACTCGCGTTTTTTCGCGCAAATCGTATTGGTAACGAAAAAGTCGCGATAATTTCCGAAAAGTCGTAAAGGCGCCGAAAAAATCGCAAAAATACGAAAAAGTCGCAAAATGTTCGTTTTCCAATCGGAATTTTTCCAATTCGGTCGGAATTCGTGTCTTAGTAAATCAGCCCCTTAGTGTTAAAAATTAGCAGAAAGTCTCTTTTATAGGTATTGTAATCAAATGATTCATTGAGCGGAACTTTTATCACATCCCCCCTTATATATGAAGCAGTGGTAGCCCTTATACCATACCAGTCAGTAAGATTAATGGCCATCACCAAGGTGTGCAGTTGCAATCTTGTAATTAAAATTGAACATCATCCACTCATGAACTGGGGACTCTGCTGCCGTCGCCAATGGCTGGCACACCCCAGGAAACCTTGTATTCCCCTACACTTATACTTTTCTGTTCTCTCTGAGCTTTCTTACAGCATCGCTATACACATATATGCAGTCAATATACATTCCATCGGCTTAGCATGGCACAAATTTAAACACAAATGAATTAGCCCTATTTTAATTATGGACTGTACACTCCCCACTTGCATATGCACTTCAAACCATGAAGAATAAGCCACAATAAATGTTAAGGCTGCAGAGGCAAAAAACTTCAACTTACTCTGCCTATTTAAACATGAATGATACACATACTAATACCCACCACATTTAACAACAACATTCGCTCGTCTTTTCTGTGACCAAGAAGGTGCCCATTTAAATAGGAAGAAAGGTTGCATCTTATATCCAACAAGTTTTTTTTCAGCAAGGACTGGGAGATTGTGGAACTCTCTTTCCAAACTGTTGTATTGGCATTAGATAGTTTCAAGAAAGGGTTGAATGACCTTTTAGAAAGTGAGAATATACATAGTTACTGAAATTAACTTTTAGTACCAATTAATCCAGGGACTGATCCAACTAGAGGTCAGAAAAAAAATTCGAACCCCCCCTTCCCCCCCCTCAGGATCATGAATAGACCTCTGAAGGATTGTACTAACAACATTTGTCTTACAATAAAACATTTGTTTATATCTTTTTATAATTCTAATATTTTTATATATATTTATTTATAATTCTAACCTTATTCAGTCAGTTCTTTAAGTACAAATTCTAGAGTTCAAGACCAACAAGTCTAATTTAATCAGTAACTTTCTGTGAGGTAGTGTATCAAAGGGTTTGGAAGACTCACATACACTGCAACCCCAAGGTATAGTGCTCTGCTCAACTACTGTTGGAGTCAGACTTTCAATTTTTGAAGGAAAAATTGCAATCATGTCAAAAACAACAACAATGCAACAAAACTCACACAACCCTTTTTTCAGTCACAGATGTGTTTTGTGACTATTCGAGATTTAAAAAAAATTTCCTGTATATTTGCATTTGTGTTTTTTACAAAAATATTGCAGTATTGAATATTGATAAATCTGCCCTCTAGAATGCAATTACATTTTACAATGGACAGTATCCATTGAGCATAAAGATGTTAAACTAAAAAGCCTATATTTAACTGGCTGGGATCTTTTTGTGAATAATTCAAATTGCCAGAGTCTTGCTACAACACTAGACATCAAAGAACCATGTATGTATGTATGTATAACTTTATTTATAAAGCGCCACAAGGGTACGCAGCGCTGTACAATCTCACAGAATACAAAATTACACACAGGGAGGACAAGTGATATAATACATACAATAAATATATATATATATATATATATATATAAGTGCCATGTGGTATGAGACACAGTAGGAAGGAGGTCCCTGTCCCATAGAGCTTACAATCTAAGTGGCTGGGTAACATACAGGCACAAACTGGAAGGTAAGAGTGCATCAGGTACGGGCATTTGCCCTTAAGCACAGGACTAGGCAAAATAATGTTTTAGTGCTCCAGAAGGTAACAGCTGAGCTTTTTCTTAAAGAGAGTTAGTGTGTTTTCCCTACGGAGGATTCAGGGATAGAGTTCCGGTGGTAAGGAGCAGCGAGATGATAGAAAGGTTTAAGACGAGAGAGCGCAGTGGGTGTGGATGGTGTAAAAAGACGGAGGCTCTGAGAGGAGCAGAGAAGACGACCAGGAACGTGCAGGGAGGCAGGAGAGAGACGGGACGGTAGTTAGATAGGCAGGACGAGTCCAGTGTAGCCTTTTTAAGAATGGGTTTGACACATGCTTGTTTGAAGAGAGAGGGAAAAGTACCAGAAGACAGAGAGGAATTGAATATGTGGGTAAGAGCTGGAGTAAGGGCAGGGGCACACTGTTTTAGTAGGGATGAGGGCATAGGATTCAGTGAGCAGGTAGTAGGCGGAGAGGATCGGAGAAGCTGAGAAACTTCAGACTCTGTTACGAGATTGAAGGAGCTGAATACAGAGAGAGGAGATTTAGGAAGTTTCAGATTACCAGTATCTGAAGGTTGGGAAAATTGATTGCGGATAGAATCGACTTTGCTTTTAAAGAAGTCAGCAAAGTCCTGGGGGGTGTGTTCTTTTCTATCATGTTACTTGAGCAAAATAAACTTTAATGACACTATATACAGTAAATCATTAACATTTTGTTTCCCTCAGGAAATCACAATCTAAGCAAGCAGACAGGTACCATTTTGTGGACACTCATGAGGCATGTATGTACCAGAATGGTGAACCTAAAGCTCATGCATAGGCTACACAATTATAGGCCATGAGGGGAAAGGGGGAACGTGAGGAGTGCAGGGACTGCCCTGTCTCTATGCTTGAGACATTTTATGTATGTCATACAGCTATTTATGTTTGGTTACTAGTTCCCTTTATATAAATTCACCCCACTCAGTAAAGTGTGTAGAGGTGACCTGGTTCCAGAGTCATAAGTGTTTTTCCATGCACGTTAATTTAAAAAAATGTAGTTTTGGCATCCTCAGTAGTACTAATAAAGTACAACAAAACTGGTTGAGGAAGTGTTTATAATAAAAACCTGATCTGAATATCTACGGTATGTCTTATACAGTATTTACACAGAATTCACTTGCATGGTCAACTTTGAGATTTTCAGATATACTGTCATCTATCTTATTATGTTTTCTTGTTTCAACAGAGATTAATGGCACAGAGATATGCCCAGCTCCTCTAGTTCCATTTGACTTTTCATCCAGGGATTTGTCTTCTGTTCCCCGGCTGCGATACCTTAGGCTGGATGGAAATCAACTGAAGCCCCCAATACCCCTGGATGTTATTATGTGCTTCCGTCTCCTGCAATCTGTTGTCATCTGATAAATGTAACACTGCTCAACAATAAACACTGATATATACTCTTTTGTAAAGTAACTCCACAATCCACAATGCTAGACTAACATAAACTCATATTGCAATGCCCAATGCACTAATAACAATGACACCTATTTTCACATTCTGCTTTAAAGCCGCACATTACCAGATGCTGCAGTTCAGGGTTTATTATAAGTGGAGTTATCAGTGTCTGTTGTAAATGGTCTGCCAGGAAGCTGTTACAGTGCTATAAAAATAGGACATAATGGGAAGTATTTGAAATTACAAATTCCCTCTTTTCAAATTTGATGTTGCAGAGCAAGCAAAACAGATTATATTGATTATATGGCAAATGTTGTACCAAAGTTACTGCAGTTAAAAAAAAGCTGCTTTCATTAATGAGTAATTTTTGTGCCATTTTAAATCGAATAAAAAAATGAATTAAAAATGAAATCAAATTAATCATTTTGTGTCATTTCTGTGACACTATTTTAGCATAACATATGTTGCTAAAATGATAATGACCTGACTCATGTGTATCCACAGGTGCAGGGGATTAACTAGGGAGGAGAATCTGAATGTTTTGATGCTCGCGTTTTGAGCTATAAAATGCTCAAGTTACAAATGTGCAGAATCACCCTATCAGTTATTACATTTAGGCTACAAAGAACGCACTACCAATTGTTCTGCAGACAAACCAACAAATTATGGGAATTGAAAACCTGTAGATTTTAAATTAAATATCGTTCCCAGAAATCACTGAAAGTCAGCTGTTCCACACTGGGAGCCAATTTAAAGGTTGATTGGAGACTTTCCTTGTGTCTATTCATGGTAATGTAAGGCTGATGCCACACCATGCGTATGGCATATATTTGGGTGCAGGCACAGGTAGGAGCATATGGTGCGTATGGCGTGTGCCGAAAATATACACCATACGCTAAGTGTGGCATTAGCCTTAGCCTTAACCTAACTAATAGTAGTTACTATTAAAGAACTAATTAAATCTGAACTGAAAGTTATGTCTGTACTAAACTTTGTGCTCTGGCAAGATTTCTTTTCTGGCTGGGGGGTGCATTAAACAAATACATGCTAATTTAGATTAGAACATTTTTTATACTAATGCCTCACTTTTTCTTCTTTAAGAGGCAAGGCACACAGACGTTCAAAATATGCAGTATTTTTTTAATTTAGATTAGAACATTTTCTATACTAATGCCTCACTTTTTGTTCTTTAAGAGGCAAGGCACACAGACGTTCAAAATATGCAGTATTTTTTTAAGCAAACCACATTGATTAAAATGGCCATCCATAGATAGACAATATCTCTGACAGATGCTGCTTTGAAAAAGTTGGTATTTCTTGGGAACACAGTCTAGCAAGTTTTATGTGAATGGGAAGCTAAAATATGGGCATTTTCAAAGCAAAAGTTGTCCATGAGAGCACTTAGGTAAGAAATACTTATATTCCAAGTTGGCTGCTTTTATTGGCCAATGTATGGCCAGCTTAACACACCAAAACAGCACTAATTGAACTTAACCCTTCCCCTAACTCCAGGTCACCTCTATCAACCTTTCTTCCTGCAGCCTTCCCGCACCACCCATACTGTCAAAAGTGTCCCTATCTTTGAACCCATCTTTCTATACAGAGTTGGCATGCAACATATCACGCCGCTTTGGATCCACTTCTGATCTTTGTTTTTGTTTTGTAACTTTTAGTTGAACATTCAAATCTAACTGCTTATTGGTTGCTATGGGCAACATTACCGGTGATGCTGGCTTACACACTGTAATAAATATGGTCCTTGACAGTAAAGGTGGTGTGGGGATGGAGCAAGGCCGGTGGAGGAAGCTTGAGGTTGGGAGGAGGGTTTCATTCTCTTTACCCAAGTCCCATTGTAGTATGCTATTTGATTTATATTTGAGTTATATCATGTCCCTATTATCTCAATACCTTGTATTGAGAAAGAATGTGCCTTCCTCCAGCTGAAGTATGTCTTTACTTGATTTTCCGGCTCTGCAAACTGACTGGGCCCATGATAAAATATAATATTCAACCTGACTATTTGGGACAAACTTGTAAATATACAATCTACAAAGCCAGTAGACTGTTCTGTTCAAATATGCTTACAACTGTACTTTTATATTGCTATGCTATTAATTTTAAAAACAAAAAAAACCTTTTGAATACACTGATAAGATCTCACCATTTATTTATACAGAATACTTAACAATACATTACAATTGGGCATAATCACACACTTACAACAAATTGTTGGCTGCATATATTTCCTCCTCTTCATATTTCTAAAATCCAATGATCATATTTCTTTCAACAACATTTTTTCAAAAGAAATGTACAGTTTTTTTATATTTTTTTGTTACAAAAAGTCTGCTTGTATATGGCACATGTATTTGCATGTAAATGTATATATCCACAATATATGCAATTGTGTTTATCAAATATATAATCTACAAAGTCTGTTTTAGACTAAACAGCTACCTTCCAGCCCCAATATTCACTTGTGACTTGACTCCAGAAGTGATGTGTAAGGGTAAAGAATGGCAAAATCAATAAAGCTTCTGAAATTTTGTTCAAAAAGCAGTATGTACAATCAGGTCCACATAATGGGCATTTTCAAACAACTCTAATAGTGCTAACGTTGGTAAGTAAGTTGCTGCACTGCAAATTTAAAATAAAGAGTCTGGGGTTGTGAAGATAGATTCAATGCTTCTGTAATTCCTGCACTTCCCCCCCAGAAACACCTCTGTTATGTTTTAACAAATTAAACATATACTATTATGATTTTGCATGGTGACTTTATTTTTCTTATTCGTCTGTCAATTCGCCTCTTCTTGGTATAATTAGTGTCCTGCTGAATAGTCTAATGGTGTCATGAAGGGCAGGGGAATGTAGAGCAACAACGAGAATCCCTGTTTTCAAGTCACAGTTTAAAGGAACAGTAACATCAAAAAATTAAAGAGTTTTAAAGTAAATTAAATATAATGTACTGTTGCCCTGCACTGGTAAAAGTTGTGTGTTTGCTACAGTAACTCTACTATAGTTTATATAAATAAGCTGCTGTGTAGCCCTGGGGGCAGCCATTCAAGCTGGAAAAAAGGAGAAAAGGCACAGGTTACATAGCAGATAACAGATAAGCTCTGTAAAATACAATAGTGTTTTATCTGTTATCTGCCAAGTGCCTGTGCCTTTTCTCCTTTGAATGGCTGCCCCCATGGCTACATAGCTGCATTCTTTATATAAACCATAGTAGTGTTTCTGAGGCAAACACCCCAGTTGTACCAGTGCAGAGCAGCAGTACATTATATTGGAATTTCTTTTATACACTTGAATTTTTTGGTGTTACTGTTCCTTTAAGAGCAGCACAGCTCTAGGTTGCCTATCACTATCACAGCTATAGACTGGCTATCACTATGACAGATTATGTTACAGGCATGCTACAAGGAGTATAGGTTTGTTGTGCTAGTATTAAAACTTTCTCTGCTACTCCTAACCACTCCAAAAGAAAGTCAAAGACAATATATTACTTTCAGAATCACAAATAATTGGTGTCTCCCATACCCCTATTTAGGCCAATATAGATAATACCTAACTACTTTGAACTACTTTCCAAATTAGCTTACACGACGTACGTACATTAAAGAGACATTTCTTAAAACAGCCAAAAAAGGAGCCAGCATTTCCATAATGCTGCAACCAAGGAAGGCAGCATCCTAACTTGTACCAAGAGTAATATTAAGAGGGTATTTGCCTCAGTCATAACTGCAACACACTAAGGGGCTGATTTACTAACCCACGAATCCGACCCGAATTGGAAAAGTTCCGACTTGAAAACGAACATTTTGCGACTTTTTCGTATGTTTTGCGATTTTTTCGGCGTCTTTACGAATTTTTCGTTACCAATACGATTTTTGCGTAAAAACGCGAGTTTTTCGTAGCCTTTACGAAAGTTGCGTAAAATCTTGCGATTTTTCCGTAGCGTTAAAACTTACGCGAAAAGTTGCGCCTTTTTCGTAGCGTTAAAACTTAAAAGGTGCGAAGTTTCGCGTAAGTTTTAACGCTACGAAAAAAAGCGCAACTTTTTGCGCAAGTTTTAACGCTACGAAAAATCGCAAGATTTTACGCAACTTTCGTAATGGCTACGAAAAACTCGCGTTTTTACGCAAAAATCGTATTGGTAACGAAAAATTCGTAAAGACACCGAAAAAATCGCAAAATACCAATCTTTACGAAAAAAACGCAATCGGACTCATTTCGACCCGTTCGTGGGTTAGTAAATCAGCCCCTTAGTTTTGATCACACATAATCAGAATTGCATTTAAATTTTGGCTTTTTTTAATAGCAATGCCAGGTTAAGTTCTACTGGCGCCCAAGGCCTGGTGCGCAGTTATCCTGTGCCCATGCTCTCAGGCACTTGCAAGTCCCCACTCACCCATGCCGCCAGGTTTGCACAAACCTCCCAAGCTGCCACTGCTGCTACCGCCATTTATCGATCTCAAGCCACCCTTTACCCTAACAGCCCCACTGGTCACTGCTTCACTCATGTCCACTGAGCCTGTGAGTAATTTACTGACCTCCATGTTGCACCCCCTCATGCTGTTGCACTCTAGGACGCAGCCCACTCTGCCCACTCCTAGTTCTGGCCCTGCTAAACAGTATTGCATATAACTGTGGGAACTTAAAAAAGCAAAAAGTACTCAATTATTGTTTTTAAAACACAAACCCATGCAGTTTTATGCTTTCAGTTGTATGTTTTCATTACATATAGAAATGCATTTATTTCAATAACATTTTATAAATAAGGTACCTTTTATCAGTTTAGTTTTAACAGTTCAATGTTTAACCACTTCACTATAATTCATCCCACATTGCTTTTCATGTGTCAGTCTAAATGCTGGCTAGATCTTGAAATGTGCTGGGAAAGATCCACAAGTAGAGATGGACTGCCACCCCCTGCTTAGTTACGGTACTTCAGGAGAAATGTAGATATACCAATCTTTGGTAGTGTACATATAGAATTGAGTGGAACCTATCCTAATGCTTTATATAAGATACAATTAAATATCAAAGAGGTCAGTAAAACATTTCTCCATAACTTCACCACACAACTACTTTTGATTCTAATGGCTTCTACTGTATATAATGAATCCTGTATAGGTCAGGTTGAAAAAAGACATACACCCATTTAAGTCAACTTGCCAAACTGATACAGTAAAATACTAAAACAAAAATTTGCCTCAGAGGAGAATTGCCCCAGAGAATTTATTGTATTGTCCCCTTGTATATCTGTATATCTATATAACAGTATATGATAACTATATACATAGTTATCATATACTGTACCCCCTTTAAGCATCTCTTCTCCAAGAAGAGAAATGGGTTCTGTCACTTAAGCACACTACAGTATATATAGCAGCAAGCAGAACTGCACTGTGACTGCGCTCATAAAGTGCATACAATTCAAAAGTAAGGTATAGTTTTACCAGCACACCTTTGTTGTTCCATCCATATGACACATTGTACACAAGTGACCTAGGGCAGAGGCCCACAACTATATAGATTACATATGTAGATAGTATTTGCAGCTTACCTTCCCTTTTATTCCACGCTGTGTTGTCATCTTTCTCTGGTGTCTTCTAATCTTGTGTTAGCATTTTCTGTTCTTATGCACTTCTCTTACCTACTTACCTTTACATTCCAGATATAGAAAGTTTAAACTCTACATTTATAGATTTACCTTTCCTCTTTCTATTGATAGTCCCCTTTTTTCCTTAACTTTCTGTTGTGTTCTCTAAATTTATTTTCTTTGTATCTCTATGCTCTAATGTTTTAGCACTCTCTAAAAAAACTCTTTATCCCCTCTCTTCTTTCCCTTATTTAACACTTTTTGTTACCTCTTAACCCAGCCTTCTTTTCTTCCCCATTACTGTTATGCTGTCCTTTTCTTTGAGCTTCATTTTTTCCATCTTGCTTGCTTGCTTTCTATAACCCCATTTCCATTACTTCTGCTGTCTTCTCTCAATTTTCTTGTATTTCCTTTATTCTTCTGCTTTTTACTTTAACTACAAACCACCTGTTTTCACCTTTTGTCTTTCTTCATTTCCTTTCCCTTTCTTTTACCCCACTTTGTATTATTCCTTGGGACTTGCTACTTTAAGACCATGGTGCAAGAACAGAAGTCTGCGGCTACTGGTTATTTTGCTTTGTTGTATCATCTACCAGTAGTCAGCTGCAGTGTAGGACTGGGACAATAAAGGCCTACCAGAGAACCTGAACAACCCACAAAACATAAGCACTACATACCATTCTCGCTCCAAATGTCCCTTGCTTCTGATTATATTTTATACAGTGATATCAAAGCAACAATATGGCAGCAGTGGCGTAACAAGCTGTCATTGAGCCACCCTGCAGAGAAAATCTCTGGAGAGGCCCGGCGAGCATAGCCTTCTTGCAGCACAGCCTTCTCCTCACCTGGGCGCACACGTGTGGGAGGGGTGGGGGAAGGCTCCTACCCATTTTCAGAAAAAAAAATTGTCTGGGGAGGGTGGATTTTTGTGAAGCAGACCCCAAGGTCTAGGCCCCTTTGTCCCCCAGGCCCCCTTCCTGTGACCACAGGGTCTGTTTCCTCTATAGGTACGCACCTGCATAGTGAGCCACAGTTTTCTTTGTTGTATTGTGCTCTGTGTGAGGACACAGGGCAATGCAGTGTATTTAGCCTAACAATCAGATCTTAATTGCCTCAAAGCAGGCAGTCAGGATGAGGACTATGTCAACACACCGATACAGTCCTTAATCCATCAGCAAAAACAAACCTTCCAAATTTATATTTCAGCTAGATATTGGTCAGGCAGGAACATATGTAGCTCAATAAGCTGTTGAAAGGCCTGTGTAAGGTCACCTTTATTCTGTAAATTCTTCCTTAGAAACTCACCCTTAGACTTATATACTTGTAGCCTACCAGGACAGGCCCATCCCTTTGGGGTTAGAGGGCATTCAGCAACTTTTGTGGTTTACCAACTTTTATTAAAGATTCATCAAAGATTTTTTACATGTTGTGGCTCCCATTACAGCCAGTATCCACAGAGATTCTAAAACCTACTGGTTGCCTAAAGCTCAATATGCCTTTGCGACTTTGAAACTTTCTTTCAATAAAGCAACTGTTCTGGTCCGGCCTTACACTTCCTGTCCTTTTTTCCTGGCAGTGAATGCCTCTAACTCTGGGGTTGGAGTCAAAAAGGGGCTTGCACTCAAAAAAACAGTTCAAGCATGTGTTATTGTCAAAAAGAGATATCTTTATAGTGCGTTCTTTCAAAAATGTTTCAAACAGCACAATATTGTACATATATTTGCACATTCAAATACATACAGTATAATACATACCACCATGAGCACAAGAAGAATAAAACAGTAAGGGAGCGTATACCCTGGCCAAAATGAGAATGCCCTGATGTTTCAGCAGAAAGGCTTTCTCAAGGGGAATTCTGGTAAGCGATGGCTTAAAAATGGTATAAATGCCTTCTATAATTAGAACGCTAAGCCTGCAGCATGATCCTCACTACTGGGTTTGTGACGTCACATCTGCTTACATCACTTTCGCAAGCTCTGTGTCCTGCAGTGTGACGTAGAGCCCTAGCTTCACATGTTGCCCTGGCAACGCTCATACATACGCCAAGCCTGATTAACCTTCAAAGCTGTCACCTAGCAACTACTACTGATTGGACACACAGCATCATTACACTTAACAAATACTCTTGCAAAGCACAAAATTACTAAAAGACTACAACAAATTTAAAAGGGACTGTACTATTACTGTCGATGTAAAATGCATACAAGTGTATTATATAATTTACACAGTGAATATTTCATATAAGGCATATTATAGTGCATAGTGGCATAAAATCATATAAAGTATGATACAAGTATGAATTCCAAACTCATTCCCAGAATTCTTTTTGTTTACTTGTATCTGTATGAGGCAGTCTCCTCAACCTTAATGATTTGTTTGTTAAACCACATGTTGACTCCACCTAAGGCAAAATCAGTCTGTAGTTGGGAATATGATCAGCTATTATCCTGGCTTCTGCTTTAAAACCCAGTGGGTGAGCTTTATAAAACCCATGTAAATGGGATTTTTTTTTAGGAGTTTGGAATTCATTCCCAGAATTCCTTTTGTTAACATAAAACCAGTTATCATGTGATGATATTTAAGTGAAAAGAAAAATGCCATACAAAGCTATACAGAATAATAACCAGTTTTACTACTTGTAAAGCCACGTGTAATGTCCTAAGTCTTTTTCTCGACTAGCGATTCAGAAAAAAAAGCATACAGTTCCCAGTACAGTATCACCAAAATATATGGAATTTGTAATGAAGATATTACATTACAATTAAAAACACCAGAACTACATATACATCTCATAAACTACAACAGGCTGAGGTCATTAAAGGGAACTAAACCCTTAAAAAACAAAGTTCCCTATCTTTATTCAATCTGGAGAGAGGGTATTCAATTTGTATATCCATTTCAGCTCTCGTTGTTTAAGGTAAATCCCTATCGCCTCCCCGTTTTGGTGTCATCACTCTTTTAATACCAATGAATTGTAACTGGTTCACTTGATGTTTTTCTTGCGTAAAATGTCTTGCAATCGGAGATGTATTTCTACCTGGTCTTACATCACTTCTATGTTCCCCAATTCTCATAATTAATGCTCTAGTTGTCTCGCCTATGTATAACTTCCCACAGGGACATTTCAAGATGTATATGACAAAATTGGATTGGCAGTTGACATGTTTAATTGCATATCCTTTACCAATCATAGTATGATGGAATTTATCTGCTCTGGTATCAAAGTTGCAATTAACACATCTGCCACATATATACATGCCCTTGGTGGCACTCAACCAAGTACCTTGTTTCTTTGGGGTCCACTCAATGCATGGACCAACTGGTCACTCAAATTTGTAGCTCGTTTGTACGCCATCATCGGTGGATCCATTACCCAAGGCTGCAATCTCTGATCCATCTGTAACAGATGCCAATGTCTGTGTATTATGTCCTTTACCAATCCTGACTGGAAAGACTAACTAGTGACTAAAGGTAGTCTATTTGACTATCCCTTACCTTTTTCTTTGCCTCCTCCAAGAGCCCTGTATCATAACACCTTATTCTAAACGGCATCAACATTTTGTCAGCTCTTTTCTCAAATTTGTCAGACTCACTGACAGTGCATCTTGCTCTCACCAGTTGACTTAAAGGTAACCCTCTGGAAGTGGAAGGAGGATTAAAACTGTCAGAGTGACTTCATGGAACCCTATCAGTGGGTTTTCTATAGATATCTGTGATTAAGGTAATCCCTAAAAGTAAACAAACTTTCCACTGTTCCCTGCCAAATGAAGAACAAATAGTCAATGTTGCGAAGCCAGGTAAGTACATGTGGCCAAAACTCACCATTACCATATACAAAATCATCCCCGAACCGGACCATATATAAATTGGCATATGCTGGGGCTACATTAGAGCCTAACGAAGTACCTTGGCATTGCTCATAGTATTTTCCCTCACAACACAAAATAATTCCTCAGTTGTATCCCTCACATAAGATTTAGTACATACCACAACTGGATTTAGTACACTATCCAAAAAAGTAGCCAATGGTTGAAAAATGGATGACATCAATGGATGACATCCCTGCAGCAATGGGTCTCCCACAAGATTTCATTAGGTCTTTATAGGGTTGATTCACTAAGGTGCGTTAAAACGAGCGCTATTTATAGCATGCGTTAAAATTTTTAGCGGGTCTTATTTTTCACTAAAAGGATACTACTACTTGTCACGAGCTAATTAACGCACGTGTGCTACTTATCGCGCGCACACCATATTAGCCATACACGCCATTACGTTCGTAGAACTACTTTTTTTTTTAAATGATCAATCTAGGGCCAACACATACCTGAATAAATCACACTGCAAAGTCCATATTGTGTTGCCAAAAGCTCATGAACTGTACTTTTCTATAATTACCGCCTGCCCCAAGTAGGTGTTAATTTTGGCATAGACTAATGCGATATTTAGCGCATCTAAGTGTTTGTGAATCATGTGTTAGTATTATTTCTGGGTGAGAATTAACGAAATGCGGTAAAATTAACGCATGCGGTTGCACGCTATTTAACGCACGCGATATGCGGCTTAACGCATGCGATAATACTTTAGCAAATCGCGCATTTTTTTGCATCAATTTTAACGCAAAAAAGCATGCAATAACGCTTATCACACTTTAGTGAATCAACCCTTATGTATCTTAGGGAGAAGGCAAAAAGCAGGTAGAATGGGATTATCTGCTTGTAAAAACCTTCTTTAAATTACTAGTGATTACACCTGTGTCTTTACTATCCTTGAAGACTTTTTCAATACCACACTTTAGGGCCGATTCACTAAAGTGCGTTAAAACTAGCGCTATTTATAGCATGCGTTAAAAATTCTATCACGTATAACTTTGCGCGTCTTAATGCACATACATTTGAATGTGGCTCAGGGTAAAAAAGGTTGGCGATCTCAGTTATAGTATATGGCTACCTTTAGCCTTGTATCTTGTTCTGGTCTCCTGTTTATTGATTTATGCCTGCTTACTGACTCTGATTGTAGACTGTCTTCCTTGATTCCTTGCCTGTCTTGGCTATGATTTTGTTTTACCCTTGTGTGCACCCCGCTTTTGGATAAAACTCTGCGGTCTTCAGGTTCTCCCTATCAGTCCGCAGCAGAAAGTTCCATGGCCCCAAATGGGCATTGGTGAAGACCAGTCCTGGCAGAGCTCTTCTGCTCACTACAGAATGCATCTTTCAAGCAGTGCCCAGGGTTCCAGTTACACAGATTGTGGCATATACACGAAAGCAGCGCTAGGGTAGCAGCGCACAAGTGAATCCTTCCAAAGTGAATCATTCACAAGTGAACTGGAAAAGGACTTTAACAAGGAGTTAGGAATTGACACCCTCTCTCGTATTGCTTTTCTGCTTATTCTACAGGTAATAATTGCTGCACTATTTCCATCTTCACTGTGGCCCTGAATACTGCATTTTGCTAGTTTATTGGGTAATAATTGCTGCACTATTTCCATCTTCACTGTGGCCCTGAATACTGCATTTTGCTAGTTTATTGGGTAATAATTGCTGCACTATTTCCAACTTCACTGTGGCCCTGAATCCTGCATTTTGCTAGTTTATTGGGTAATTTTGCTAGTTTTACTATTTAGTTTAGTTTTACTATTTCCATTCTCAATTCCCAATATTGCATGCCCCCTATTTCTGTGCTCCAGCAATTTGTTGATTTTATGACCCCCATCGTAAACTCCTTTGTAGTTCAGTGTATCTTTGGGCTGATCTTCACTCGTGCACTTCTCTCATCCTGGGACTCAGCTGATTGATCTAATTTGATATTTAACTAATAAGCTCTAATTCCCCAGTCCTGTGTTCAGGAGTGGCCCAGCTTGCTCTCCCTATATCTTAAGAACCTCATTTTGGAAAGCAGAGCAAGAGTAAATCGTTCCAAAGTGAATCATTCACAAGTGAACTGAAAAAGGAGTTTAACAAGGAGTTCAACAGGAGCAACTAGGGAAGCAACAGTAGAAGACCGGCCAGCCTCTGTCCATTTGAATCGGGACCCAGTTTACTGGATATACCTACATAATGTCATTGCTCTTATTAGTTTTATCTTTCATGTTTGTGCTTCCAAAGGTAACGTCTTCCTTTAGCCCTCCAGCTGACTGTCCCTACTGCATAGCAATATCTTCCTCTCTGCTCCATTCTACACGCTGCTGCTCTTATAATTTTTATACATTTTTGAAAAATCTAGCACCAACCAATACCTCGCAAAACCATAACAATTTTAAATCATTCTCACACCTTCTCTCCCTCTCCTTACTGCTATTACATGCCGCAGGCGATATCTCTCCTAATCCTGGTCCCTGCCATATTCCCATTTCCTATCGCCCACGCAATGCTGCTCTTCTGGTAAAACCCTCACAAACCGCTAATCTGTCTAACCTTATTCAAATTCCCACTCTCTCCTCTTCTTATCTCCCCTTCTCTTGTGCTCTTCTTAATACCCGCTCTGTAACTAACAAAGCCAATTTACTTCATGATCTGTTTTGCTCCAAGTCTATACATCTGTTTGCCATAACAGAGACCTGGCTCTCTCACAATGATAATGCTATTGAGGCAGCTCTCTCTTATGGCGGCCTTTCCTTCTCCCATACTCCCCGCATTACTGGCCGGGGGGAGGGGTTCTGCTCTCCCCTCATTGCCGGTTTAAACTAATCCCTATACCCCCTACTTTCAGGTTTCCTTCTTTTGAGGTGCATGCGGTTCAGTTGTTCCACCCTCTTTCTGTGCAGGTGGCAGTTGTTTAAAGACCTCCTTCTTCAAAATCCTTGGCTACGTTTCTCTCAGACTTTGAATCTTGGCTCTCTTTTTTTCTATACTCTGACACCCCTGCAATCATTTTAGGCAATTTCAATTACCACATAGATGACCCCTCTCAGCCCTGGCCCTCTCGATTTCTCCATCTAACCTCCTTCTTTGATCTCCGGCAGTGGACTAATACAGCTACCCATAAGGATGGTCATTTCCTAGATCTGGTCTTTTCCAAAAATCTAGATCTATCTACATTTAACAGTGAGCCTTTTCCTCTTTCAGATCATCATCTTATCTCTTTTTCTATCTCGCACATGTCTCCTTCTACTAACGCTCAGCCTAAAACCCTGATTCGCAACACTCAAAGGGTGGATGTAACTGCTCTCTCTAACTCTCTTAGTTCTAGCCTCTCCTCCTTCTGTGCTTCCTCTGATCCTGAGTTACTGGTAAATACCTACAAATCTATTTTATCATCCGCAATTAACACCCATGCCCCCTGCAGCCGCAACACAGTCGTGCCCACAATCCCTGTCCCTGGCTTAACCCTCAGACGAGATTTCTGCACTCCTGTGCGCGATCTGCTGAGCGCATTTGGAGGAAATCATGCGTTAAAGCTGACTTCCTCCACTATAAATTTCTTATGGTGTGTCTCAATACTGCCCTATCCCAGGCCAAGCAAGTATACTATAACACACTTGTAAAAAATAATAAATCAAACCCGTGGCGCTTATTCTCCATATTTAACTCGCTACTTCATCCTTCACCTAATGAATCAGTCATATCTGAACACACCCCCCAGGACCTTGCTGACCGGTAATCTCAACCTTCCTAAATCTCCTCTCTCCTAGACCTTTCCTCTGCTTTTGATACTGTCGACCATTCTGTCCTTATGCAAATTCTATATTCTCTGAGTATCCGGGATCAAGCAGCATCCTGGTTCTCTTCCTATCTCTCTAACCGCTCCTTCTCTATCGCTCTTGCTAACAAATCCTCTACCCCAGTTCCGCTTAGTCTGGGGGTGCCTCAGGGCTCTGTGCTTGGTCCTTTGCTGTTCTCCCTGTACACTCTCTCTTTGGGAGACCTTATTTCTTCTTTTGGTCTTAAATATCACTTATATGCAGATGACATCCAGATATATTTAGACACCCCTGCACTAACCACTGATGTTCAAACCCATATTGGTAACTGCCTCCTGGCATCCATGCCTCCTGGATGAACCGACGCCACCTCAAACTTAACCTAGCTAAAACATGGTCTTCCCGCCCAAACCTGGCCCTCCTCCTTTCACCATTACTATTGATGGCATGACCATCAACCCTGTAAATTCTGCACGCTGCCTTGGGGTTATCTTTGACCAAGTAAGAGCTAAAACACTAATACATGCCCTTATCCTTTCCCGCTTAGATTACTGCAATCTCCTACTAACTGGCCTCCCAGACTCCCACCTCTCTCCCCTGCAATCAATTTTAAACTCTGCTGCCAGGATCCTCCTGCTCTCTCCTATGAGGGAACCTGTTCAGCCTCAATTAAGCTGTCTTGCATGGTTGCCTGTTAAGTAAAGGATAGCTTACAAAATCCTTCTGCTAACATTCAAAGCCCTTCAATCCTCTGCTCCTCACTACATTTCTTCACTGGTCTCCCTGCACGTTCCTGGTCGTCTCCTCCGCTCCTCTCAGAGCCTCCGTCTTTTTACACTATCTACACCCACTGCGCTCTCTCATCTTAAACCTTTCTATCTCACTGCTCCTTACCTCTGGAACTCTATCCGTAGGGAAAACTCACCCACTCTCTTTAAGGAAAAGCTCAGCTGTTACCTTCTGGAGCACTAAAACATTATTTTGCCCAGTCCTGCGCTTAAGGGCAAATGCCCATACCTGGTGCACTCTTACCTTCCAGTTTGTGCTTGTATATACCCAACCACTTAGATTGTAAGCTCTACGGGGCAGGGACCTCCTTCCTACTGTGTCTCATACCATAGCACTTATATATATATATATTTATTGTATTTATTTATTATATCACTTGTCTTCCCTGTGTGTAATTTTGTATTCTGTGAGATTGTACAGCGCTGCGTACCCTTGTGGCGCTTTATAAATAAAGTTATACATACATACATACATATACATTTCATATCACATTGAAGAATAAATAGTGTCAAAGGCCCCTAGAACACATGGTAGCAAAAATAATTTAATGTATACTGCCCCAGAACACATAACAAGATAAAAAAAAACTTCCATTTATAATAACTGAGAACACATGGCAGGATAAATGTAGAACAAATATCATGCATATGTAATCTGTTATCTGAAAATCCATTATACAGGAGTCCATCTCCCATAGGCTCCATTTTAATAAAATAATAATTTTTAAGCATTTTTCTTTTTCTCTGTAATAATAAAACAGTACCTTGAACTTGACCCTAACTAAGATAAATCCTTTTTAGAGGCAAAACAATCCTATTGTGGTTTAATTAATGTTTAAATATTTTTTTAGTACACTTAAGGTATGGGGATCTAAATTATAGAAAGAAAAATAAATCTATAAAATCTATAAAATCCCAGGTCCCAAGCATTCTGCATAATAGGTCCCATAATTGTACATTAGTGTTAATTTGTGGAGGCTCCTGTTTTTCTTTTACTCAGCAGAGTAATATTTGGGGCTTGGGTTCCCCTACAAGAATGTTTTTCAGGGGGTGGGAGCAACTCCCCCATGAGTGATGGCAGTGAGCTGGAAATATAGCAGACCCTGCAACTAGTGATGAGCGAATCTGTCCTGTTTTGATTTGATGAAAATTTCACGAAACTGCAAACATTTTGGGAAATGCAGCTACTACTCAACTTTTTTTGACGCGACCACAGCCTTTTTGACTCGACCGTAACTTGTTCAGAGCTCTTGTCTGTTCCATCAACTACAAATATTGATACCAAACCCAAATATTGTTATCCTATTTTATTTTAAAAATGTTTTCATTCTATAGTTCACCTTAACCCAAGGGTTAACCTTTTTAACCCTTGAGCAACATTCAAATGTAAAAAGAGTTGGGGAGCAACACAAGCATGAAAATGGTACCTGGGGGTGTCAAATATGGGAGGTAATTGGCTATTTGGCAGCCCCTATGTGGAGTGACAGCCTACAGGAGGCTCTGTTTGGCAGTACAGCTGTTTTTTTATTCAATTAAAACTTGCCTCCAAGCCAGAAACTCAAAATAAGCCCCTGCTTTGAGGCCACTGGGAGCAACATCCAAGGGGTTGGTGAGCAACATGTTGCTCCCAAGCCACTGGTTGGGGATTACTGCTGTAGTTATTAGAGAGCCATTAATGGCATTTTACCACTTATCTTTATGTGTTAGAACTTAACCCATTATATTGTATTGTATTCTACCCAGCTTATCGTTATCTTGCATGTCAATTTGTGCCCTTTACCCAATTCAATGTGAATGGCTGCCCCATGGCTACATAGCAGCTGATTATATCAAATGTAGTAGTGTTCCAAAAAAAATACAACACTTTTACTGGTGCGAGTTACATAGTTTTCGCTCATAGTTTTTCATCCCCCATATGTAAAACAAAAAAAAAGGTTTCTGCTCCTGGGCAAACTTAGTGCCTTTTATTATATAAGCCCCAAAGATACACACACTGGGCCCATTTATGAATAAAGAGCTAAGCACATTTACAAATTGCCCCTCATAATAGAGTCTCACTGTATCCAAAACCCAATATGAGGTCAGATTTTGTAATTCTCATAATGCAGTAGCCAAAAATTAGTACATCAAATACTAAAAAGTTTCTTTTGTAATGTTTTTGTGCCATGGTGATTTAATGGATCCATTTCTTATCTTTGCTTACATGAACGATTACAATATTAGTATTAGTATTAGGTGGCAACTAAACATAAAAAGATAAAAAGATGATAAGCCACTTTTCCAAATAGTGTTTAATGTTTTTAAAGCTATACATGATGCAAATGCAAATAAAAATTTGCAGTGTTTGCTGTCACTTCTGCTCTGCTGATTCTTTTCCAACCAGAATTAAGGTGGCCTGATGTGGTGGTTATATGGGTTTAAAAAGGTTGTACAATCAGGGGCATATTTATTAAAATGTGTTTTTTTCTGGCCTTGAAACTCGATATGGTATGAATTCGAAGTAACCACGATAATTTGTGTATTTCTAAAGTGTCTCAAAAAAGGTTTTATCTTCTGTACGAAAATATCGCAATTGTGTTCCAAAAGTCACAAAATTCTGTTGCAATGAGTACGAATGTTTCGTTATTCATTCAAGCTACGGTATCGTGGCTTTCCTTGGGCCAGTTTGGAGCTGCAGAGTGCCATTGAGTCCAATGGGAGGCTTCCAAAAACATGCACTGAAGGTTCCAAGTCAGAAAGTTTTTTGTGCCGCTTACAATCGTTCGAATACAAAAATTTTTGAACTTTCGGATAGTACCATGATATTTTCATACGACCACATTTCAAAATTTTCGCACTTTTAGCGCACATCAGAAATTATCGGATTTAATCTGAATTTTTCCTATCGTGCTTTTTAATGTCCGAAATTCCGACTTTGATAAATGGGCCCCTATATGTATACTTATGGTGGTATTCAGATAGACCCTTGGGTAATTTCCATTGTTAATTTTGTAAGTGTAATTAATTTACCCGCTCCTATATATGGAGCTGGTAACTTTATCACATGACCTGATGTGGTGGTTATATGGGTTTTAAAAGGTTGTACAATCAGGGGAACATTTATTAAAATGTGTTTTTTTCTGGCCTTGAAACTCGATATGGTATGAATTCGAAGTAACCATGATCATTTCTGTAGTTCTAAAATGTCTCAAAAAAGGTTTTATCTTCTGTACAAAAATATCGCAATTGCATTCCGAAAGTCACAAAATTTTCTGGCCGAAAAGTTTGTAAACACTACGAAAAAAGTTCTGGCTTTGAAGCCTTCCATTGCTGGCTTTGGAAGCCTTTCATAGGACTCAATGGCACTCGACAGATCACGTTGGGTGGGTAACGGGGGCCCCTGCTGGGGGTTAGGGGGGTGCGACGGGGGCCCCTGCAGAAGGTGCGGGTGACGCGGCCAGCGGAGGCACCTTGGGGGGCGGGGCCCCTGGGGAGGCAGCTTTGGTAGGCCCTGCACCCCCCAGCCCGACCCTGGGCACATGCCTATTCTGCCTACCCCTAGTTCTAGCCCTGCTTTTTAGCCATGTCTACCAATTCAAACCACACACACACTTGGAAGAATACTATACAACTATGTATATATGACTAGATAACACTTCATAAAAGCTAGTATAAATAAATCTAAAGCAACTGGACTTGTTAAGTAATCATTGAAGGTGTTTCACTACTCATCCGAGCAGCTATTTCAGTTCTCCAGTTGAACTGAAGAAGCTGCTCGGATGAGTAGTGAAACGTCTTCAATGATTACTTAACAAGTCCAGTTGCTTTAGATTTATTTATACTAGATATACCATGACCTGGATGACTGAAAATCTTCATAGTCATTTCATAAAAGCTTTCTTCTGTCTACAAATTAAATTAAAGGAGACATATTGAATAGTCCAATCCCTCCATATCAACCCATTGCACATATACAGGTTTATTTATACAGACCTATACACTCACATATAACTATATATAATAATATGTATACTAACTAACTGCAGAGCTTAAGATCACAATAGCCTTGGATATCATGCTTGATTAAGAAATCATCCAAGCCACCAAGACATTAATCTTCCATCACAACATCACCCAGCAGGGCATTCCACAACCTCACTGCCCTCACAGTGACAAATCACTTATGCTGCTTCAAATTAAAGATTAGTTCCTCAAGTTTATGGGGTGGTTTCTGGTGCATTGATCTTTTCTATGGGAAAAAATATCCTGCACTGTTTATGATATTCTCTAATGTACTGGTAGATAGTGATCATGTCCCCTCACCTTTTCTCCAAAGAAAGAAATACTATTCCTTGATTGTCTTTTCTCATAATTTGTCACATTCCTTTTACCAGTCTAGTTGCACATCTCTGCATTCTTTCCAACTCGTTTATACCCTTCTTGAGGATTTGGGCTCAGAGTTGCACTCCATACTCAAGGTGAGGCCCTACCAGGTGTTATACAGTGCTGTGTATCATTGTTTTGTAGCGTTTTATAAATATAGTTATACATACATATAACTAAGAGGCAAAATTATGGTTTCATCACTTAAGTTAATGCCCTTTTTATGCAAGATAGGTCTTCATTTGCTTTAGTATGTACACCTGCTGACAGCAGGTGGCACCAACCCTTAAGCTGGCCATACACGCACCGATAATATCATACAAAACCTCGTTTCGTACGATATTCGGTGCGTGTATGGCAAGTCGGCGAATCAACCGATATCGCAGGAGTCTGCTTATATCGGTCGACTCGCCGATCGGCCAGGTTAAAAGATTTTGATCGGCGCCTGAGCAAGATCTGCCTTCAGGGCTGAATCGGCAGAAGGAGGTAGAAATCCTATTGTTTCTACCTCCTTATCTGCCGTAGGGAAACTATGGGCTGTAATGAGACAAAAGAGAGAGGGGGGTTGATCAATGCAAAACAGCCAGGAGAAGCTTGTGCATTGTATGCACACGCATACATTAAAGGAGAAGGAAAGGCTAAGTCACTTGGGGTGCCCCCAAGTGATTTTAATCGCTTACCTTGCATACCTTACAGCCCGGGGTACCTTGAGCAAGCACTTCCTTCTTCATCTTTCTTCTGCTGGCAAAGTCCCTGGGCCGGCCCATGCGGAGTAGAGTGAAAAGCCGACTTGCTTGTTAAAGTTCGGCTTTTCACTCTAATGCACATGCACAAGCGTGCCAACTCGGAAGAAGGAAGCGCTCGCAGCTACCCCGGGCTGGTGCGGTTCTCTCCTAAAAGGGGCACCAGCCCGGAGTACAAGGTAAACGATTTAAGTCACTTGGGGGTGCCCAGGTGAGAGTTAGCCTTTCCTTCTCCTTTAAAGAGGAGGGAACAGTGTAAAAGAGAAGGAGCCCCTTTAAAGGAAAACTATACCCCCAAACAATGTAGGTCGCTATAAAAATGTATTGCATAAACAAGCTCATACAGTATGTAAAGACCTGCTTCATCTAAATAAACCATTTTCATAAAAATTTACTTTTTTAGTAGTATGTGCTATTGGGTAATCCTACATAGAAAATTGCCATTTTAAGAATTAAAGGGCCGCCTCCTGGGATCATAGGATACACAGTGCACACAAACACACCAAAGCACACATACATGCTAGGTTGCATCCAGAGGCAGGCCAAGCTGGCTGGGTGCCCTAGGCTACCTTACCCCTATCGCTTCCCTGCACGCGTGTGTGTGCATGCAGCTGGGGGGGGGTAAGAGATCCTTGACTAGGGGTTGGCAACAGAGATACCTGCCTAGGGCCCCCTCACTGTTGTGCCCTAGGCAGGTGCCTCTTCTGCCTACCCATAGTTTCGGCCATGGTTGCATCAGCCAATTAATGGATAGAGTTCTGTCTTTTGCTTCAACACTACTTCCTGTTACAGTTTAGCTGCATTATTTCTGGTCAAGTGAGGGAGCACACAGACCATCACTAAATGGTGGATCAAGGGAAAGGATGTAGAAGGGCAATATTTACTGATATATTCCAGTTTGGTGAAATTCTTTAATAGGTCACTTAACATAATATAAACTATTTGTTGGTAAAGTATTCATAGTGGGGGTATAGTTCTTTTAATGGCTAATAGCACTCTGCTGGTTTACATCTATATGTGGCACTGGAGAGGAACAATGTGAGAAGCGAGGGTGTGAGAGAATCCTTTTAAAAGTGCTTGTTTATTTAAGTTCCATTTTAGTTTAACTAAAAAGACACCGAAGTCGGATCCTCTCTGAGAGATGCTTCAATAAAGAATGCCCTAGTTCGTTGTATTCACAAGTGAGATGTCACCTTTACACTGAGAAGGCCTTCCCCTTTTCCTTCCCAATGACAGAGCTGGGTAACTCTATTACATGTAGCCACTGAGTAACTCTGCCAAGAGTTATACAGTTTGTAGTCTACAAAAATATCCAAATCCTTCAATTAAAGGGGAAGGAAAGGCTAAGTCACTTGGGGGTGCTAAAATGTTAAGCACCCCCAAGTGACATTTATCGCTTACCTTGTACCCAAGGCTGGTGCCCCTGTTAGGAGAAAACCACACCAGCCCGGGGCACCTGGGGCAATGCGCTTCCTCCTTCACTAAGCCTTGACTGAGAGTCAGGCACATGCACAGTAGAGTGAAATGCCGACTTCTCTGTTAAAGTTCGGCTTTTCACTCTACTGCGCATGCACGCGGCGAAGAAGGAAGGAGGAAGCGATCGCTGCTACCCCGGGCTGGTGCTGTTCTCTCCATACAGGGGCACCAGCCCGGGGTAAAAGGTAAGCGATTCAAGTCACTTGGGGGTGCCTAACATTTTGGCACCCCCAAGTGACTTAGCTTTTCCTTCTCCTTTAAGGCCCTTAACATACTACTATTTTGTATATAACTTGCATTAATTTATTAGTTATTTATTTATTAATTATTTTCTAACTGTTGGGTTTAAATTTTTTCAAAAGTATTTGCTCTTTTTGGTGCCAATTTACAAAGTTTGGTTAACTATAAGGCTTACAGCAGGTTTGCCAGAGTTACATTCCTTTGTAATTACCCTCAGTTTGAGGGGGTGGGGTTTGATTAGTTCACCTTAACAGACTGTATAAATAGAACCACTGGCACTCCAGTGGAGCTTGCTCTGGTGGTAGGTGCTCTATAAGTGATTGCTCTTTAAGTGGGGCTCTGTAAATGGAGTTATAATCACAGGAGTTATTGGGTGCTCTGTAAGTTACAAACTCTGGAGTTACAAACTAAAGGAGTTAAAACAAGGTAAAAAAAAAAAAATTTTTGTATTTATTTTAAAGCCTTTTTCACCAATTTTTGTTTAACTGTTTCTGTAACTGGGAGAATGAGTGGTAGCAACATTGAAGGTATGACACAGTGCACAGCCTGCCGCATGTATGCAGTTGTGGAACAACAGTTCCAAAGTGCATACCTCTGTTGTGGATGTGAGCGAGTTGCCACTTTAGAGGCTCGCGTTAGAGCTCTAGAGGAACAAGTTGCAACACTGCGTTCTATTGACAATCTTGAAAGAAGTCTCTTGCTAACTGAACAAGAACTAGCGGGGTCAGATAGTATGGGGGGAGGGGAGCAAGGAAAGGATGATAGGGCAGTAAGCTGGGTGACAGTTAGAAAATCTAGTGTGGGGAAAAGAAAAAGGGAGGCTGCTCCAGGGTTTGCGCATCCCAACAGATTTGCCAGATTGTGTGAAGAAGATGGGAGTGTGAACTCTGGACTGGCGGTTCTAGAGGAGGCTGATCTCTCTAACAGCCGGGAGACCAGTTTCTCTAGTAGTGGTGGGGAGGAGAGCAGAGCTAGGCCTAAAGAGATGGTGGTTATAGGGGATTCGATCATTAGGAAAGTGGACAGGGTAATCTGTCGAGCGGATCGCTTCAACCGGACAGTCTGCTGTCTTCCTGGTGCCAGGGTTCGGCATGTGGTTGATCGGGTCGACACATTATTGGGAGGGGCTGGGCATGACCCGGCTGTCTTGGTACATATCGGTACTAACGACAAAATGAACGGTTGGTGGGGGACCTTAAAGAGTGAGTTCAGGGATCTAGGCTCTAAAATTAAGCAAAGGTCCTCCAATGTCATTTTTTCGGAAATTTTGCCGGTGCCGCGTGCTAGTTTAGGGAGACAGCGGGAGCTTAGGGAGCTAAATGCGTGGCTAAAGTCTTGGTGTAGGAAGGAAGGGTTTGGGTTCCTAGAGCACTGGGCTGACTTTTCTTTGGGGTATAATCTATACAGCCCTGACGGATTGCACCTCAATGGAAGGGGGTCTACTGTGCTAGGGGAGAGAATGGTTAAGAGGCTGGAGGAGTGTTTAAACTAGACAAGGGGGGGGTTAGTAAGCTGGATTCTTATGGGAGAGCTAGTGTAGATGGGGCAGTGGGACCAGTAAAGGGTTGTGGGGGAGGAGTGAGGGGGGCATATAGTTTATCAGATAAGGAGCTTCCATTGTTACAAGGGAAACAGACTAATTTTCACCTTAGCTCTAACTGTCCTTTAGCTAATGTAAGCATCAGAGGAAGAAGTAGTAATGTCCGCTGCATGCTGGCTAATGCGCGTAGCTTGTCGGGTAAATTAGGGGAGCTGCAGGCTATTGCATGTATTGAAAATTATGATTTAATTGGTATCACTGAGACCTGGTGGGATGAAAAATGTGACTGGGCTGTGAATTTAAATGGGTATACGCTTTTTAGGAGGGACAGAGGGATTAAAAAGGGTGGAGGGGTTTGTCTTTATGTAAAGTCAGATTTAAAGCCATGTAATAAAGACATTACCAATGAAAACGTTGAATCTCTTTGGGTAGAAATTTCAGTAGGGCTGAAGGTCACAAAGAAAATGATCATTGGTGTATGCTATAAACCACCCCGTATAGATGAGGGGGATGAGTCCCAGCTACTTTTGCAAATGGAGGAGGCTTCAAAATTGGGTCAAGTTGTTATTATGGGGGACTTTAATTATCCGGACATTGACTGGAGTAATGGGGTGGCTAAGTCAGAAAAAGCTAGTAGGTTTGTAAATATGCTAAATTACAACTTTTTATTTCAGGTGGTTCAAGAACCTACTCGAAATGATTCTATTTTGGACCTGGTAATATCTAATAATACTGAACTTATCTCTAACATTTGTGTGGGTGAGCATTTGGGGAACAGTGATCACAACATGGTCTCCTTTGAGATAATGCTACAGAGACAGCTCTATAAGGGAGTAACTAAAACGCTCAATTTTAGACGTGCAGACTTTGCCAGTTTAAGGGCATCTCTGCAATGTGTCAACTGGGAAAGGCTTTTCATGGGGTTAGACACAGAAGGAAAATGGAACATCTTTAAAACATTGCTTTGCAAGTACACAACAGTATATTCCCCTTGTAAGCAAGGAGAGGCATCGCAAAGCAAAACCTTTATGGCTGAATAAAAGAGTTAGGGTCGAGGTTGGTAATAAAAAACGTGCTTTTAAAGCATTCAAGTTAGCTGGGACAGCGAAAACTTTCATCAGGTACAAGGAAGCAAATAAAGCATGCAAAAAAGCTATCAGGCAAGCTAAAATAGAGATGGAAAGGGATATTGCAGCTAGGAGTAAAAAGAATCCAAAATTATTTTTTAATTATGTGAATAGTAAAAAAATGAAGCAAAAAGGGGTGGGAACTTTATTATCACAGGGGGGTACGTTGGTTGATGAGAACGGGGAAAAAGCAGAAATTTTGATCTCTTATTTTTCATCTGTCTATACATCTGAGGAGCCAGATAATGAAGGCTTCCCTTTTAATATACCCAGTGCTAGTAATTTAGCTACTGACGCGTGGGTCACTCAGGAGGAAATTCAAAAGAGACTTGAACATGTAAAGGTAAACAAAGCTCCAGGACCGGATGGGATTCATCCCAGGGTATTAAATGAGCTGAGCGCTGTGATTGCCAAGCCTCTTCACATAATTTTTCAGGATTCGTTGAGGTTTGGCATGGTGCCGAGAGACTGGCGGATTGCTAATGTGGTGCCGTTATTTAAAAAGGGATCTCGTTCTCAGCCTGAAAACTATAGGCCTGTTAGTCTGACATCAGTAGTAGGAAAGCTTCTGGAAGGGGTAATAAGGGATAGGATAGTTGAATACAGTGCAGTTCACAATACTATTAGTTTGTGCCAGCATGGTTTTATGCGTAACAGATCTTGCCAGACTAATTTAGTTGCCTTTTATGAGGAGGTGAGCAGGAACCTTGATGCTGGAATGGCAGTTGATGTCATCTACTTAGATTTTGCTAAAGCGTTTGATACAGTACCTCACAGAAGGTTAATGATCAAATTGAGGAATATTGGCCTAGAACATAATATTTGTAATTGGATAGAGAACTGGCTGAAGGATAGAGTACAAAGAGTGGTGGTAAATGGAACATTTTCTAATTGGGCCAGCGTGGTTAGTGGAGTACCGCAGGGGTCAGTCCTTGGTCCTTTGCTTTTTAACTTGTTTATTAATGACCTGGAGGTGGGCATAGAGAGTACTGTTTCTATTTTTGCTGATGACACTAAATTGTGCAAAACTATAAGTTCCATGCAGGATGCTGCCGCTTTGGAGAGCGATTTGACAAAATTGGAAAACTGGGCAGCAAACTGGAAAATGAGGTTCAATGTTGACAAGTGCAAAGTTATGCACTTTGGTAGAAATAATATAAACGCAAACTATCTACTGAATGGTAGTGTGTTGGGGGCATCCTTAATGGAGAAGGATCTAGGGGTTTTTGTAGATCACAAGTTGTCTAATTCCAGGCAGTGTCATTCTGTGGCTACTAAAGCAAATAAAGTGCTGTCTTGTATAAAAAAGGGCATTGACTCAAGGGATGAGAACATATTTTTGCCTCTTTATAGGTTCCTGGTAAGGCCTCACCTTGAGTATGCAGTGCAGTTTTGGGCTCCAGTCCTTAAGAAGGATATTAATGAGCTGGAGAGAGTGCAGAGACGTGCAACTAAACTGGTAAAGGGGATGGAAGATTTAAGCTATGAGGTTAGACTGTCAAGGTTGAGGTTGTTTTCTCTGGAAAAGAGGCACTTGCGAGGGGACATGATTACTCTGTACAAGTACATTAGAGGGGATTATAGGCAGTTGGGGGATGTTCTTTTTTCCCATAAAAACAATCAGCGCACCAGAGGTCACCCCTATAGATTAGAGGAACAGAGCTTCCATTTGAAGCAGCGTAGGTGGTTTTTCACGGTGAGGGCAGTGAGGCTGTGGAATGCCCTTCCTAGTGATGTGGTAATGGCAGACTCTGTTAATGCCTTTAAGAGGGGCCTGGATGAGTTTTTGAACAAGCAGAATATCCAAGGCTATTGTGATACTAATATCTACAGTTAGTATTACTGGTTGTATATATATAGTTTATGTATGTGAGTGTATAGATTGGTTAGTATAGGTTGTGTGCTGGGTTTACTCGGATGGGTTGAACTTGATGGACAATGGTCTTTTTTCAACCCTATGTAACTATGTAACTAACTATGTAACTATATTAAGTAGCCACTTGTTTTCCATATAAATTCCCCCAACACATTACCATTTCTATAAATGCTTAAGCTTGTGTTAATCAGTATTAAACCTTATTAGCCAATTTACTTCCTAGTTCTTCATTTCAGTCTAATATCTTTGGAAAGTGACAGCATCCTGCATGGAACATATAGTAGTGAGACTTGCTTATTATTTGCGTGCACATCACTGAACATGGCCACACTCATACGGGTGAGCGGGTGAGTCAGCACTTGCAGGAGGAGTCTTTTGTCTCCCCCAACCGGAGTGCGGGCTCTATTAGCAGCACCTCCCGTGGGGGAAAATTATTGATGATATGTGCCTTCTCATAAGGCTGACACATTAAAATGCATCTTGAAAGACTGTAGTGGTTTGAATTCTTATTATACAGTATATGTGATGTCCATCTGGCACTACCCAAACCAATTTTATCTCAAACTGGTAAAATATAACTCTTCACCATTGCAACAAATCTTTCAATAGCTCTAAATTTTTTTAAAATTACATTTAAATAAATGTAAATAAATTATTTCTTAAAGGAAGAGTATTGAAGTGCACTGTACTGGTAAAACTGGTGTGTTTGCCTAAAAAACTACTATAGTTTATATAAATAAGCTACTGTGTAGCCATGGGGTTAGTTATTCGGCCTAAAAAAATAGAAAAGGCAGAGGATACATAGCAGATATCAGATAAGCTTTATAGAATACAGTGGTTTTGATTCCTATGTGAACATTAAATCCATTGTATGCTACAGATTTTATCTGCTATATAACCTGTCATGTAGCATGGCTACTTATTAATGTAAACTGTAGTAGTGTTTCTAAAGCAAACACACCGTTTTTAGCAATTTTAGCTGTGCAGAACAACTATATGTTATATTTTAATAACTGTAAAACACTTTAAATTTTTATTTTACTGTTTCTTTAAACTGCATACAATTACATAAATGTTGCTTAATTCCCATGACCCCACTCAATAGCGATGATGCACATTATGAATTATAAGTAATAAGAGTAGCTATATGGAAAAGAGTAGCTATATGGAAATGTGTTTATGGCTATCAGGCATTTTTTAAATAATTAGGCAGCTATAACAGAGGGAATAAATATAGCAGCTATATAGATAAAATAACATAATTAAGGGTTAAACATGTACTGTGCCTTGGTGTTCCTCTCTGTTGGAGTTAAAGGTCTAAACAGGATTATGTTTTTTCAGGTGTAGTAGAAATATATTTAAGGTGTCACCCCCATTCCTACACAAACTACAGTTCAGTCTAATTTTATACTACTATAGCCTAAGGTCACTCAGTCTTATTGCAGGAGTCTTACTGACAGCTGTACCAACAGACCTGATTGGTCTTCTGGCCACCTCCTGTCTGTTTTTCTCCTTTACAGGTTGCACTCCAGTGTGTGCCTTAAGGACTAAAGTTTAAATTTGTGCCAGCTAACTCTAAGGTAAGGGACTAAGGTAAGGAATGCTGATTAGACTGACAAATATATGTATATTTGTATGTTTGTGTATACATGTAAATGTGCATTTTGTATATAATGAAATCAGAACTGCAGTCTGTGTAGGGGGGGGTCTAAAAACTTAAATAATTTTCTCCTACACCTGAAAAAACGTAATCCTGTTGAGGACTGTAACTCTAACAAATAGGCACACTACATGTTTAGTCCATCATTAACACAAGAGAAACTGTTGAGTGCAGTAGTGCAGGTTACTACTATTTTGAACTTTTTCACTTATACTTTTGATTTGTGTGGGAAATTGGAGTGTACCTCTGCACTTATGTGTTTGTATACTGGAAGAACTGAACTCCTTGGTGGCTGCTGGGGCTGCACCGAAGAATTTAATATATATGCAGACATGATCTCATTTGCTTTATATAATGGAGAGAGATAGATTGATGAACAATCTCTTTTAAGATATCTTGTTTAAATTTGCTTCCTTCGCCATCTAGTGTCGGTGTTCCTGTGCAATAAATGGGTATCTATATATCCTTGTGAGATCAGCCTATGTCTTTGGCTTAATAGATCTCAAGTTATAGTGGAAAATGTTTGATATATAGCATAACAAACATGATGTAAAGGTTATACATTTATGTGATAATAATCACAGCAAGCTTTTAGAACATTTTAGTTCCTTCTTCAAAGCTGATTACAAAGAAGCTATGTTGACTTTGCATACCTCCCAACATTTTTTTGACTATGGCCATTTTTGCGACCACACCCCCTAAATACTACTCCCATTTGACAAAATTTGGCAGGTTATTTAAAGTTTGAACACATTTCTGGGGGCTTGTTTTATTTGTTATTACAGTTTTGCTAATGCAGGTGAAATTGCCCTTTAAGCTGCAAGTCTCAGTTCCCCCTACAGACCTGTTTAGCTTATTAGTTACAATTGTATCTCAGTGCAGGTGTAGCTTGTTAACTTTCTGGGCTCTCTGCCAAAAGCACACTTATTTAATTAAATTTGAGAAACAATGTTTCTAAGTGCAGGTGAAGCTCGTAAAGATATCTGGACTCTATGCCAAAAGCTACTTTTTAATTAAATTTGTATCTTTTTTGGCATTCAATGCAGAAGATCAAAGGGAAATGAGGGACTTTTCAGTAAAAATCTGGGACTGCTACAGCATTTTGTACACAAAAAAACTGTGCAAAACAAAAGGAAAAACACATGAGCATAATTTGGATTGTTAGCAGAGACAGACATATGGGGAGGTGGGTTATGCAAAAGTGTCCAGACAAGTCACAAATTAGACCTAAGGTGTGAAGTAAATTGCAGATTACTGTAGTAGTTGTTGCCTTCACAAATGTTTTTTTAATTTGCAGAATAGTTCCTACACTAGGAAGTATTGTACAAATTAAAAAATAAATAAAACAAGCATTTGTGGAAACAAGAGACTACTACAGTAATCTGCCATCTACTTCATACCTTAGGTCTAATTTGTGCCTTGTCGGGACCCCTTTGCATAACCCACCTCCCCATATGTCTGTCTCTGCTTACAACCCAAACTATGCTTATGTGTTTTGTCTTTTGCTTCTCACAGCTTTTTGTATACAAAATGCTGTCAGAGCCAATATAGACTCTGTGTCATCAGTTTTGAAGAACTTAAAATGTTCTGAAAGATTGCTGAGATTATTATATCACCTTTACACCACTTATGCTTTATATTCAAAGTTTTACCCTATAACTTTTTCTGGGTACAGAAAACTTTACCTGGAGCTTAATATACTGGGGGGGCCAGAAAACAATTGTATAAAATGCAGGAAAACTTAAAATCAGGGGATGTAAAATTGAGGTTTCACTGTATATCTGGATCTGTAGATTATTACAGGAAGCTGACAAAGAAGACATGGAAAACTTTGGCAACCAAAAACATTTTAACTTTAACAATTGTTTGTGCATTTGGCTAAAAAGTTAAATCACTAAATGGGTTACCTACTGAACTCAAAGGAGAAGGGGCACTTCTTAGTGCTCTTCTAAGAAGCACTAGTGCCACCTCAGTCAAGGCATGCCCAACACAGACAATGCCCAACTATGGGGTATGCCACAGGTCTCTACTCTCCAATTTTGCCCTCTTTTTGAACTTTGCACATTGTGCCTGCTTTGAAAATGACTCCTTAATTGTGTGCTGTGAGTGACTAGCACGGTACAAATTTGCTTAGCATTAGTAAATGAGTTTGAATACTATTGGTGAACTAGAAGAATGCCCTTTAGACAGCTCCTCCTTTTTAGAGTTGCTGTTTGACATAGATTACATTTAGGTCTGGTTAACAAAGTAGCTCTTAGAATTATCAGGGTTTAAAAAGAAGAAGAATAATTAGGCCTCCCACAACAAGTCACAACAAGAGGATACAATTAATACACAGCACAGATGTCTCCATTCTGCCCTGGAGTAAACTGTATACATGCTGAGGTTAGGTTAAGCAAATTAAAATGTTTTTTGCTTGTCTGTATATTCATGTTTTGTCGCTAAATAACTAATCAATGTTTAAGAAAGAACCACTTTGGTCCACCTAGCAAAATCAGATTATCAGTATAAGTCAGAAAATGTGTCTGATTAATAAGAACCCCCGAGATAGCCTATGCCCTGCCAGGTATTGTGGCATGATAGGGTTGAATCATCTAAATGCAAATATATTGATTAGCATTCTATTTTGATATAAAAACTTTCTACTAAAATGTATAAACCCAATGTAAGGAAAAGTGGAATTAATACCTCTGGCAAACCAGTACTCCAGTGGCAGGGAATTAGGTTGCTCTGTCTTTCACCAAAATGAAGCAACCACATCAAAATGGCCATTAAAAGGGTTGTCCACCTTAAAATTAACTTGTAGTATAATGCAAAGAATGATATTCTGAGACATTTGGTCTTCGGGTCTTCATTTTCTATTATTTTTTGTTTATGGATTATTTAGCTTTTAGTTCAGCAGCTTTCCAGTTTGTAATTTCAGCGGCCTTCTGGTTGCTATTGTCCAAATTTACCTAGCAACCAGGCAGTGCTTTGAATGAAAGACTGGAATATGAACAGAAAATGGCCTGCAAAAAATGATAAGGAATAAAAAGCAGTAAGAACAATACAGTTGTTGCCTCACAGACCCATAGTTGTTGGCTGCTGTGGCAGTGACCCCCATTTGAAACCTGGAAAAAGCAGAAAATGAAGACCAATTAAAAAGTTGCTAAGAATTAAGAATTAATTAACCTTTCAATAACCTACTAAAAGGTAAACTGCATAATTCCCTGTAACTCTAATATGCATCACCTCAGGAGGCTTTTCTCATACATTTTACTGAGAGTAAAGATCTTAGATGTAATGTATTATATATATGTGATATAAAAACATTGCTTTTCATTTTTCTGTGCACAGGGCATTATAGAAAAAAACTTCTCATTGGGAACAAATCAACATGAGGTACCTCTCTCTTGCTTTGTGTGTCTCGGCTATTGCCATCACCTCAGCTCCTCCATCACCTGAGGCTGGCAGAAACAAGAAGGAAACAAGCAGAAGTGGAAAAAACATAAAGCTGGATGACTACAATATCAATTATGAGGAATCTATTGATACAGGAAAATATGTAGATCTTTATGATTATTATGAACATGAACCCAAGGTGAGAAACAAATTTGAAATACTTTACTTTTTGAAATTTTTGGAAACTAGGGGGGTTCTGGGTAAATGTTTTTTTTCTGTTATTTGGATATCTAGACCTTAGCTATACTAAAAAAGCATTTAAACATAAATTAAACTGAATAGAATTGTCTTGCCACCAGCATGGAGTTACACAGTTTAGTTACCATCAAGGACATGGTACCATTTTTTTACAGAGAAGAGGTAAATTCAGTTATTTAAGAAAATCTGATTATTTGCTTAAAATGGACTCTATGGAACATGGCCTTTTTTCTAACTTAGATGATAAATTCCACCAGTTCATATATCCATAAATTAGCTCCTATATCTTCAGAGAAAAATGTCCTGGTGTTGATATTGATAATTTGAATGGATAATTTTATTGCAATCTTCAATATTTTTTGCATTAAATTTCATTTAAATCCTATTTTGCATATTAAAATTTAAGAAAAACATAATAACTGCATGAATTGTGATCACAATCAGAGCTTCAAACCCACACAGCCTTAAGGGCAGACTTATCAAAATGTGAGATTAGAGCTCACCACAGAAAAACTCACCTAATTTCTATTTATTCCTATGGGATTTTTAGTTTCTGTGGTGATCTTAAATCTCACATTTTGATTAATCTGCCCTTAGGTTCATAGATTTGGTTCAGTCAAAACACATATTTATTACCAATTTCTGGCCACTTTCTTAGGGCAAGGTCACACGAGGCAGAATGTCGGATTTGGTTCAGTCAAAACACATATTTATTACCAATTTCTAGCCTCTGGATAAACGCAGTGACAATCCACCCCTACACTTAAAAATACTTCTAGTTATGTCTGCACCCAGATGCACTCAATACGCCCATATGCAAGCACACACAGCTGATATCTTTCAACAAACTCGATACTTGGCTTACTGCTGACAGGCACAACTAGAAGTATTTTTAAGTGTAGGGGCAGAGTGTCAGCCTGCGCTTATCCACAGCCTGACAATCTGCCTCGTGTGACCTTGCCCTTAGTAACTAATGTCAGGAAACATGTGTAACCTCTATTTCAGCTCAATAGCTGCCTTCCCGGACTAGTACCAGTAGAACATGGGTTACACTGTACTCTCTTACCCAGAATGGGCCTTCGCTAAGTGGAAGTGGAAGGTGAGGGTGTTGTGCAACTACACCTCTCTTGCTGCTATGCAGAAAAATGAAAACAGAGGGCGCCAGAGGTTCTTGCAAATAACAAAGTAATAAGTGTTTATTGAACATCCACAGGGTTTACTCACAATACAGCTTCAGAAGCCAGTGGTACAGGCAACACATATATACAGACTGACACTCCCCTGTGGGCAGACTGCCAGGAATCTCACTTCACCTCTGCGACACACCCTGTAGTGGATCCCTCAGGGAGTTCTCTATCCTGATTCCCTGTTCACTTGGATCCCTACACTACAGGCAATGTGGCCTGAGAGAGATATCTCCAAAAACTGCAAATCCTATGTAGGAGCTCAGAACTCTTTGTAGCTCAACCCTAACTGCCTTACACTCCTAGAGTGTACTATAAAGGGAGCTACACCTGCCACTATCTAATGCCTCATTCACGGGGCCCTGTTCCCCGACTTCACTGGGCCTGGGCCCATGCCCTGGGCTCACAGCACACATCCACTCTGTTCCTCAGGTGGAAGCAAACAGGAAGGTGCCACTCCTCTCCCAGCACTATACCAAAGTCAGGCAGGATGTGGTCACCTTAACTCACTTAAAAGCTTAAGCATTTTAACTGTCAGCATGTCTTTAGAAGGCTGTGGCCATATAAATCAGCCATCTCTATTCTCCTATTTTTCTCTTTTGTTGTTCCACCTTTCACCTTCTTTACTTCTATGGTTTTCTCTGCTGCATTTTACTCCTACTCTACATTATTTCACATTTGCTTGTTTTTCCCTTCTTTACTCCTACCAAATATTCTTTCGTATATTATTTTCCTTTGGCCTTCCCACACTTTTTTTCTCCTTTAGTTTGCCCCTTCTCTCTAGCATATTCCTGTTGTATGCACACAACAGTTCTCCTTTATGCCTCTTGTTTGTCTTGCATTCTCCACTTGTTTGCTATTCTTTTATGTTATTTATGGTTTATAGTGCCTTCTTTCATCTCTTTCTGCTACTTTTCCACCAGAACTACAAGTGGTGAATATAGGCAGCAAGAGTAAGAATATTAGAAACATGCTGAGAAATGGCGAGAGAGTGACAATGTGAGAGCTAAGTGTGATGATATTCCTGTATATTTAATAAAATGACAATAAAGTGTGTTAAGAGCTAAATGTAGAGTGTGAATAGAAAGAGAACAGGTGAGAGGAGACTCATCAGCAGTTTGTGGGTGGGGGTGTACAGTGTGAAAAGCTATACTATTCTTCTAGTGTTCTTGAAGCAATCAGATGGCAGCTAGCAAATACCCCAGTATCCTAAGAGTACCTTAAAATGTGTATGTATATCAGGGTGTATGCAGGGGTGATAAATAAAATGTTAACAAAAAGAGAAAAGTAGAGAATAGAAGAAAGAGAATACTCTCTCATCACATATAACTTCCTCCAGTTGTCGCTTAACTTCCACTCAAAACATATTTGATTACATATACATATTTCTATATTTCAAAATATATTATTTATGTAAAAATATATGCCCTAGAGAAAAAAGAATGACTGAGTGTTCCAGTTAAGCAGAATATTTTTCTTGGCCATGAATAGGAAAAATATCCTGGGATGTGCTTGTGGGATTATACTGTTGAGCAGGCCTTGCAACGCAACCCTAGGATTTCTTATATTAGGGAAGTCATAGTCTCTCTCTTCTGCTAGGATCCTGCTGCTCTTTTTTTTTTTTTTTTTTTTTAACTTGTTTTTATTGAGTTTCTTGACATTTTATAAAGGCACACAAACATATGATGAAACCAATATATAAGGAGAAAAATAATTATTTTGTAAAACATATACAGTATGTAGTATATAGATATACAGTATAACTTCCATAATAATAATAATAACCAACTCACTTATATTAAGGTTATTAGTCAGTGAAGCCAGTAGCAAAATGATGCGATGACTCCTGGGCTCCTGCACTTTTCTAAGAGGGAACTTGTTCAGCTCAAAGTAAAATCTTTAGCATTGCTGCCTGTTAAGCAAAGGATAGCAAAATCATTTTGCTAATGTAGGGACCCATAGGATTAACACCTACTATGGCTTTAAACCCTACACTTCCTAGTATCCGGTTACTGGGCAGAAGCCCATGTATCTATTTTGCTATTTATCATATCTGTATCATTGGCCCATAGGCTTATGACCACTTCCTCCACACTTTATTATAGTGTTTGGTTAGGAGTGGTCCTTTCTCTTTGGCCTTCCTTTCTTGAACCAGGTATATGTGTACCAGGGAGCCAGGGATTAACAAGGCCCAGAAGTGTTCGGCCCTAGGGAGAACATCTTCCCTAGTGAAGTCGGGGATCAGGGACCTCGTGAACGAGTGTCAGTTAAAGAGCAGGTCAGTTCTGTAATAGCATGTTCTAGGAACACAAGTTAGGTTAGTCATAGCGAGTAATAGCAGTTCTTTGTGCTCCAACCAGGAGAGATAGTTGGGAGTAGTCTCCTAAAAGACTCTGCCCCCTTAGTGAAGGGACCGCAGTAGTGACAAGGGAATCAGGCTCCCTGATGCAGGTCTGCTGTTTGGGATCTGGGCCATTTAAGGTGAAAACTCTAAGAATATTCTTTTACTATCCCCAAAGCTTATCTCCGCGAGTAGTGCACCCTTCAAAGCTTGCTTCATTTTGTATGTCATTTGAATGCTTGCTATACCATTAAAGTTTTTCCCTGGTGCCACTTGTGTGGTTCAGTACCTGTTTGCAAAAGAACCCCTGGCTAATGTATTTTTCATCATTACTTTACATCTGGCAGCGGAGAGGTGTAGTCCAACAACACCACTCACATACATTCTTCCACCTAGCAACGGTGCCCATGCTCTAATCCAGGGGTCACCAACCTTTTTCTACCCGTGAGCAACTAACAAATGTAAAAAAGAGTTTGGGAGCAACATGAAAAATGTTACTGGGGGTGCCAAATATGGGCTGTGGTTGGATATTGGTAGCCCTTATGTAGACTGGCAGCCAGGAGGCTTTGTTTGGCAGTAGTCATGGTTTTGATGCAAGTAAAGCTTGACTTTAAGCCAGGAATTAAAAAATAAGAATCTGGAGCAACATGTTTCTCCTAAGCCACTGGTTGGGGATCCCTGCTCTAATCTGTCTAGCTGGATTTTGCCTGTTTCAGCCCAAAAGGGGTTACACTAGGCCCTTTAAAGCTCTTCACCTCTGTGCTCCTTGCCACCACCTTTTTACACCATCCACACTCACTGCTCTTTCTCATCCCAAAACTTCTTCAGCTTCTTACCTCTGGAACTCCAACCTTGAATTTCACCGTAGGGAACACTCACTCTCTTTAATATAAAAAAAACTCTGATTCTACCTTTTAGAACACTAAAACATTATTTCCTGCACTTAACCCTTTCACTGCCAGCCGTTTTGGACAAAGCGGAACTTCTACTGCCAGACAGTTTTTGAACATTTTGCACTGTTTGACTTTAGGGGCCTTTCCTTGGGGGGACTTTTAGGTTACCCACGAAAACAATATATCATTTTTTCCAGGACAAACTAAGCTTTCAACATTTGGTAGAATTTTGGTGTAATTCCAATTCTGTAACAAGATATATGCTTCTAAATATCTACAAAATTTAAAAAAATCATATTTTCCATAATATAAACACACATACCAGAAACAAAAATTATTTTATGCACAAAAATACAACTGATTTGGAAAGTCCCATGTCTCCTGAATGCGCCAATATCAAATATATATAGTTTTATGGAGATTTCTCACTTGTATAGGTCAAAAACTCCCAGCAGTACACTACCAAATTTCCAAAGCACTACTCCAGAAAGCTGCATACTTTAGATTTCAAGGACAAAAATTCCACTAACAGAAGGTTTATCCCAGAAATTACACATTTCTGGAAAGAACAGATTCTGGGGAATCCAGAATAGACACTGTAGGTCTGTCTACTCCAAACTATCAAGTCACAATGCTTTTCTAAAGTTATAGGTTTTTATCAAAATTTGTGAAGTTTTTAAAAAATCGCTTCAAAGCTTCCAGTCTATAGTATCTTATCTCCTACAGGTCATGAAGTAACCAAATAAAACACCCTAAATATGAATGCCAGGGGTCCACTGAACAGTTTGATGCCAAATATGTATAGGTTTACCAAAGTATGTGGCATGTAGGGGCCCCAATGTGAACATACCCCATATGATCTATCATTTCTGTCATTTCAGCTCCTGCAAAATCAACACATTTACATCATTATACGTGGGATAAAGCTAGTAAAAAGTACGTTCACCCCAGAAAGTCATATATTTTTGGAAAGTACACATTCCCCTGAATTTAAAATGGGTACCCATGTCTATCTACTCCAAAGTACCAAGCGGCAAAGCTTTCCTAAAGCTGGCAATTTTGATGACATTTCCAAAAATCCCCTCAAAGCTTCCAATTTGCAGCATCTTATCTCCCACATAGCATTAGGTACCAAGATAAAACACCCTAAATTTGAATGCCAGGGGTCCACTGAACAGTTTGATGCCCAATATGTATAGGTTTACCTAAATATGTGGCATGTAGGGGCCCCAATGGGAACATACCCCCATATGATGTGTCATTTCAGAAAATCAACACATTTACATCTTTTATGTGGGATAATGCTACAAAAAAGTACGCTCACCCCAGAAAGCCATATATTTTCGAAAAGTACACATTCGCTCGAATCTATAATGGGTACACATTTCCTTTTACTCCAAAGTACCAAGCTGCAAAGTGTTCCTAAGTTTGCCGTTCAGAAAATCTCCTAAAAATGTGCAGTTTGCCACACACAATTTCTAGCGTACAATGGCAAATCACCTGAAATAAGAACACCAGAGGTCTACTGAACAGTTTGATGCCTAATATGCATAGATATACCAAAGTCTGTGGTATGTACTGACCCCAAAATGAAAATAGCGCATATGGATTTCTCGCCTGCCAACTCAGCTTTAGCACACAGAGCCCCCTGTCAGCGTATTATGTGCCGTAACCAGGGCCGCCATCAGGGGGGTACAGGGGGGACAATCGTCCCGGGCCCCATGAGTTTTGGCTCATAAGGGGGGGCCCGGCTCTACTGCACTCACCTTTATTAGCTGGGCCCCCCTGCTGTCAGCAGCTAAACCTAGGATCTTGCTTTATCCAAGATCGTTGCACGGCCCGCCCCTAGAACTGCTTGCCCAGCCCGCCCCAACCCGATTGGCCCAGCTCGCCCCAGACCAGATTGGCCCAGCCCGCCCCCGACACGATTGGCCCAGCCAGCAGCAGCCCAGATTGGCCCAGCCCGCCCCCGACCCGATTGGCCCAGCCAGCAGCAGCCCAGATTGGCCCAGCCCGCCCAACCCCGGATTGGCCCAGCCCGCCCCCGACCCGATTGGCCCAGCCAGCAGCAGCCCAGATTGGCCCAGCCCGCCCAAGCCCGGATTGGCTCAGCCCGCCCCCAACCCGATTGGCCCAGCCAGCAGCAGCCCGGATTGGCCCAGACAACCCCAGCCCGGATTGGCCCAGTCCACCCCCAGCCCAGATTGCCCAGCACTCTGCAGCCTGGATTGGCCCAGCCCACCCCCATAGAGAAAAGCATGGGAAAAACAAGGAATGGGTAAGAAAAAGTGTTTGGCAGAAAAATATGGTGAATGGGAGAGTGAAGAGATTGGGAGAAACAGAAAGGGAGAGTATGTAGAGAAAAACAAAGAAGTTAGGAAAGGTGTGAAATATGGACAAAAAGTTTAAAAGAGACGAAAAGTAGTATATGAGCTGAAATGCTGGAAGAAGAAAAAACATAGGAGTGTAAGAAAGCAGGACAGAAAAACAAAGCAGAAATCAGAGAACAGCAAAATCAAAAAGAAAGTAAGCAGAATTTTTTTGCGCTTGCACATTTTTTATATATCCAAGCCTTATGTTGCTTGTGTACATAGCAAGGCAGCAGTGGCGCAGCAGTATAGGGGTACATAGCAAGTGGCGCAGCAGTATAGGGGTACATAGAAAGTGGCGCAGCAGTATAGGGGTACATAGCAAGTGGCGCAGCAGTATAGGGGTACATAGCAAGTGGCGCAGCAGTATAAGTGTACATTTTTTATCATCTGCAGTTTGAGTTTTTTGTGTTAGGGAAATTGGCTGACGAGATTTGTTGCTATGTGCATGTGACAGATCTTCTGAAAATACCACTCCCTTCACTAACATTCATATCACAGCATATAAAGCACCTTACTTGTGGCAATTCAGCATAAATGCTGAAATATGTGTAAGAAGGGAGAGGTATTTTCGTAAGATTTGTCGCCCACATAGCCAACAGTTCCCCCAGTCTCCCTTTTGCCATAACCATTAGCACTGCTGTTGTCACATCTCCCTCTTGTTGGTTACACGGTACCCATGGCCACCAATATGTGTTCTGGGTTTTAACCATTAGGCCTCTGGGGGGCCCTGATAGTTTTGTTGTACGGGGCCCCGTGATTTCTGATGGCAGCCCTGGCCGTAACACCCCCTAACTATACAGAGACTCCCAGAAAACCATATATTTTTGGAAAGTACACATTCCGATGAATTCAAAATAGGTTAAGTTATTTTTGTACACCAAAGTTACACCTGGCAAAGTTATGCTAAAAACAGATCAGGAACACTTATACAGGGATAAAAATGCAATAAACCCACAAAAATTGTGCAAATCAGCGAAACAACAAAATAAGTCACATGAGTGTAATTAGTGGTTAGAATATCTGATCCAATAGTTATGCTGTCAAAATAAACAGTTTTTAGGGAAAATAAACTAAAAACGAGTTGTAAAATGGAAAAAAAATACAAATAATACAAAAAAAAGTTTTGCGTATACAAGTGTGTACATATGTAAAAGTAGTGTGACAGTATGTAAGTGTGTATATGAGTGTATATAAGTGTATATGAGTGTGCTAAATGAAAAAAAAAAACAAAAAGAAGTGCTAAATTGTGTGCTGTATGTAGGTATAAATGTATGTAAGTGTGTAAATGCAAAAAATAAAACACACATTTACCTGTCCAGAAGCAGGGATTGCATGGCTGGTCGTCTTGCTGCAGTACTGGTCAGTGGGCCGGCTCTTGGGGGGAAAACAGGAAGCAGGAAGCGGGGAGCAAGCAGCAGACGCGATTCGATTGCGTCTGCTGCTCTGGGGGCGGCCCTGCGATGATCGTGGTGTACGACGTACGTCATTGGCAGATAAAGCCTTTTCCTGCAACGACGTGCGCTGTACGTCGTTGGCAGTTAAAGGGTTAAGGGCCAATGCCCAAATCTTGTGCAATTTGGTCCTTCTTTTTGGTGTATGTTATGATTCCACTTGTAAGCTCTATGGGGCAGGGACCTCCTTCCCATTGTGTCTCATACCACATATCACTTCTCAGTGTAATTATACTTGTATTTTTTCAGCATGTCATGATTAGTGTGCCTGGCCTGCTATTTTGACTACCTGTAGGCAATACCTACCACTATAGTCCAAATCAGAGCCATCAGTTGGGCTAGGGGCTGCCAAATTTTAAATGACATGTTGGGGGATAGGGGGGTAAATGGCAGTGGTACATAGTAAAAGAAAGATGTTTCCTGCTCCATTCAGTAACGATTTCTGTCTGCTTTACAGATTATTTATCCTATTTGGGTCTCTTTAACATTTTCAGGGTAGATTTAGGTTAGGTCTCCACCAGGGCCAGAACTAGGGGTAGGCAGAAGAGGCAGCTGCCTAGTGCGCAACGATCGGGGGGCGCCAGGCAGGAGCCTTGCCTGCCTACCCCTAGTCTGCACTCCTTTGTGATTACGCTATAGAGCAATGACCCATAGCATCGCAACCCGTCCCCCCCCCCCCCCGGAACTGCTCATGCGCACTAAAGCACACGCGAGGGGGGGAGGTGCAGGGGCGAGGTGGCGTACCGGGTTGCCTAGGGCGCCAGGTTGGCTTGGCCCACCCCTGGTCTCCACATTCTCTACCTGTGTCACTTTCTTTGATGGCCAGCTATTTTAAGACTTTGGAACAAATGTTTTTTATAAACTATTTATAAATTATGCTCTGAATTACAGGCCCCAGCGGCCCAGACCCGACCCTTGCCGGCGCTCCCCCTGCCCGACCGCTCCTGCCCTGATGCGTTAAATTTACGCGCTCGGGGAAGGACGTCAGGTGGGGGGCCCTGCGAGGGGGGTTAGGGGGGCCCTTGTGGGGGGGGGGGCGCAGGCACCTGCAGGGCCCCTGGGGCGGGAGCCAGTCCGACCCTGAAAGGCTACACATTAAAAAAAAGAACCATTTACTGCTGCCTACTTTCCCAGGCTGTGCAGGGGAGCCAGCAGTACTCAGCACACTGCACTGTAGGATAGGAACCAGTCAGCATAGGAACTGATAGGGAACTAAAGCCTGTCTTAGCTTGTGTAAATGCAGAGCTATGATTGTCTATCCCCCTCCTACTGTGCTTCTAGTGGGGACCATTAGGAGCATGACTACCCCTCCTTTGAAACAGGTACAGGGTCCAAAGCAGATCTACAAGGTGCTCTGATAAAGGGGCCAAGATAATGGTAATTTTAGTCCAAAGTGAAAGCTGACACATATAGTAATGATTATTGCCTAAATGATTAGGGGATTTTACTTATGCTACCATATATGTCTCCTAATTCCTAAAGCTGTACTTCAACAATATATTATTGAACCACCAATAAAAACCTAGGATACAATATCAGACGATGTGGTTATCAAAAAGCAGTACAACTTCCCTTCAAATAGGTAATGACAGATAAAAGAAAATTTTAGGGAAAAATATATACACAGCTGAGAAATGCTTCCAAATGAGTAGGGCTGAAAGGGAAAGACATGGGAGATGAAACACATTCACTGACAGTAGAGAGGGGGCAGGTGTCAGAAACAGAAAATAAAACAGAGAAAGAGAAGGCAGCAAGGCTAAAAGCAAGGAGCTAGATAAGCAACAGAGAAGCAGAAATAATATTCAGTAATAACAGAACTCCAATTTCAAAAATGTTATACTGAATGACAATGAATTATGGTATGTTCGAAGTATTTACATTGTTATAGTATGGTAAAAGCCAATGCAGGAAGGCCCCTTCATCGCCATGATTATTATTATTAAAATTTATTTATAAAGCACCAACATATTCTGCAGCGCTGTACAATAAGTGGGTTTCATACATTGGACATACAGAGTAGCATATAAAGCAATCAATAACCGATACAAGAGGTGAAGAGAGCCCTGCCCAAAAGAGCTTACAATCTACAAGTCATATGACAGTTCTCATATTTTCATACTAATTTGGAATATGTCTGACAAGCTTGTGTAGAATGTGGGAGCTTTTTAATGCACAACACAAATGTATGTGAAGGAGAACCAAAAACTAATCTTTGTGACAAGGTAATGACTAGCTAAGTTGCGACAAAGGCATTCAGAATGCTGTGCCAAGCTAGCTGCTGTTGTGGCTGCAGTGAATACTGTGTGCATTTAAATAATACATATTGTGCTAGGTGAGCTTTATTCACATAAAGTGAGGACTATACAGTATATCAATGCAGGATTTTTTTATCAACACTCTTGTGTGTGTAAAATACAAAACCTTCAGGTTGGTAGGAACTTACATGACTGCTAGTCTGGGGGTGAACTGATAAAGAAGGGTAAGGGCTATACACTTGTTAAGTAAGACCAAATGATTTACCTTGCCACAAACAAGGATTTTTCCCTTTTAAATCTCCCAAAACTTCACGTCAGGTAAGAGGTGTTAAGTCTTATCTCCTCTTCTTATTGCTTTCCTGTGTCAGACCAGGAAGGGAATAATAATAATCAGGTCTAACTATGAAAGTGAGGGCCTCAGGGAAGCCCTAGCCCTGTCCTTTAACAACCTAATTTAGGAAAACAATAACATGAATGATGATTCTTTAACTCTTTTACTGCCAAGCACGTATGGCATACGTGCTGGCAGTAAAAGGGCTTAAACGCCAACGACGTGTCTCATAGGTCGTTGGCGTTTAAGCGCTGCCCTCTGCAGCGGCGGCATGTGCCGCCACTGCAGAGGGCTTCTAACAATGACAGCCCCCCTGGGCAATGTGCCAGGGGGGCTGTCATCAGGGTCCTGCGAGCCGATCGCTCGCAGGACCCTCCAGGAAGCAGCAGACGCGATCGCATCGCGTCTGCTGCTTCCTGCTTCCTCTCTCTCCCCCAGCGCCGGCCCAAATGAGGAAGGAGGCGATCGGTCTTCAGGAACAGGTAAGGAGTTTTTTTTTATTGCATTTACACACTTTTACACACTTATACACACATTTACATACATTTATACACACTTACATACATTTACACACACTTACAGCACACATTTTAGCATTTTTTTATTTTTTATTTTTTTCATTTTTCACACTTTTATACACTTATTTACACTCATATACACACTTACACACTATCACACAACTTTTACACATGTACACACATGTATACACAAACACTTTGGTTTTTTTTTGTTTTGCTTTTTTTTTTTTTTTTTTTCATTTTACCACTTTGTTTTTATTTTCTTTTACCTAAAAACTGTTTATTTTGACAGCGTAACTATTGGATCAGATATTCTGGCCATTAATTACACTGTCATGTAACTTATTTTGTTGTTTCACTGATTTGCACAATTTTTGTGGTTTTATCACATTTTATCCCTGTATAAGTGTTCCTGATCTGTTTTTAGCGTAGCTTTGCCAGGTGTAACTTTGGTGTACAAAAATAACTTTACCTATTTTGAATTCATCAGAATGTGTACTTTCCAAAAATATATGGTTTTCTGGGGGTCACTGTATAGTTAGGGGGGGTTACTGCACATAATACACTGACAGGGGGCTCTGTGTGCAAAAGCTGAGTTGGCAGGCGAGAAATCCTTATGCGCTATTTTCATTTTGGGTTCAGTACATACCGCAGACTTTGGTATATCTATGCATATTGGGCATCAAACTGTTCAGTAGGCCTCTGGTGTTCCTATTTGGGGTGACTTGCCTTTGTACGCAAGAAATTGTGTGAGATAAATGCGGCAAATTGCAACATTTTTAGGCGATTTTCTGAAATGTCATAAAAACCGATAACTTTAGGAAAGCTTTGCGGCTTGGTACTTTGGTGTAGAAAGGACTCTTTACCCTTGTTGGATTTGTCAGAATGTGTACTTTCCAAAAATATATGGTTTTGTGGGGGTCTCTGTATAGTTAGGGGAAGTTTTGGCACATAATACACTGACAGGGGGCTCTGTGTGCAAAAGCTGAGCTGGCAGGCGAGAAATCCTTATGCGCTATTTTCATTTAGGGTTCAGTACATACCGCAGACTTTGGTATATCTATGCATATTGGGCATCAAACTGTTCAGTAGGCCTCTGGTGTTCCTATTTGGGGTGACTTGCCTTTGTACGCAAGAAATTGTGTGAGATAAATGCGGCAAATTGCAACATTTTTAGGCGATTTTCTGAAATGTCATAAAAACCAATAACTTTAGGAAAGCTCTGCAGATTGGTACTTTGGTGTAGAAAGGACTCTTTACCCTTGTTGGATTTGTCAGAATGTGTACTTTCCAAAAATATATGGTTTTGTGGGGGTCTCTGTATAGTTAGGGGAAGTTTTGGCACATAATACACTGACAGGGGGCTCTGTGTGCAAAAGCTGAGCTGGCAGGCGAGAAATCCTTATGCGCTATTTTCATTTAGGGTTCAGTACATACCGCAGACTTTGGTATATCTATGCATATTGGGCATCAAACTGTTCAGTAGGCCTCTGGTGTTCCTATTTGGGGTGACTTGCCTTTGTACGCAAGAAATTGTGTGAGATAAATGCGGCAAATTGCAACATTTTTAGGCGATTTTCTGAAATGTCATAAAAACCGATAACTTTAGGAAAGCTTTGCGGCTTGGTACTTTGGTGTAGAAAGGACTCTTTACCCTTGTTGGATTTGTCAGAATGTGTACTTTCCAAAAATATATGGTTTTGTGGTGGTCTCTGTATAGTTAGGGGAAGTTTTGGCACATAATACACTGACAGGGGGCTCTGTGTGCAAAAGCTGAGTTGGCAGGCGAGAAATCCTTATGCGCTATTTTCATTTAGGGTTCAGTACATACCGCAGACTTTGGTATATCTATGCATATTGGGCATCAAACTGTTCAGTAGGCCTCTGGTGTTCCTATTTGGGGTGACTTGCCTTTGTACGCAAGAAATTGTGTGAGATAAATGCGACAAATTGCAACATTTTTAGGCGATTTTCTGAAATGTCATAAAAACCAATAACTTTAGGAAAGCTCTGCAGATTGGTACTTTGGTGTAGAAAGGACTCTTTACCCTTGTTGGATTTGTCAGAATGTGTACTTTCCAAAAATATATGGTTTTGTGGGGGATCTGTATAGTTAGGGGAAGTTTTGGCACATAATACACTGACAGGGGGCTCTGTGTGCAAAAGCTGAGCTGGCAGGCGAGAAATCCTTATGCGCTATTTTCATTTAGGGTTCAGTACATACCGCAGACTTTGGTATATCTATGCATATTGGGCATCAAACTGTTCAGTAGGCCTCTGGTGTTCCTATTTGGGGTGACTTGCCTTTGTACGCAAGAAATTGTGTGAGATAAATGCGACAAATTGCAACATTTTTAGGCGATTTTCTGAAATGTCATAAAAACCAATAACTTTAGGAAAGCTCTGCAGATTGGTACTTTGGTGTAGAAAGGACTCTTTACCCTTGTTGGATTTGTCAGAATGTGTACTTTCCAAAAATATATGGTTTTGTGGGGGTCACTGTATGGTTAGGGGAAGTTTTGGCACATAATACACTGACAGGGGGCTCTGTGTGCAAAAGCTGAGCTGGCAGGCGAGAAATCCTTATGCGCTATTTTCATTTTGGGTTCAGTACATACCGCAGACTTTGGTATATCTATGCATATTGGGCATCAAACTGTTCAGTAGACCTCTGGTGTTCCTTTTTGGGGTGATTTGTCTTTATCTGATCTTTATCAAGAAATTGTGAGAGATAAATGCGGCAAATTGCAACATTTTTATGCGATTTTCGAAATGTCATATAAATCTGCAAACTTAGGAAAGCTTTACAGCTTGGTACTTTGTAGCAATAAGAAATATTTACCCATTATAGATTCGGGGGAATGTGTATTTTCCAAAATATATGGCTTTCTGGGGTGAATGTACTTTTTTTGTAGCATTATCCCACATAAAGGATGTAAATGTGTTGATTTTGCAGGAGCTGAAATGATAGATCATATGGGGGTATGTTCCCATTGGGGCCCCTACATGCCACATACTTAGGTAAACCTATACATATTGGGCATCAAACTGTTCAGTGGACCCCTGGCGTTCAAATTTAGGGTGTTTTATCTTGGTACCTAACACTATGTGGGAGATAAGATGCTGCAAAGTGGAAGCTTTGAGGGGATTTTTGGAAATGTCATCAAAATTGCTAACTTTAGAAAAGCTGTGCGGCTTGGTACTTTGGAGTAGAAAGACATGGGTACCCATTTTAGATTCGGGGGAATGTGTACTTTCCAAAAATATATGACTTTCTGGGGTGAGCGTACTTTTTTGTAGCTTTATCCCACATATAATGATGTAAATGTGTTGATTTTGCAGGAGCTGAAATGACAGAAATGATAGTATATATGGGGGTATGTTCACATTGGGGCCCCTACATGCCACATACTTAGGTAAACCTATACATATTGGGCATCAAACTGTTCAGTGGACCCCTGGCGTTCAAATTCAGGGTGTTTTATCTTGGTACCTAATGCTATGTGGGAGATAAGATGCTTCAAAATGGAAGCTTTGAGGGGATTTTTGGAAATGTCATCAAAATTGCTAACTTTAGAAAAGCTGTGCGGCTTGGTACTTTGGAGTAGAAAGACATGGGTACCCATTTTAGATTCGGGGGAATGTGTACTTTCCAAAAATATATGGCTTTCTGGGGTGAGCGTACTTTTTTGTAGCTTTATCTCACATATAATGATGTAAATGTGTTGATTTTGCAGGAGCTGAAATGACAGAAATGACAGTATATATGGGGGTATGTTCACATTCGGGCCCCTACATGCCACATACTTGGGTAAACCTATACATATTGGGCATCAAACTGTTCAGTGGACCCCTGGTGTTCAAATTCAGGGTGTTTTATCTTGGTACCTAATGCTATGTGGGAGATAAGATGCTGCAAAGTGGAAGCTTTGAGGGGATTTTTGGAAATGTCATCAAAATTGCTAACTTTAGAAAAGCTGTGCGGCTTGGTACTTTGGAGTAGAAAGACATGGGTACCCATTTTAGATTCGGGGGAATGTGTACTTTCCAAAAATATATGACTTTCTGGGGTGAGCGTACTTTTTGTAGCTTTATCCCACATATAATGATGTAAATGTGTTGATTTTGCATGAGCTGAAATGACAGAAATGACAGTATATATGGGGGTATGTTCACATTGGGGCCCCTACATGCCACATACTTAGGTAAACCTATACATATTGGGCATCAAACTGTTCAGTGGACCCCTGGCGTTCAAATTCAGGGTGTTTTATCTTGGTACCTAATGCTATGTGGGAGATAAGATGCTTCAAAATGGAAGCTTTGAGGGGATTTTTGGAAATGTCATCAAAATTGCTAACTTTAGAAAAGCTGTGCGGCTTGGTACTTTGGAGTAGAAAGACATGGGTACCCATTTTAGATTCGGGGGAATGTGTACTTTCCAAAAATATATGGCTTTCTGGGGTGAGCGTACTTTTTTGTAGCTTTATCTCACATATAATGATGTAAATGTGTTGATTTTGCAGGAGCTGAAATGACAGAAATGACAGTATATATGGGGGTATGTTCACATTCGGGCCCCTACATGCCACATACTTGGGTAAACCTATACATATTGGGCATCAAACTGTTCAGTGGACCCCTGGTGTTCAAATTCAGGGTGTTTTATCTTGGTACCTAATGCTATGTGGGAGATAAGATGCTGCAAAGTGGAAGCTTTGAGGGGATTTTTGGAAATGTCATCAAAATTGCTAACTTTAGAAAAGCTGTGCGGCTTGGTACTTTGGAGTAGAAAGACATGGGTACCCATTTTAGATTCGGGGGAATGTGTACTTTCCAAAAATATATGACTTTCTGGGGTGAGCGTACTTTTTTGTAGCTTTATCCCACATATAATGATGTAAATGTGTTGATTTTGCAGGAGCTGAAATGACAGAAATGACAGTATAAATGGGGGTATGTTCACATTGGGGCCCCTACATGCCACATACTTAGGTAAACCTATACATATTGGGCATCAAACTGTTCAGTGGACCCCTGGCGTTCAAATTCAGGGTGTTTTATCTTGGTACCTAATGCTATGTGGGAGATAAGATGCTTCAAAATGGAAGCTTTGAGGGGATTTTTGGAAATGTCATCAAAATTGCTAACTTTAGAAAAGCTGTGCGGCTTGGTACTTTGGAGTAGAAAGACATGGGTACCCATTTTAGATTCGGGGGAATGTGTACTTTCCAAAAATATATGGCTTTCTGGGGTGAGCGTACTTTTTTGTAGCTTTATCTCACATATAATGATGTAAATGTGTTGATTTTGCAGGAGCTGAAATGACAGAAATGACAGTATATATGGGGGTATGTTCACATTCGGGCCCCTACATGCCACATACTTGGGTAAACCTATACATATTGGGCATCAAACTGTTCAGTGGACCCCTGGTGTTCAAATTCAGGGTGTTTTATCTTGGTACCTAATGCTATGTGGGAGATAAGATGCTGCAAAGTGGAAGCTTTGAGGGGATTTTTGGAAATGTCATCAAAATTGCTAACTTTAGAAAAGCTGTGCGGCTTGGTACTTTGGAGTAGAAAGACATGGGTACCCATTTTAGATTTGGGGGAATGTGTACTTTCCAAAAATATATGACTTTCTGGGGTGAGCATACTTTTTACTAGCTTTATCCCACATATAATGATGTAAATGTGTTGATTTTGCAGAAGCTGAAATGACAGAAATGACAGTTCATATGGGGTATGTTCACATTGGGGCCCCTACATGCCACATACTTAGGTAAACCTATACATATTGGGCATCAAACTGTTCAGTGGACCCCTGGCGTTCAAATTCAGGGTGTTTTATCTTGGTACCTAATGCTATGTGGGAGATAAGATGCTTCAAAGTGGAAGCTTTGAGGGGATTTTTGGAAATGTCATCAAAATTGCTAACTTTAGAAAAGCTGTGCGGCTTGGTACTTTGGAGTAGAAAGACATGGGTACCCATTTTAGATTCGGGGGAATGTGTACTTTCCAAAAATATATGACTTTCTGGGGTGAGCGTACTTTTTACTAGCTTCATCCCACATATAATGATGTAAATGTGTTGATTTTGCAGAAGCTGAAATGACAGAAATGACAGTTCATATGGGGTATGTTCACATTGGGGCCCCTACATGCCACATACTTAGGTAAACCTATACATATTGGGCATCAAACTGTTCAGTGGACCCCTGGCATTCAAATTCAGGGTGTTTTATCTTGGTACCTAATGCTATGTGGGAGATAAGATGCTTCAAAGTGGAAGCTTTGAGGGGATTTTTGGAAATGTCATCAAAATTGCTAACTTTAGAAAAGCTGTGCGGCTTGGTACTTTGGAGTAGAAAGACATGGGTACCCATTTTAGATTCGGGGGAATGTGTACTTTCCAAAAATATATGACTTTCTGGGGTGAGCATACTTTTTACTAGCTTTATCCCACATATAATGATGTAAATGTGTTGATTTTGCAGAAGCTGAAATGACAGAAATGACAGTTCATATGGGGTATGTTCACATTGGGGCCCCTACATGCCACATACTTAGGTAAACCTATACATATTGGGCATCAAACTGTTCAGTGGACCCCAGGCATTCATATTTAGGGTGTTTTATTTGGTTACTTTATGACCTGTAGGAGATAAGATACTATAGACTGGAAGCTTTGAAGCGATTTTTAAAAAAAATCACAAATTTTGATAAAAACCAATAACTTTAGGAAAGCATTGCGACTTGATAGTTTGGAGTAGACAGACAGTTGTGCCTATTCTGTATTCCCCAGAATCTGTTCTTTCCAAAAATGTACAATTTTCTGGGATAAACCTTCTGTTAGTGGAATTTTGGCCTTGAAATCCAAAGTATGCAGTTTTTTTGGAGCAGTGCTTTGGGAATTTGGTAGTGTACTGCTGGGAGTTTTTGACCTATACAAGTGAGAAATCTCCATAAAACTATATATATTTGGTATTGGCACGTTCAGGAGACATGGGACTTTCCAAATCAGTTGTATATTCGTGCATAAAATAATTTTTGTTTCTAGTATGTGTGATTATATTATGGAAAATTTGATTTTTTTTGCATTTTTAGACATTTAGAAGCCTATATCTTGTTACAGAATTGGAATTACACAAAAATTCTACCATATTTTGAAAGCTTAGGTTGTTCTGAAAAAAACGATATATTGTTTTCCTTGGTAAACTAAAAGTCCCCCCGAGGAAAGGCCCCTAAAGTGAAACAGTGCAAAATGTTCAAAAACTGTCTGGCAATACAAGTTCCGCTTTGACCAAAATGGCTGGCAGTAAAAGGGTTAAAACTGTAAACCCCACTGTTTTAATGTTTCGATAAACTTGATAAACTTAATTTTAATATAAACCTAATAAGACAACTCCGATTAACAGTATTCTTCTTCCTGGAGTGATCACTGGTGACATTTTAAAGGTTCTTTTTTACAGAGAAGCATGAACCTCAATCAGCAGGAAGCAGAGGGCCAGAGGTGGAGACAGACTTTTGTTTTATGTTATGCATGACCCACTGGACACATGTACATATTGATGAATGTTGCTTTTGTTACATCTTGAATTGGTGTTGCTTTATCATGCATTGTATAAATTCTGTTATAACTGATAGACTGAAGTTCATACACTGACTCCACTGAACGAAAAGTCTGGCCTACTGACAAACCAGGGGACTGAAAAACCCATTACACTACCCGGTACTCCAAAGCCATCACAAAATAGTCTGTTTGGATCCATGACTGAACAGGGTGAGTACAGATAAACAGTCATTACTCTCTAAAGATTGGACAAATCTGTAAAAAGAATTTTAAATTTTAAATACAAGAGATTTAAGTTTTGTTTTGGCCTAACTTACCATATTATTGTGTAATTTTGTTTACAGTATGCACTTCCTTTGTAAAGTGATGTACAAGATTTCAGTAAAGTATAAAGGATGATGATACTCATAACTTTTAGGGTAGGAGCCCACAGAGAGAGTTAGTTGCCCGCTATAAGATCTCTGCTATAGCGGCCAACTAACCACTCCGAAAAGGCTTTCCACCGGCTACAATAAAAGTCACTGGCGGAAAGCCCTTCACATCAAATAATCCAAAGTCACATGAAGTTGCCTCCTGCAGGACCAGAAATTTCAGAAAAAGAAAATGCACTAGAAGAAGGACAAAGCAAAGAACAAAACCAGATGCAGGCCACTATGTTCAATGCACATTGCATCCTGTGGCTGCCATGTTCACCCAGGGATGCAGGTCCTTGTACTTCACCTGCACTTTTGCAATGAGAGGTAGTAAGGACCGGGCTGCTTTGCACCCACCCACCAATACTGCGCTTTGCCAGGCCCGGATTTGTGGAAAGGCCACAAAGGCCCGGGCCTAGGGAGGCACAAATAAGGGGGACAGCATGCTGCCCCGCCGCACCAAAATGTTGAACTTTTTCTCCCATACGGAGCAATGGGGACCTCTCCCCCACTGCTCCATATGCGAATGTAAAGCCCCACACATGCAAGATCACGAGTTTGCACATGCACGTGTGGGGGGGGGGTTGCGTGCCGATCGTGTGTTCGGGCATGCGCAGGGGGCGACGGACAGGGGGCGGCCTCGGGGCACCCAGATTACAAATCCGGCGCTGCACTTTGCACCTTAAGGTAAATAATTAATCTGGTGCAAGGTACAGGCTGCAACTATGCACAAATGCTTGCCCTGAAGTAATCGTTAGTGATGTGAAACTTGAAATAGTGAGAAAAAACAAAGGGTCTGGACTTTTGTTTTCTGTGTTTTTTGTAGATCCTTTGGGGCTACATTGTTACTTATTACAGTATGTAGTTGAATAATTTTTATATGCACAGGATAGAAATAAGTGGTATTTCAGCTCAAGTTTTTAATATTACAAGAGCTTTTTTTATTTCAGTTTCTTTGCTTTTAAAGTATTGCTTATATTGCATCCTGTAAAAAAATGGTTCCAAATAGGGTAATTTATGATTAGTTCATTTTATTGGTTCAATACTTATTTTGTTTATTTAAAGATAATCTAACTGATAATAACAAACACCATTGTTATTTATGGAAATATAGTTGATTTAAGATTAAGTACAATCTTAACTGGAGATATAATGTTGAATCATCTGGTTGGTGTCAAGAATTTGAATGCCTACTATATAGTCGTGCATAAGTACTTATAGAGGATGTTATGTGTTGCTACTTATCTTTTTAGGTCTCCCTATCTGCCTGGTTTGTGTCTGCATTGGAACTTCAGTGTACTGTGATGATGTGGACCTGACAGCTATCCCCCCTCTACCCAAAGATACTGCTTACTTTTATGCACGATTTAACAGAATCACTAGAATAAACAACAAGGACTTTAAAGGGCTCAGTAAGTTTAAAAAATTTAAATTTAAAAAATAACATTTAAATAAAATAAATAATAACACACTTGTAACCAGCATGCCAGTAATTCAGCCCATTAGAAAAAAAAGAGAATTTTTAGTCTCTTTAGGCTATGGCAGTCAAATGAAAACAGAGAAGAAAAAATACAGTTTAGATTATCTGTTTATTGTTGGGACACTTATATCAGTGGCACAGATACAGACCTCCTCCTCCTCTATATATACACAATATGCTGAGTGGAAGTTCCTATAAAAAGTAGATGACTAGCTGCAGAGAAGGACACAACCCATAATACCCCTGGCTACGATCCTGACTATGCTCTCAGATCTACCCAACACAGCCTGTTTTCTGACATATTTTGGTGCTTTTTAATGGCAGTGATTAATTGTAATTTGTGTGCAAATTACAGGGGGGGTGTCTTTGGGCTGTTTATGCGGTGACTTATTGATTGGGAGAAAAACAGGGTGTCTCTTCAAGAATCTATGTTGATATGTCTGTAGGTCACAAAGTGAAAGCTTTTGTCAGATTCAGAACCACTCATACAATTCTCCTGTGAATCTTTGCGGAAATCCTCTGACATTTGTTAAGTAGTGGACATTTTACAATGAATGACCAGGAAGAGAAAGGGATGGATATTGTGTGAGTTGGTCATTCACACAGATCTGAAGGGAGGTAAAGAGGATCTGCTGCTACTCTTATTTCTGTATCTGTATATATATATATGTTCTTTACACCCACTTTATACCCCACAGCACTGAAAGATAAAATGCTCAGTCTGGACAAACAAACTGCAATTCTGAAGGATCAAGATATCATACATGACTGACAATTTACTAAATGTATCCCAAACTTAAAAATAACAAAAAAGAAAAAAAATCACATTTTAATTTGAAAATCCATATTAAAAGCATACAAACCCCAAAACACGCCACCTTAAACATTTCGTACCCCAACGCTACTTAGTCATAGCCAGTTATACAGGATACATTTGGTAAATTGTTTGACTTGCCCTTAAAATCTCGGGGCTGTGTCCCAATTACTTTGGTCCTTTTTGACTGGCCCTTGGGGATCCATTTTATGATAAAATGTAAATCATACATGACTGAACAATAGATCAGTATGGTTAATATTACTCAAACTGCCCAACCAAATCTTATCATTTATAAACTCCTTAAAATATATATAGCAGCCACATCTAGTAAAGACGCTGATCTTCATTCCTTAAAATGTATTGTGTTTTTTTACCTTAGACAAACTGAAACGAGTGGATCTCTCCAGTAATTTTCTATCTAATATTGATGATGATGCCATTCATTTGCTGCCATCTCTCCAAGAGCTCATCCTCTCTGAGAATCAACTAAAGGCACTGCCTGAGCTACCTTCAAGCCTTATTCTCTTAGATGCTCAGTATAATCAGCTGCAAAGTTCTGGGATCCAGACAGATGTATTTAAGGTAAACTACTGCAAGTCTAAAAGAAAGCGGTTTCTTTGGCACAATTTTCAAGCCCATCATCTGTGTCACCAACATAACATAAAGTAGCAGATATCCATGACATCAGAGAGCATATTTATTTATGCCCCTGAGATAAGTTCAAGAGCACCATAGGTGTGAAATAATGTTCCTCAGCATTGAGGGCATATGTGCACTCAGCACCTTGTGCCAAATTAAAAAAACTGCACTACCACAGCTCCCTAATTTGTGCATCTAAATTACATTCCAGCTAGGGGTGGGGGAGGGGCGACCATGTGCCTCCTACCCTCATGAACATAGGGGGGAATTCACAAAAGTCGAGAGAGACCTTTTTTGGAGTAAAAGTGGTGGAAAAACTGGTGGAAAACACTTTCTCCAGATTCACAAACAGAAATCTGCCTAAACTCCAACTCAACCTCCACTTTTCCGTTTTTGGTGAAAGAAAGACAGTTTACAGACACTTTTGTGAATTTGTCATTTAAACGACATTTATACAACGTTTTAATGTAATTTTTCCCGACATTTTCAAAATGGAGTGAAGGTCAGTGTAACTGTGTCAGATCAGTTCTAAACTCTTTTGTTTTGCTTGGTTTCACCCACTCTCCATTTCACACCTAAGGTAGGGGCCCCATTGGGGGATCATTAACATATTAATGGGGATTAGCAGCCTATTGTTAGGGGACAAGTTTCTGTCTAACCCTAGAACAATAGGTGCAAAAAGCCTCATTAACATTTTATAAACAAGTAAAACACTGATTAAAAAAAGTTTAATTTATATCTTATATATAAAAAGTTTTTACCTCACATTTGCATTGTTATGCTAGTTTTAGCTTAATGAATGAGGCAATAATAATATTTTGTGTGAATATATTGTAAACATTTTTATAAAAACGAAAAGTAAAGCCTCCCAGGCAAATTTTTAGTTTAAGCAGCAGTGCCCCCCCCTTTAATCACTTCACTGACATTACCCCTTACCACTTAACTGAAATTACCCCTCAGGAAATGCCCCCAAAGTGAAATGACAAATGGCATATGAAATGCAAAATCCTGCTGGTAAAATCCTTATTCCAAGGCTCCTGTAGCTGTGGGACTGGGTTTGATGGCACCGACAGATTTACTAAGAGCTAAAGGCAAATTCATTAAAAAAAATGTCGGGAAAATGACAAAATCCAAAAACTGTCTGTTTAAAAGACAAATTCACAAAAGTGGAGATAGAGGTTTGGGAATTAGGTGGAAAATCCGACAAATCTATCTCCACTTTGATTTTGTCTCAGTATCACCACTTTTGTGAATTCCCCCCCCCCCCCCCCCCCCCCCTTGTGTTGCCTAACATAGGCAGAGCTGAATGGGGAAGCACATTTCTTTAGTTCCATTCTGAAACATAAAAAACCCATGTGCAATGTGCAGGTCAGGGTGGAAAAGTTTTAAAAAATATATATATTTTTTGCACATTGCACCATGAACTGCACTTTGTAAATTATCTCTAATGTCATTTGCTGTTTTGAAATATTTTTCCTGTCCCCAATTAAAAAGTAAAATAAAAGAAGAAATAAAAATGACTAAGAGATGCAAGGGTTAATTTACTGGAACCCATGATCATCTTGCCCCACTTTTTTGTACCCATGTATGCGCCTTAAATTTTCACCTGACTGTAAATGGTGAGTTGGTGGGTACAACCTGCACACCACATAAGGGGTGGGATTTGAGTGTCCCCTTGTTCACCATTTACCAATGTATGTACACGTTGTTTGCAGCATAAACAGGAAACAGGAGTGCCAGTAAATGCAAGGTGTGCCTGGAGCCTTGTACTTATCTCTTACCTATGTACAGGGATTCCTTATACATGAAATTCTGTGTTCTGCACCTCAAGCCCGGTGAAACAGGAATAAGAATGCAGAGGGCAGTAGTTCTGCATCTGGATCATTTATAAGTGCTATATGTATATTGCTTATGACCAGTAATATTAAATAAGCCATAAAAAAATTTTTAAAAAACTTGTGGAACATGATGAGCAATTTCAGAACACAAAATCATTGGACTAGGTTACATGCATGTTAAAAAGTGCATTGTTCCTAAATTATTCTTTTTCACTTTTTTGTTTGCCGTTGTTACAGGATCTTACCAATTTGGAGTACTTGTATCTCTCAAACAACAAACTGGACTACATTCCAGTACCACTCCCTTACAGTCTGCGGTCCCTTCACCTGAAGGTAGCTAGAACCCCTTTTTCTTTTCTTTTACAGTTACTGTTATGTAAACAAATGTCATATAGAGTGCCTATAGGCCGCAAGGTACAAAGTGCAGCATTGGCAAACAAAGGGAGTGGAAATTTCTATGTGCCTTATCCCTCCCATAAATGCATGAAGCACTGTATTCATGTGGGTGGCAATTCATTTAGGCTAGAAGGCAGGGTGCAAAGTGTAGATAAAACTGTAAACTGCACCTGTTCTTTCCTTTGCGCCCTGCATTCTAACATAAATGACCATTTTATCTTATATACAGTATAGTATGTATATATATATATATATATATATATCAAACTCAACAGTAGAAAGCACTCACAGCTACAGCATCAATCAGGTCAGTGATTTATTTCAGCATACCATCTACGCGTTTCGATCACCACAGGATCGTCATCAGGATCATCCTGATGACGATCCTGTGGTGATCGAAACGCGTAGATGGTATGCTGAAATAAATCACTGACCTGATTGATGCTGTAGCTGTGAGTGCTTTCTACTGTTGAGTTTGATGTATTATTTTTGTCAGCACCCAGCCTGTGCCCGATACTGGTGAGTGCCGATTCTTTGCAAGACTATATATATATATATCCAAAAAAGACCAGTAACACCGAGTTATGTTCCAAAAACAATCAATTGTGTATTAAAAACGCATGAACAGCCAACGTTACGTTTCGGTCCCCATCGGGACCTTTCTCAAGGCAACCATGCTAACCAACCCCATGTTCTATTTATCCATAGTGAACCAGCAAATAGGAAGTGACTAAAATTATTTAAATCATTTACCTTGCACCCGAGCTAAAAGCTGAAGCAGAGTGCCACCCTGGGTTCGCTATATATATATATATATATATATATATATATATATATAAAATTAAAAATATTCAAATATCTATATATATATATTTGAGTGGGGCTCAGGGCTAGGATCTATTTAATGATATTAAATTGTGTTCATGCTCCACTTCATGAATTTTGAAACAACTTTTCATCATCATCATCATCATTTATTTATATAGTGGCAGCAAATTATGCAGTGCTTTACATTAATTTATAACAAACAGTGGTGTTACAATAAATTAACAGACAAGGGTCACAGAATAAAAAAGAAGATGAGGGCCCTGCTACCTTTTGCAAATCAAAAGGTAGACATAAAAGGTTGAACTTTCCAACCTAATTAAAATCATTTAAAATGTTTTTCAGTTAAAAATACATGTTTCTTTTATCTACCCATATTGTGCACACATGCAGTCATATGCAATCACATGGAGCAAAGTAGACTTGGGTTGTTTCATTTGTCCACCTAGGTGCATTGGAGTCAATTGGAATGCAACGTTACATTTAGGTCAAGACATTTTTAGTTCGGCAATAGCATATACATTGCCTTACCTTTTAAGGGAAGCCCTTTTCCACAATGCTACGGCTGTTTTTCATTAAAAAAAATTGTCTAGATATCCTTCCTCCCAGTTGCTCAGGGCAGAAATTCTCCAAATCACGTTGACCAAAACCCCCTTTTAAGTTTGTTAATTATGCATTGTAGTGAAGCAGCAGGTGTGGAAGATAAGGGTTGTTTTATGATGTCTGCTGGGATTTTTGAATGGATTTGCAAAAAAAAAAAAAAGTTTGCTGCTGGCAACGATCACGATAATATCATATTGGCGATCCGAAAGTCACGAAATTTTCGTATCCGAACAATTGTAAACGGCGGGTAAACCTTTCTGACTTTGATCCTTCTGTGCATGATTTTGGAAGCTTCCCATAGGACTCAATGGCACTCTGCAGCTCCAACCTGGCCAAAGAAAAGTCACAATACTGAAGCTTGAATGAATCAGAAACTTTCATACTCGTTGCGACAATATGATTTTGCCGCGTAATTTTTGACGCACACTATGAAAAAGTTAAGCAAATTAGCGAAATAATCAGCAAAAATACGCAAGGTACGAAAACTTACGAAAAATACAATCGTACTTTGATAAATGGGCCCCTTAGTGTCTGCCATAATTTGGCCTACTTTAACATATATGTCTTAAAGAAACAATAAGAAATGTTTGCAACAAACTTAAAGGGAAACAAGAAACAATATCCAAGTTGGTGAATGGGTTAATTTAATAGCCCACTGCATATGAAATAAATTGTTTTTTTTTTTACAGATATCTGCAGTGAACCAAAAACACATAACACTGCATTGACTCTTCTAGGAAAATCATTATAAAAATATTCTTTAAACATAAAGTCACCATGTAATTGTATTGTTTGTAAATGTATTGGGATTCGTGCAATGCTCTGAATTAATTTTGTCCATGACCTTATTGCCATGTCTGGGGTTAATGCAGTACACAGTTTAAACCTTTACCCGCACACCCTCAGCTCTCAATCAATACTCACTGCCCGGTGCACAGCGCTTGACAAAGGGGCGGTCTTAGCCTCGAAACGTTGCATGTTTTGCAATAAAGGATTTTAAGGGCAGAGCCCTGGATTAAGCCCTTGAGTGCCGTTGCTTTTTTCGTTTGGGGTTAATACAGTGCCATTTCTTCATTTGTTATAGTGATCTTACCGTCATGTCTAGGGATAATGCAGTGCTCATTAACCATTTAGTAAATTGATCTTACTGGTGTAAAAGATCCTGACCCTGTGTGTGCACTGACATATTAATTACATTTTTCTCCATGCCAATTAATCAGGATAGTTGTGTTCAAATCAGGTGCATCCCCAAACAAAAAAAATCACCCTCCGCCTATACTTATATCTCACCCTATTTGCATTCTTTATACATAACTCCCTTGCTTTTCTCTTCACACGTTGTCCTTGTTACCCGTTTTTCTCTCCCTGATTTTTTTTTATGCTCCCACTTCACTGATTGTCACATTGTTACCCATTAATATTTCCATCCCTTAACTGTTTTTCTTTCTAAACTTGCAATAGAGAGATATGTAAACTGCAGGCAGAGTAAAACTAACCATACAAATATTGATATTGTCACCCAGTTTCATGAGATTTTCAGGACCTGTGAGCTCAAGGAACAGATATCCTTATTCCATGGAGACCAGTCATTTTGTCTATTTAGCAGGCTAGTACTATGTACTATATATTGTGTCTGACTAGCCATCTATGTAAACTCTCATATGAACATTGTAGTTCTTTATAGTTACATAGTTACATAGGGTTGAAAAAAGACCAGAGTCCATCAAGTTCAACCCATCCAAGTAAACCCAGCAAACACAACCCACGCCTACCAATCTATACACTCACATACATAAACTATATATACAACCACTAATACTAACTATAGATATTAGTATCACAATAGCCTTGGATATTCTGATTGTTCAAGAACTCATCCAGGTCCCTCTTAAAGGCATTAACAGAATCTGCCATTACCACATCACTAGGAAGGGCATTCCACAACCTCACTGCCCTCACTGTGAAAAACCACCTACGCTGCTTCAAATGGAAGCTCCGTTCCTCTAATCTAAAGGGGTGACCTCTGGTGCGTTGATTGTTTTTATGGGAAAAAAGAACATCCCCCATCTGCCTATAATCCCCTCTAATGTACTTGTACAGAGTAATCATGTCCCCTCGCAAGCACCTCTTTTCCAGAGAAAACAACCCCAACCTTGACAGTCTAACCTCATAGTTTAAATCTTCCATCCCCTTAACCAGTTTAGTTGCACGTCTCTGCACTCTCTCCAGCTCATTAATATCCTTCTTAAGGACTGGAGCCCAAAACTGCACTGCATACTCAAGGTGAGGCCTTACCAGGGACCTATAAAGAGGCAAAATTATGTTTTCATCCCTTGAGTCAAGGCCCTTTTTTATACAAGACAGCACTTTATTTGGTTTAGGAGCCACAGAATGACACTGCCTGGGATTAGACAACTTGTTATCTACAAAAACCCCTAGATCCTTCTCCATTAAGGAAACCCCTTAATTTATGTAATTTCCATGATTTTTGTAGGGAAGTTAGGTAAGCATTTTGTCAATTTATTCTACTGCTCTAGTTCATCATTTTCCCTTCTTGCTCAGCATTTAATAATCACTGGTCAACAGGTCTGCTTCTTCTAAACATGGGGCCTGGTAGGTCACTGCAGTTTGTGGGTGACCCATGATTTAGTGGTGCAGGAGAAGAAAAACACCTTGGTTGGGGGGGGGGGAATGCCCACTGGTTCCCTGCATTATAAAATAAGTGTGTTTCAGTTTAGGAGACATCTTTGATGTTTCAGGTGGGCAGATCTGAAAAAAACAGATCCTACTCCTGCATTGCACACACCTGCCCCCCACAAAATGGTAATATAATATTGAGGACCTGTGATTAATTGTTAGCCCTGACATAGCCCTTAATAGCATATATAGTTGTGGTCAGTGGATTGTTTAGTTACCAGTAATAAAATATTATCAGCAAATAAACATAGTTTATGATGGGCCAGTCCATTTTAGTATTTAATATATTTATATTTGTTCTAATGAGTGCAGCCAGGAGCTTCAGAGCTAGAAAAAAATATCAGACAGGCATCCCGGTTGAATGCCTCTTTTTATGGAAATAGAGTTTGAAAGGTATCAAGCATATTGAACATATGTTGATGGTTTGTCGTAGAGTGCCTGTATGGTTTGGAAAAACTGTGTGCAAATTGTTTCTTTTATTAATTTTGGGCTGTATGTTTGTTTAGTGCAGTATCTGCATTTGTCAGTTAAATAAGTTTCTATTTTGCCAAAGGATCAGGGGCCCTGTCAACTTCCAAAAGTCCCATATACAGTTTTACATCTGAAAGATGAGCAAACACAACAGCCAGGCCATGACCAACATGTAGTTATTTGGATATGTTTATTAGTGATGTGCATTTCAGGAAAAACTCATCCCGCACACAACCCTAACCCGCAAAACCTTAACCCGCACCCGACCCTAACCCACAAAATGTTGCCATTGTCGGACCCATACTCAACCCGTACCTGAGTATTTCTGCTCTATATACTACTTGGCAAAATAATTTATGGAATTATTTATTTATAAAAGTAGCTTCATCTTTATGAAGTTGTACATCTAATTATTGCAACTCTTCTTTTGTATTCCTACAGAATAACAACATTCAAACCATGAACCTTGAAACCTTCTGCGAAAGTAGAGACCCCACATTTATAAGAAGGAACCTGGAGGATATCCGAGTGGATGAAAATCCCATCAATCTCAGCAAATTTGTAAATGGCTACTTCTGTCTTGTCCGACTTCCTACTGGTTCCTACTACTGAACTAGGCAGCTCTATATACATATATATACAGTATATACATATATATATATACATCCTTGAGAAAGGTCCTAATGAGGACCGAAACGTCGGTTTTTAAAAACAATATGTTTTCAATAGATTTTTGACAAAGTATTAAAGGGTGTGCCGGCTACGGACAATTGTTTTTTATATACATATATATATATATAATTTTTTTTTTTTTTTTTTATTTATTTTTTTTTTTTTAGCATTATTATTATTTATAATTATTATTAATGTTCCTGAAAAGGAGGCCTTATTTTAGCTAATGAAAAAGGGGAATTTCTAGCTTTAAAGCTTAACATAAACTAAAATGATTGCTACAATTAAAAATAAAAGCAAGGTGTTAAATACACACATTATGTTGAATATTTATTGACATTATGTACTAGAAGAGATATAATGTCATCTATGTAAGCACATCAGCAGCTCAATTGTGAGGCACAGAATGGAAAGTGAAAAAGCCATGCATAACCAAATACAAAATTTAGAAACAAATCACCCTATAAATACTTATCAGCACATTTATAGCAGCCACACACAGCATGGCACAAACAGCATACACACTTCATAGCACACAATTAGCTCCCCCCTCCTCTTTGGTGTGAAGGTGACTTTCAGGCAGGATCTCACATATTGATCAGTCTGAATGCTCTGCCCAGGGGCAGAGAGACTGCTCAAAAAAGGGGCAGGCCTTAAAACGAAAAGACTGCTCAGGAGAGAATCTGTATAAAATGTGCTTTAAAAAAACATAATAAAGCAAAGGAGACTGCATATTCTGAAGGGGGTTTTTAGGACATATTCTTCCTTGATAAAGCTAATATAGACTAATATAAGAGACTGTTAACAATGATTTAATCTTCCTCTTCTGTAGATATTTTTAAGATAGAGACATCTTCTCTGCTAATACTAATTGCTTGGCAGACTTCTGTTAACAAAATAAAAAATAAAATTTTTGAGTGCTATTTACTGTGCAACATGTAGTTAACAATCTATAATTGTCAATTATTTATAAATACATATATATATATATATTTAGCACCGTATAATACAGTACAAATGAATACAATACAAGTAAAGTAGTGTACATAAAAAACAAGAATTTTGAAACACAGAAAAGGTGATTTTTTGTTATGAGAGTCCAATCCATGTAAATAAATGGTTTCATAGTAGTCAGCCCAGAAACTGCATTATGCATGTACTATATGCATAATTCATATATATTTATAAAAAAAAACCTATAAAGCTTGATATGTTGTGATTCATAGGCTCACTGGAGTTATATACTTTAATAAAGGCAAACACAAAGAAAACCAGATGCAGGATATAGAAAATATGAAAGGAAACAATCAAGATTAAGACTTTTGAAACACAAAATAACATAAATATTTCTGCCAGACTTGTTATAATAAATAAATCTGTTGCACATTTCTATGGTTATCGGAACACATGTACCCTCCCTACCCCCATCTTCTCAAGGTCGTAACACCTGACAGAAACCCAACTCCTGAAGTGCTTCCTCCCATGTGGAGATGTAGTGACAGGGCAGTGACAGCTGTACTAATCAGCATGGCGTTCAGGTCTTTTCCTAGTGCCGCAGAGTTAGCAGCAAGAGGGAGGAGTGTGGAATATCCCTGTGCACTGCAAGCAGCTCCTTCCCACATTAGAATTCTGTGCAGAGTTTCTGGTCTGTATGCTAAATCAATCTGCAGAACAGAGAAAAAGGGAAACCCCAGGGAACAACAACAGATATATATATATATCAGCAGAGTATGGCTTGGGGACAATGATTAACCCATTCTATGTTAATCTAATGTGTAGCGCTATTGCCTTCAAGGTTTAACAGCTGCAGAATATTACAACATTAACTCCTCAGAGCATTGTTCCTGAATATCAATTACTTTAATACCTATAAATCATTGTTTAATAGTCAGCTGGCCTTGCTATAGCACGTCTGCGCTTGGGTCTCCTGTACTATAATGTATTTCTTTTTTTTCTAAAGGCCCAGTGTGTGACAGGTGTTAGATGGATGGTTGGATCATTGCAGGTCACAGCTGTTATTGATCAGTCTCTATCAGAATGAATATTGATGTAGCTGAGACTAAAAAGCTTGCTTTATCCCAAGGGTTAGTAAGAAACCCTTTCTGCAGTGGAAACTGTTTTCCACTAAACATACAGGAGTTTACAGTTAATTATAAGAAAATTATAAGAATTATAAGAAATATTCTATGCAAATTGAGTATACTTGTCATGGTAAAAAAAATGTGATATCTACAAAATGGTATTTATTATAAATCATTTATAAAATTTCTAGATTTTTGTATGATTTGTTTGTTCTTACATACAGAATTTAGGTTTTAGAATACCATTTATTACCTCAAGGTGTAGAGGACACCCTGCCTTCCAGAACTGACGCAGGTCTATGCATTTTGTGTTGGAGTAAACATGCAGCTGTCTAGTAAATACAGGGCTTGCCTGCATCTCTACAATTCTTTAAAAAGGGGGGATTATTTGTTCATATAGTGCAATAATTAAATCTAATATGGATAAGTTGGGTTTTTTTTAGATTTTTTTTGAGAAATATACAATAATATCACTCACTAATTGTTATACAGTAAACTAGAACAATCAGCATGAAGAAGGGAAAAATGGAAATCTGTAAAAGTGGAAGAGAGTGAATAGGAAAAAGAAAAGTGTCTTGGTTTTTGAAAATATTAGGTGGTATGGGTTTTCCCATACCTGTTGTCTTCTTCAGTGCAAGATCAGAAGTGGGGGGGGGGGGGTGGCAAGAGTGAAATCCTGAATAACTCCTTTTTTAATTTCTTTTCCTTTCTTTGATTTCCTCTTTCGACTGGGGCACATTTAAAAACATTAGGTAAATGTGTCCCATTGCAGTAATCCAGAGCAACCAGTCAGTAATTAGTTTACGTTAGTTTACTAACGTAGTTAACTAATAAAAGTTAATTTAGGATTGGTTTAGAATGCTGCATGTGGTAAATTTCCCTAGTGTAAATAAATAATCCCAGCTGTCACTGCCAAACATGTCCCAGAAAATAGAACTCTCTTCCTTTGTTCCCTCACTTTTAACATGTATGTGACAGCCCAAAAAGTGAAACACTAGCCAGGAATCAAACAACATAATACAATTTAACACATAAGAGTTGCAACAGTTTGTTATAAACAAAACAAGGGGTAAAGGTGTGAGGTCAGATTCCCCCCCTTCCCCTTAGAGGTCAAATGTTTGTTGAGGTTTCCCCTAAGCTAGGTAACAGATATTTAAAGTGTCACTATTAGATATTTAGTCATACTGTAGTTCTAACAATACATAAAACAGCAAATGCCTTCAAATGCCATTCTATTTGACCTTCAGGCTAACCTTCAAGGAATAATGACAAGATCAAATAGAAATTTTCTTTCTGGCTTTTACTGTAAGCCCCCAGCTACTTGGATACAAAACTATGCTGGTACCCTAAATGGGATTAAGTTAGACACATCCTTAATGAAGAAAGACAAGTAGGTACTTGTGAATAAAAAACTTATAGGTACCTGTAGCAAGCAGTGTCAATCAGTAGCAGGGCCAGCAAAGTTTACACTGGAGAAGAGGCACTTAAGGGTGATATAATTATTTGGGGGGCATTTACTAACAGTCACATTTTTTTCACAATTCATTTTTCTTTTTCAGCAAAAATACAAACTTGTCTTGGAAAAAACATGATCTTTTCATGATTATGTGGCAAAACTGTGAGAAATCCGAAAGAAAAAATACATCATCTAAAAGCTGTCAAGATCATGTGGAAGATCTTTCTTTGCTTCCCAAAAGAATAATAATAAATAATAATAATAATAATAAAAGAGGAGAGCAGTCTAAATGCAGAGTTACTGTTATTACTGACTACCAAACACACGTGTTTTGTTTTCTGAAGTGTGAACAAAAGTAGAAACATCTTGACCTTTTAAACACAACCCATTAGTCCCACCCTTAAGTGTCCAGGTGTTAAATCAATTGAAAAAGTCATTAGAAAGTCCAGCATATCCAAAAGTCTACAAAGTATACACTACAATGTTCTGTAAAATACAAGCACCCAGTGTATTTATATTTTTGAAGTGGTTGAGTGACACCACAAATCCACCTGCAAAAGTGTACTCCATAGACTCATAAGGTACATAGGTACTGCACATTTATAAATGCCTACCTGGCACTGAAACAAGAGGTATCAACTATATGATCAACTATATGGTGATATGGTGCTATACATGGTTACCATTTTGTCATGTTTAGGTTAACTTTGGTTTGTCTCTGCTGCTAGTATTTTCTATATTCAAGACCTGAAATGATAAAAGAAAAGAGAATTAGTATCATAGATACAGTTTTAAACTTAAGAAGTCATTCAATTCTTCAGGGGTTAAAGTATTTAATTTTTTCATGCAACGATCTAAAACTAATATTCACACTGAAAATGTAGGATAAAGCCCTAAAAATTGGAGGAGGTTCTGAACATAAAATAGACACCAATCGCACTTCCATTGTAGGTCCCCCAAGGATATTGTCTGATACACAGATACCCACTACAAAATGCCATTTTTATTTTTATCCGACTGAAATTTTCTAACCTGGCTGATCAACTAAATGACTGAATGCCATGGTAGGAAAATTATCAAGACGGTAATTCTTAGCCCACACACGGTCCAAAAAAAACCCCTGTGTTTTCATAAGATTTTATCATTGTGTGCATGACTAGCTTTAGGAGTGGGACTAATAGGGTGTGTTTAAATGGTCAAGATGTTCCTACTTTTGTTCACATGTGAGAAAGGGCATGTAAGGCCTGAAACATGTTGTGTGTTTGGTAGTCAGTAATAAAGCATTTTCCAGCAGTACTTCTGCATTTAGAGTGCTCTCCTCTTTTATTAATTCTTTTGTGGTTACACTGTCAGACCTACGGGAAGTCTGTAAGGATTAAAGCAGTTTACATAACTTTTTTTGCCTGGGCAGGGTGCTGGAATCTCTATAATTATCTTACTTTGCTTCATGGTTTTAGAGATTTTCATTGTTGCAGTTTTCAAGTTTTTTCTGTGTCTTTTTTCATTCCTGCCTTTTCAATTCCGATCTTTTAATAAATTGCAGTTTTAGTGGAGTTTGGAGTTTAGTGGTAGTTCCAAAAAAATGTTAAAACCACAATAATCAAAATGTTAATAAATCTGCACTTTTGTATAAATATACATGGTAACCATAAAATGAGGGCCAGATTTATCAAAATATGAGATTAGAGCTCACCACAAAAATTTCACCCACTTCCTATTCATCCCTATGGGATTTTTAGAATTGTATTTTAAAATGGTGAAAAATGGTGATAAATACAGAGTGGTGAGTTTTTCTGTGGTAAGCTCCCAATCTCACATTTTGATAAATCTACCCCTAACTTTCTGGTTCCATCTTAGATCACATATGACACATGAAAACAGAGAGACGCACTCCATAGTGTAAAATCAAAAGTAAATAGTTTAATACATAAAAGTTGCACTTACAATTGTTGCATTATAATAAGCGTATCAATTAATGAGGCCATCTTAAGTGTCCAATACCAGTTTAATAAATAGTGGCATCTTAAAATAGCCCCTCTTGCAACCCTAGGCAGGTGAGTTGGGATGTTAAATATACAGTGTAGCATGGTTGGGAAAATCATAGGAGGAAAGTATATCCCTGTATGAACTTTTATTTCTGTCAGGCCTGCTGTGTTAAATAAATGCACACCAGAATTTAGCTGGAATCCCTGTTTACCTGTCTCTTACTTGTGTAAAAGAAGCTGCCGCCTCTACCTAAACAGCTAAATCACCACACCAGGTATATAACATAATAAAGAAATGTAATATAACAATACAGATACAAAAAACTATTCTATGGGGCTGATTTACTTACCCACGAACGGGTCGAATGGAGTCCGATTGCGTTTTTTTCGTAATGATCGGTATTTTGCGATTTTTTCGTATGTTTTGCGATTTTTTCGGATTCTTTACGAATTTTTCGTTACCAATACGATTTTTGCGTAAAAACGCGAGTTTTCCTATCCATTACGAAAGTTGCGTAAAAAGTTGCACATTTTTCGTAGCGTTAAAACTTACGCGAAAAGTTGCGCATTTTTCGTAGCGTTAAGTTTTAACGCTACGAAAAATGCGCAACTTTTCGCGTAAGTTTTAATGCTACGAAAAATGCGCAACTTTTTACGCAACTTTCGTAATGGATACGAAAAACTCGCGTTTTTACGCAAAAATCGTATTGGTAACGAAAAATTCGTAAAGAATCCGAAAAAATCGCAAAACATACGAAAAAGTCGCAAAATGTTCGTTTTCAAGTCGGAACTTTTCCAATTCGGGTCGGATTCGTGGGTTAGTAAATCAGCCCCTATGTGTACAGTACAAAGGATGACTAAGCTTACTCTTATCTATACCCTACAGTTTAGCAGCTAGCAGGCCATGATGTAAATGCTGTTTATGCTGGGCTATCTTTGACCAATGGGAATTCTTGGGTGGGTTACTTTTAACCTATAGGATTACTAGTAATTTTGTGTATATCATGTCATTTGCAAATGTTATCTAAATTATAAAGAAGCAGCCTATTAGAAAGTGTGACCTGCAAAGCCACGTTTGAAGTCTTCTGTGGTGCATTTCATTCTGTGTGGCTGAATGCTTCCCAAGACTCTGTACTTTTGAGTTACAATAAAGCAGCCGTTTCTGCTAACCATCTTATCATTGAGTCTTGTTATATAAGATAAGGTCCCGATAGCTTACTACGCCAAGCAGCCCTAAGCCCAAAATCCTTCAGTTTGGGAACTACTAGTGTAATCCCCTGTAATTAGAAAAAAAGCACAAAGTTTGCAAGTGCAGTAGCCTACAGCAACCAATAAGATGTTTTATATTATGAATGCCTGGGGTCTACTGAATAGTTTGATGTCTGATGTACATAGGTGTGCCTATGTATGTGGCATTAAGAGGTCTCAGAATGAAAACAGTGCATATAATATAACATTGCACACATCATCAGGTTCCAAGATAAGGTTTTTTAAATATGAATGCCAGAGATATACTGAATAGTTTGATGCACAATGTGCATTGGTTTGCCCAAATATCTGACTAAATTATACATTGTGTATACCGGTATGGGACCTGTTACCCAGAATGCTTGAGACCTGGGGTTTTCCGGATAAGGGATCTTTCTGTAATTTCGATCTCCATACCATAAGTCTGCTAAAATATCATTTAAACATTAAATAAGCTCAATAAGAATGTTTTGCCACCAATAAATTTAAAAATGTGAATTATTTCCTTAAAATGTAGTCTATGGGAGATGGCCTTTGCATAATTTGGAACTTTCTAGATAACAGGTTTATGGATACCGGGTCCCATACCTGTACTAATTTCATGGCTTACATTTCATAGTAACATAGTATGTTAGATTGAAAAAAAGTCACATGTCCGTCAGGTTTACCCTTTTACGTCTATATGAAACCTGCCTAACTGCTAGTTTCAATTGCTTTCAAAACATACTTCCTGTTTTATGCGTAGTAATAGCTGCAAAAAAGTATTAAAAATATATATAAAATATATTTTTGAAAGTATGCATTCTTTATAATACAAAATTAGTAAAGACATCTTTCTTCTTCAAACTATTCCAAACTGCAAAGATTTAATAAATGTTGTGGTTTTGATGACATTTCTAAAAAATCATCTCAAAGCTTCAATTTAAAGTATCTTATCTTCCACAAATCTTTCTGTACAAAGTTCAAACATCCTAAAATAAGTGGCAGGGGTTTACTAAACAGTTTAATGCTGAATATGCTTAAATTTACCAAAGTATACGGCAAGTAGGAGCATATAGTGCATATTAATTTTTTTGGATGCCAATTCAGTTTCTGAGAACAAAGTACACTGCCTGAGAATTATGTGTTGTAAGATCCACTAACAGTATTTTAGAAAGTTCATATTCTGACAAATACAAAATGAGTAAATATGCCTTTCTACTCAAAACTAGCAAATTACAAAACTATGCTAAAAAAAATACAACAAAAATAATGCAGGGTTAAAAATGCAATAAAATCACAAGAATAAAAAAAATATACAAATTAATTAAATGCCAAAGTCATTGATTCAACGGCATGATTAGTAGTCAAAATGCCTGGTACATTCGTGATGCTGTGCAGTTTTTAGGGTAAAAACAAAAGACAAAATTATAAAATGAAGAGATAAAAAAGTGTATATGTGTGTGTGAATACATGTGTATACACTTGTGTGATTGTGTGCATATGTGGATGTGAGCATGCAAATGTGAAAATGTACAAAGAAAACAAAAAAGCTTACTTTTGTAAAATGTGTATTGTGTTTGTGTAAAATACAAGTATGAGCTCTTTTAAGTAGGAGGGCTGCTGGCAGCAGTGAAGGGTCCCAAATATGCAGGAATTTTCTGGATAGAGCAACTCTCTGATATTGACGATTGCGCATCATAGTGCTGCGCAGTAATGGCACGGCCTTGCCTTTTCTGTCCCTGTGACTTCACGCCCCCCCCATCCCCGCCCCCATGACATCACTGCCCGCCCCCTACCTGGCGACAAATGCCACCAAAGGTGACAACCCTAGTGCAAACACAAAGGCCCGGGCCTAGGATTGCATGTTTTTTGCCCAGGCGGATTTGTATTTTTTGTTCCTACAGACCCCCAGAGCATTGAGAACTGGACATGCCTGAGATTTTAACAGTTATTTGAATTTCCAGTGCCCAGTCTTCAGTGCTGTGGGTGTCTGAAGAACTAGTCAGCCAGGCGTCTGCATGGAAAAAGGAACCAAAATACCACAAGTGTATGGGAGTGGAAGCTTGAGAGTCACAGGAGGCAGCTGGCCAAGGGGTGAACGACTTTGAAATTTGGCACTGTATGTGCTACATTCTTGTCAGTTTAGCGCTAAATAGGTGACCATAAAATGTAACTGCTGATTGGTTGCAATTGGTGATCACACCTGTAGCACTTGTAGAATTTTTTATTACATAACCCAATGGAGCTGATTTATATAAGCCGCAGTGTGTCTTAGTAATATAGTGAATATTGTACCTCCTATTGTAAAATATAAGAATATAAGTCACAGGTTATTCCCTATCCATATAAAGGCATGAGGCCAATAGCCATTAATACATTTGTTTCTGTAAGTTATGTGACACAAATAACATCACTAAGCACTGATTATTACTTATGACATAACTAAGCACAACTTATAATGATACAATTTGCATATTTATGGCTCATATTCATGGCTCCTGTATTATGTAAAACGTATGTTCACATGGTAGCATATCCCTGCATGAAAAATAGATGATGCCCTACATTAGTCTTCCTCTTTCACTGAGTTAGTATAAACAAACTGCATATATTTTTTTTTTTTAAAGCAATTCCTCTGGACTCATGAGTAGGTAGAAATGACTGAATGGAGTGTGAGAGTGAACATTCTAAAACTTTAAAGAAATTATATAAATTTTATTACCCTGTCTAAAGGAGAAAACACACCTTTCTTTTACTTATATTACTTACTGGTATACATAGTTTAAATATGTGAGTGAATAGATAGGTCAGTATGGTTTATGTGAGTGCTGGGTTTACTTGGGATGGTTGAACTTGATCGACTTTGGTCTTTTTCCAACCCAACTTAACTATATTACTACTTGTATTGCCCCTCCATCACCCTAGGTGCAACCACATTTGGGACAAACTACACTAACCATAATCACTTTTAGTGGAGTCAGTTCTGTTCATTTAAATGCTTTGACTCAAGCAGAGTAAATATATCATTGCATTATTGTCATGAGCTGCAATTAGAAGAGGCCATATGGCACTTACATCAACCAACACCATATCATGACGGTAATTATGACCCAGTTCTGGATCTGGATTTAAGACTAATTTCCTTTTACATTTGGTAATGGTAATAATGTCTCCCATAAGGTCTCAAAATGCCCCAGGTGGATCATTATCACCCTTATGATATGCATTTGGTTGACATCTCTGCCATGGACTTAGGTAAAAAGTTTTCCAAGGGCCTCAACTTGTTGCTCCAAACAACAATGCCACCATACAACAACAGTTCATTTATTCACACATATCCATCAACCACTGCTTATGGCAGTGTTCACTGGCCTCTTTGCACTACAATTTTAGATGCTTTCAGTCAAATATGACTGATCTTCATACATTCCTTGGCTGTATGGTAAACTAGTAATTCATTCTTTGTGCATATACAGCATTTAACATTGATATGGGATTGATAGCTTAACACTATCAATTTGTGACTAATGTTGAAAATGTATGCACTTAAATGCAATGCATTACAAGTCAAACATTAGGTAGACCCCTGCACATTTGTTATACTGCAGCATGGGGATGTTGGAGTAAATTGATCCATCATCTCTATGGGAACCTAATTGAGATACTCAGATAATACTGGACAAGTTAATATGCATTTGGAGTTTACATACACTCCCATTGATACAATCCCTAGATAGATGAATTGGGTTTGTTAGCTCCTGTGTTCCAAGTTGAATGCACAAAAAGAACACCACATGGATATAGATACAAACGATATATATAAGCAATGTGAAGGCAACAAGCTAACTGTATAGGGGCAAAATGCAGCAGATATTTACCTAACATAACAATATATATAAGCAATGTGAAAGCAACAACCTAACTGTATAGGGGCAAAATGCAGCAGATATTTACCTAACATTTCTATATACTTAGATTATTTGGAATCATAATAAGAACAGTAACCGGGAAAACACAATGAGCATGAAACCATGTAAGTGCTTTGAATGCAGAAGTTGACTTAAGGATATTGCAAAATGTCTCTTACTAAGACACAATGCCGTACTGACAAAAATGTTGTTAGATGAATATTTTGAAGGGCCAGTAATAGCAGTTTTATTTGTTTTAAGTTTTTTTGTTTTGGCCTATTGTTTTAATTAAGAAATATCTATGACTGCAGTTATTTCTGGCAATAAACAAGAATATGAAGCAATTTTTCACTTTATTACTTCCTATCTCTTTCTGATCTCACAGAACCTCGGTAGAGCTGATAAAATTAGTTACCAGTCCCCTGAGAAGCCCTTGATAATGACCTGATCAAAGGCTGCTGCTTGGAGAAAGGGAGGGGTTTGTGTGTTCAAATGTAGATGGAACAAATTGCCCTGTTTTTGTGCTACAATAATTTACTGTAGCTATAGGTTAGCAATATCAAAAGCACAATGAAATCCCTTACTCAAAAAAAAAGCTGCGTGAAAGCATATCTGGAGATGCAAAAAAAACCATTATAGGTCATTTTGTCATAAAGTTTAAAGTAATATATCAGGTGCAAATCTATGCCTACGCCACACAAAAACATCATACTTACAGTAAAGTAGCTGGTACCATTATCTTGCGGTGCTGGTAAGTAAAATATGCATATTTAATTGCCTAGAGACAAAATGCTCTGTCAACAGTCAATCTGTTCATCTAATTAAAGAATGGAGCCAATCAATAAAATGTTTCAAACTGATTTTACAGTACACGGTAAGTAAAGTTGAAAGTCTGTAATATGGAAAGCAGTATGCACCCCACTGCTAAAGTTTCTTTCCCAGGGCAAGTCTGATCTGAATGTCTGTAACATGCCTTAGCTTTTGTAGTGTTGTAGTGTCTGAAGTGAGTTCTTGGTCACTGCAGTCAGGGACACTGCCCTAAAGGACAGATATAAAGACTCCTCATCAAAGTGGTTAATTATAAAAAATAAATATATAATCAGTGACAGCATAACAAATACAAATCTCAGTTGAAAGATGATTCTTAAAAATTACAGTAATGATATAAGTAAATGAATTACAGTTATGTGTTATTCTTAACTGCTGCTGATGCGTCATACTTTTAGAATGGTGTTAAGTCTGATGTGATAGAAGCAATAAAGTGGTATATTGTGCAAATGCAATCCCACCTATTCATTTCACAGTTGAATCATGTAAATCTATGACTGGGTGTGAAATAGAAGAATAAATGCTGCATTTTATTTTATGTAAATCCAATGGCCATTCATGTTGTCACAGCTTTGTAACAGCGGCTGCATTACATCCCACTATTTTATCTTTTACTCCAGCACAATTAAACCTGCATTACATTGTGGAGATGTGTTAACGTTTATTGTGTAGGTGGTGTCACATGGAAACAAATTTGATTAATGACAGGAAAGGTATGAGATTTCTGTGGTGACACTGTTTGATTGATAGATTTTCATAAATGTAGGGCCCCTTGGTCCATCCTTTAGCATCAAGATCGTAATGCATCACAAATGACTGCTCATAAGGAACATCTGGTTTAATTGTTCATTAAGGCTAATGCCATTCGTGGTGTTTTTACGCTGCATATTTTCTCAGTCTAAAAACGCCGCACAAGCCACACAGCCACACAGCCCCTGACTATGGCGTTTTTCAGCCTAGTACTGGTGACATAGCAAATTCCGTTTCCCATGGTCCTAATAGTGCGAAATAGTAAAAAACGCCACATATTTCCGCTAGGTCTGGCATCTGCCTTTGTGTATACATAGGAATAGGTTGCTGTGCAAATAACGGCGTATTTCGGCAAACGCTCGAAAAATCCATGGTAAGGCGTTTTCTAGCGTATTTCCGCATTGTGTGGTTTCCTTCGAGTCTTTTCAAGTTATTTCTATGGATGATGATATTGTGCGTTTTTCATCCGCCGAGAGAATTAGAAAATACGCAGTGTAAAAACGCCACATGTGGCATCAGCCTAAAGGAGAAGGAAAGGTAAAAACTAAGTAAGCTTTATCAGAAAGGTCTATGTAAATACAGCCATAAGCACTCACAGAAACGCTGCACTGATTAGATTAGATTAGTTGTGTCTGTAATTCCTGTGCCACAGACACGCAGCTTTCTGTTCTCTGCTCTTTCGTGCTCCCCCCTCTCTCAAGAATGCTAAGAACTCACTCCCCCCCCCTTAGGAATGTGGATCTGAGCCAATGAGCAGGAAGCTGACTAGTCTTACTAACTGAGCATGTTCAGTTTGGTCTCGGTGTCTGTGCAGGAGTGAGGCATTATGGGAACACACAGCTCAGCATTTTTTCTTCCTGTTTGGCTTCAGATCTTCTGAACGGGAGAAATATGGGGAGACTTAAGGGCACTATTGAGAGAACTGAAGGTATGCCTGCAGCTTGAGATGAACTCTTTACTAGCTTTTCCTTCTCCTTTAAAGGGATGCTGTCATGATATATATATACTTTTTATTTCTAAATTATACTGTTTACATAGCAAATAATTCACTTTACCATTAAAAATTGTATCCTTGAACCAACGAATGCATTTTTTTAATATTGGTGTGCAGGCAGCCATCTCAGTGCATTGTGCCTGATTATGAGCTTTCAGAAGGAGCCAGCACTGCACATTAGAACTGCTTTCAGGTAACCTATTGTTTTCCTACTCCCATGTAACAGGAGGATAAGCAAGCCGGACTTTGATTTCTTACTGTTCAGTAGCGATGGGCGAAATGTTTCGCCAGGCATGGATTTGCGGCGAATTTCCGTGTTTCGCCATTGGCAGATTGTTTTGCAATGAAAAAATTTGCCGCACGTCCAAAAATTGTCACCGGCGTCAGAAAAGAATAGGCGCCCGCGACGAAATAATAGATGCGGGCGACAAAAGAATAGCCGCGGGCGACAAAAGAATAGCCGTGGGCAACAAAATAATAGCCGTGCAACAACATAATAGCCGCGGGCGACAAAAGAATAGCCGCGGGCGACAAAAGAATAGCCGTGCGACAAAAGAATAGCCACGGGCAACAAAATAATAGCCGTGCGACAAAATAATAGCCGCTGGCGACAAAAGAATAGTTGCAGGCGACAATTTTTTTTGCCGCACAACATTTTCGCCGTTTTGTGGATCTTTTGAAAGATTAACAAATTTTTCAGCGAAGCGAAACGGAAAAGATTCGCTCATCACTACTGTTCAGTGCTATTCTGATATCTACGGGGATAGCTAATATCTTGCTACTTTTCCATTGGCCTGCTAATCAGCTTCTGGGAGGGGGGTGATATCACTCCAACTTGCAGCTCAGCAGTAAAGTGTAACTGATGTTTATCAGAGCACAGGGCATTAAAAAATCTGTTTCTGTTTTGAAAAAAACATATTTTCCCATGACAGTATTCTTTTAAAGAGATACTGACACCAGAAATGAAACCTTTTTTACATCTTGTCTTTGCATGAGCTTTATAATTTTGGCAAAAAAGTGTTTTCTGATGCTTTTCCATTACTTGTCTGATCCCCCATGTTCTTCTATGAGGGGGAGGCCATATTTGTGCAGCAGAAGCCCATTAGCATTAGAAGCTATAACTGACAGGTTGAGAAGGGACAGTCAGGTTGGCAAAACAGTCAGGTTTAGGAACTTCAAGCAACAATTACATACAAAACCAGCCCTAACAGTGAAAAAAATTCAACATGACCTATAGGTAACTTTTTATGTAGATTCATAATTGGAAAAGTCATTGTTTTGTGTCAGTATCACTTTAATTTTTACAATAGAAAAATCAGACAAGGAACTATGACAGCTTTCTGACACCATAAGTTACTCTTGATATAGATCTAGTAAGCAAAAAACACAAGACAGACAACATTATTACCAGATACACTTAGGTGATCTCAGGGAGTCATTACATAGATGTATTTCTGCAGAGTTCTCAGTGTTTTCCTATGTCTTTTTTTCACACCCACCCACACTACACCCTCCCTCACTTTTTTTATTCTTGACTTCTTGCCTCACTCCCTCTCCCATGACTTCCTCCTCCCATTCTTAACACTTTTGGTTTAAACACCTAACAATGACTAATAAATGTTTTAGGGTTTCTATGGTAACCACAGCAGATGCATCTCCCATCTCAGTGTACAGAATTTAATCATACCTGAACTGCTAAGAGAAGAGCATTTTTATATGCACATGTGTGAAAAATAATCTGTCTTGGATTTTGATGTATTTTCCAAAATATGCATATATTGCTTGTTTTATTTTGTATGTCTTGTTTTCTACCATTACTGCCATAATGCTCTGTCTCTCTGTTAGCATTTCATTTGGTACCTCTTCTCAAATGACTGCTCTGCTGCTAGATGGGTAGATAAAGTAGCAATATCGAGTACTTCTCAAAAAATTTAAAGAACTGAACTGTCCTATTCAGGGCTGACTTAACAAAGGCCTCATGAGTTGCGGCAAGTTTAGAACTCTGTCAAATCACTTTACACTGCATTCTGAATAATTGAAAACCCACGGTGCTTCCACGAATATTTAATAACATCTTCATCAAAAATTTACTGTGCTGCTTGTCATAATTAAACAGATCTCTGCAAGAGAAGAGAGGAAGCTACTGCGATGAAAAGGAGGTAATAAGGTCAAGTACTAAGGGGGGAGTAAGAAAGAGAATACTTTCACTTTCTCCCAATTGGATATTTGGAATAACCATAAATGTAAGTTAAATGTGATGGTTAGTGATGAGCGAATCTGTCCCATTTCGCTTCACCATAAAATTCATGAAACAACAAGAAAATTTGCGAAATGGCGAAAAACCCCACAAAACGCAGTTGGTGCTCAACTTTTTGTCGCCTGCGTCTTTTTTCGTCATCTACATTGACGCGACCACACCTGATTCTGACGTGACCTCGTCCATTTTTGACACGACTGCGCCCAACTTGACGCAACTGTAACTTTTTTTGACATGCTGGGAATTTTTCCACGCCCAATTTTCACAGGAGTTTCGCGAAACAATTCACCAATGGTGAAATGCGGAAATTCTCTGCAAATCCATTCCTAGCAAAAAAATTCACTCATCACTAGTGATGGTATAAAAAGATTTAGGCCACTTGTTAACTTTATCCAAGAGCCAATCTGAACAACAAACGTACATTACTTGTAATACTGACCCAGCCCTGGCTGCTATTTTACCAGTCAGGTGGCAACCCTACTGCTGCCAAACTTGTGCTTGGAGTAGGTTGAGGGGGACCACAATATAGGAAGGTCAGTTGCACTCTCTGCACCTAAAAAAAAAAAAAAGCTACAAATTGGCTCTTAAAATAACCAGGCACAATAAAAAGTGCCACCTGAAGCAAAATTTTTTTTTTTTAAGATTTTAAAGCAAAAATTCTCCTGATAAATAACTGGTAAGTAAATAATTGTGTCATAGCTACAAAATAATGTTCAGAAGAAATGGTTTATTGCCAAAGGTGTGCAATGACAATGCAGTTCTTTATAGGGCACATTTATCAGTGCAGTACACTGTGCAATGCAGCACACTGTGTATGTATGTATATCTTTATTTATAAGGCGCTACTTATGTATGCAGCGCTGTACAGTAGAATACATTAATACAAACAGGGGGTTAATAAGATAATAATAGATAAATACAAAGTATAACAATAAATAAATACAAGATAAATACAGTTGCAATAAGTTAAGAGTCAAAGACACAAGAGGATGGAGGTCCCTGCCCCGTAGAGCTGACAATCTATATAGGAGGGTAACTAACAAATAGGCAAATGCAGTATAAGTGCTGTAGGTGACACTACAATATAAGTGCTAGTTCCCAGATCAGGTGCTGGGTGAGTGCTCCAAAAGATAGTCTTTAAGTTTAGTTTTAAAAAGACTGGGGGAGGATTCTCTCCGGAGGAAATCAGGGAGGGCATTCCAAAGGGTAAGGGTCAGCAAGGCAGAAAGGTTTAAGGCAGGAAACAGCAGTAGTAGTGGGGGGCGCAACCAAACGATTGCTCTGCGAGGAGCGAAGGGGTCGGCCAGGGACGTACGGAGACACAAGGGAAGAGATGTAGTGAGGAGCAGAGGAATGGAGGGCTTTGAAGGTTAGAAGAAGGAGTTTGTAAGATATTCTTTGTTTAATAGGAAGCCACAATAAGGACTTTAGCAGGGGAAGGGCCTGAACTCTCCTGGATGAGAGGAGGAGAATTCTGGCAGCAGTATTTAATATAGACTGTAGGGGGGAAAGATGGGAGTTAGGGAGGCCGGTAAGTACAGTGGAGGAAATAATTATTTGACCCCTCACTGATTTTGTAAGTTTGTCCAATGACAAAGAAATGAAAAGTCTCAGAACAGTATCATTTCAATGGTAGGTTTATTTTAACAGTGGCAGATAGCACATCAAAAGGAAAATCGAAAAAATAACTTTAAATAAAAGATAGCAACTGATTTGCATTTCATTGAGTGAAATAAGTTTTTGAACCCTCTAACAAAAAAAGACTTAATACTTAGTGGAAAAACCCTTGTTTGCAAGCACAGAGGTCAAAGGTTTCTTGTAATTGATGAGCAAGTTTGCGCACATTTTAGGAGGAATGTTGGTCCCACTCCTCTTTGCAGATCATCTCTAAATCCCTAAGGTTTCGAGGCTGTCTCTGTGCAACTCTGAACTTGAGCTCCCTCCATAGGTTTTCTATTGGATTAAGGTCCGGAGACTGACTAGGCCACTCCATGACCTTAATGTGCTTCTTCTTGAGCCACTCCTTTGTTGCCTTTGCTGTATGTTTTGGGTCATTGTCGTGCTGGAACACCCATCCACGACCCATTTTCAGTTTCCTGGCAGAGGGAAGGAGGTTGTCGTTCAGGATTTCACGATACATGGCTCCGTCCATTTTCCCGTTAATGCGAATAAGTTGTCCTGTGCCCTTAGCAGAAAAACACCCCCAAAGCAAAATGTTTCCACCCCCATGCTTGACGGTGGGGACGGTGTTTTGGGGGTCATAGGCAGCATTTTTCTTCCTCCAAACACAGCGAGTTGAGTTAATGCCAAAGAGCTCTATTTTGGTCTCATCAGACCACAGCACCTTCTCCCAGTCACTCACAGAATCATTCAGGTGTTCATTGGCAAACTTCAGACGGGCCTGCACATGTGCCTTCTTGAGCAGGGGGACCTTGCGAGCCCTGTAGGATTTTAATCCATTGCGGTGTAATGTGTTTCCAATGGTTTTCTTGGTGACTGTGGTCCCTGCTAATTTGAGGTCATTAACTAACTCCTCCCGTGTAGTTCTAGGATGCTTTTTCACCTTTCTCAGAATCATTGACATCCCACGAGGTGAGATCTTGCGTGGAGCCCCAGAGCGAGGTCGATTGATGGTCATTTTGTGCTCCTTCCATTTTCGAACAATCGCACCAACCGTTGTCACCTTCTCTCCCAGCTTCTTGCTAATGGTTTTGTAGCCCATTCCAGCCTTGTGCAGGTCTACAATTTTGTCTCTGACATCCTTGGACAGCTCTTTGGTCTTTCCCATGTTGGAGAGTTTGGAGTCTGCTTGATTGATTGATTCTGTGGACAGGTGTCTTTTATACAGGTGACTAGTTAAGACAGGTGTCCTTAATGAGGTTGACTAATTGAGTAGAAGTGTCTAACCACTCTGTGGGAGCCAGAACTCTTAATGGTTGGTAGGGGTTCAAAAACTTATTTCACTCAATGAAATGCAAATCACTTGCTATCTTTTATTTAAAGTTATTTTTTCGATTTTCCTTTTGATGTGCTATCTGCCACTGTTAAAATAAACCTACCATTGAAATGATACTGTTCTGAGACTTTTCATTTCTTTGTCATTGGACAAACTTACAAAATCAGTGAGGGGTCAAATAATTATTTCCTCCACTGTAGCAGGTTACAGTAGTCCAGTTGGGATAAGATGAGAGCATGCATGAGCAGCCTAGCTGTTGCAGTAGAAAGAAAGGGACGAATTTTGGCAATATTGCACAAGAAAAAGTGACAGATTTTGACAGTGGTGTTAATGTGGTCAAAAAAGGAGAGACTGGTATCAAAGATCACCCCCTAACAACGAGTTGAATTGACAGGGTTGATGAGGGTGCCATCAATAGAGATAGAAAAGGGGGGGTAGGACCAGGCTTAGGCGGAAAGATCATTAGTTCAGTTTTTGTTAGGTTCAGTTTGAGGTGGCGTTGGTTCATCCAATTAGAGATAGCTAGGAGGCAGTTAGAGATTTGAGTCTCAGTTTTAACTGTTAACGAAGGGGTCGACAAATAAATTTGGATATCATCAGCATACAGATGATATTTAAAGCCAAATGAACGGATAAGTTCTCCCAAAGACAACAACGGCCCAAGTACAGGGCCTTGAGGTAGCCCCACATTAAGAGGAACTGGAGATGAGGTTTTGTTAGCATAGGAGACAGTGAATGAACAGTTAGAGAGGTATGAAGAAATCCAGGATGCAGCCTGACTACGGATACCAATCGAATCAAACACAGCCGATATATCTAGGAGGATTGGTATAGAAAGGTGACCTTTGGCTTTGGCAACCTGAAGATCGTTTGTAACTCTGCACAACGCTGTCTCAGTAGAGTGCTCAGGCCGAAAACCAGATTGGTAGAAGCGAGAAAGGTCGGTAGTTAGAGAGACAGGACTGGTCCAGTATGGCCTTTTTTAGGATAGGCTTGACACAGGCCTGTTTTAAGGAAGAAGGGAAACTTCCAGGTCAGAGAAGAGTTGAAGATGTGAGTAAGAGCTGGAGTAAGTTCAGGAGCACAGTGTTTAAGCAGAGAAGAAGGCATAGGGTCAAGAGAGCAAGTGGTGAGCGGAGCCAACAAAAGAAGCCGGGAGACTTCGGAGACAGTTACGGGACCCAAAGAGTTAAGACATGCAGAAGGGGGCTGAGGAAGGAGGAGCTGGTTTGTATTAGTAGAGGGGGGAATCTGATTGCAGATGGACTGGGGAGAGTGCATAAAGTGAGGTAATGGAGTCTGCGAGGGACGCAGAAGGGTATAGAATATAGAAAACAGGCGTCATGGGTTGGATTTATTGTTGTTTATAAGGGTGCAGCACTTTTCTCTAGAATTACAGCCTATTTGTGGGCACGTGCTAAACTACATCTAGCACAACTTGCACAATGAACCAACAAGTTGTAGCAAAGTTTTTTCCCCTGCACTTGTGTGTGTTGCCACAGATAATGGAACCTGTTGACTTAGGACTAAACTCCACAAGCGTTTTTCATGGATGGCGTTGGATCAACAAAACACGTGTCAAATTGGTCACACACGCCCGGTCGGCTTGGCCCGCCCCTGAATCTGTCCCACATAATCTGCTGAAAAACACTAAAGCTGGCCATACACACACCGCTAATATCGTACGAAACCTCGTCTCATAGGATATTCGGTGCGTGTATGGCAAGTCGGTGAGTCCGACGATATTGCAGGATGCTGCTATCGGTTGACTCACCAATCGGGCCGGTTAAAAGATTTTGATTGGGCGACATAGAAGGCGCCTGAGCAAAATCTGTCTTCAGGGGCTGAATCGGCAGAAGGAGGTAGAAATTCTATTGTTTCTACCTCCTGAACGGTTAGTGGCAGATTGTATGATCTTTCTTGCGACCATCGTACAATCTGATTTAGACAGATCTAAAATCGCCACGTGTGTGGCCACCTTTAGTTTAGCCCTAACTTTGAAACCTGTTATCCAGAAAATTCTGAATTACGGAAAGACCATCTGCCATAGACTCCATTTCTGTTTCTCTGTAGTAATAATAAAACAGTACCTTGTACTTGATCCCAACTAACATACAATTAATCCTTATTGGAGGCAAAATAATCCTATTGGGTTTGTTCAATATGTAAATGATTTTTAGCATTCTGGATAACAGGTCCCATACCTGAGGTCACTAATTCTGTGGTTGGCACTGTTAAAATGTGCCCCCTGAACATTCTGGTGTCCAGGGAACTGAACTGTGACTGAGAATAGCATAGAAGTTTTAGTCTTATGGTTGGGTATTGTATTCCGAGAGGAATTTTACCAGATCCACTTCACCAACGGTCCAGATTACAAGTATATCATCTATGTAGCGAAGGTATACCATCTGTTTACCACTACTGCCTTAAAAAATAGTCCTCCTCTAGGCTTACCAAAACAAAATTTGCATTTTGCAGAGCAAATAGAAGTTAAATAGTACATAACAAATAAGCTCTGCAAAATACCATTTTTTTTTAATACATAGTTAAACTGTTAGCTACTATGTAAGTAACATAGTAACATAGTAAGTTGGGTTGAAAAAAGACATACGTCCATCACGTTCAACCATAATGCCTATATATAACCTGCCTAACTTCTAGTTGATCCACAGGAAGGCAAAAAACCCCATCTGAAGCATCTTATTGTTGCAGAGGGGAAAAAATTCCTTCCTGACTCCAAGATGGCAATCGGACCAGTCCAGGAAAGGTTATTATATGATTCCCTTATATATTTATACATAGTTATCGTGTCACCTCTTAAGCGCCTCTTCTCCAGTGTAAACAGACCCAACTTGGCCAGTCTTTCTTCATAACTGAGACTTTCCATCCCCTTTACCAGCTTAGTTGCCCTTCTCTGGACCCTCTCTAACTCAATAATGTCCCGTTTGAGCACTGGAGACCAGAACTGAACAGAATATTCTAGATGGGGCCTTACCAGCGCTCTGTAAAGGGGAAGGATAACCCCCTCCTCCCATGAATCTATACCCCTTTTAATACAGCTGAAAACCTTGTTTGCCCTTGCAGCTGCTGCCTGGCATTGCTTGCTACAGCCAAGTTTATTATCTACAAGGAATCCAAGGTCCTTCTCCATTATGGATTTGCCTAGTGCAGTCCCATTAAGGGTATACGGGGCTTGCATATTTTTACATCCCAGGTGCATGACCTTACATTTTTCCACATTAAATCTCATCTGCCACTTAGCCGCCCAGATTGCCAGTTGGTCAAGATCCTGCTGCAGGGATGTCAGTTTTCTATCCATGTGCAAATGACTTCACTAAGACCAATATACCTTAGCTTAGAAAGCAGTCGTTTGTGGGGAACGGTATCAAATGCTTTGGCAAAATCCAAATAGATTATATCTACTGCATCCCCACTGTCCAGCTTCTTACTTACCTCATCATAAAAAGCAATTAAATTGGTGTAGACTGATGCCTTTAATCCTTTTTCAGACCGAATAGTATAGTAGTGTTTCTGAAGAAACATAGACCAGTGCAGGACAACACTATATTTTATTTTAATTACTTTAAATTATTTTAATTTTTTTATGCTACTGTTTCTTTAAAAGAGAGAATTTTTCAAGCTTCACTTTTTCACCTTTGAATCTCCTGTCTTTCACTTTTAAAATAACCTTTAAATTATTAAAAATGAGAGGAACAGTAGATAATAAATCATATACAGTCATGGCCAAAAACATTGGCACCTTTCATATTTTTCAGTAAAGTAGAAAAATATTCAAATATGTATTCACATATTAATGTCATACCTTTGCTGTGGAACAAGGCAAAAAAATGAAAAAAAAATTACTAAGGGGCCCATTTACTAATGTTTGTTTTTCGTATTTTACACTAAAAACACAATTTTTTTGTGTAAAAAAAAAAAGTGTATTTCTGCCATTTATTATGCATGAAAACCACAAAAAATGCTAACATAAAACTTTGCCATTTAAAAGCTGTTGTAAATTGTAACAATCTTTATTTACTTTGTGGTTTTAGTAAGTTTCAGGTGTTTTTTTTGTTTACAAGCGCACAAAAATTTTTTATGCAAACAAAAAATTCAAGTTCGGTGTTTTTCTGTACCTGTTCCACATTTTAATTTGTTTGTGCTTTTTATATTACGATTTTTTAATGAATCATTAGACATTTCTGGTTTTAGTTGAAATACGTTTATTTGTGATTTCAAAAACAATGAAAATCAGAAGGTTGATAAATGTGCCAAAAGGGCCTGAAGTAGAGCTAGGCCTCTGTGGTAGGAGAAGACTAGTGAGAAGATAGTTTTTGCTAGGAGGTTCATGGAGTAAGGCACAACTGTGAGCAAACACTTGCACTGTGGACAAGTTCACCCATAAGTGAATACTACCTCTGGGGTGTTGGGAATACTATGCCAAGGAATAAAAGTGATTAATATTTGTACCACATGAACTGTGCCACCTAAGAGATTGTATGAGATTTAGTAAATGAAGAGTTTATTATTTGTTACACCCAAGTTATTGTGAGATCAAGTTTTGTGTGTGTAATTCAGTTTAGTTAATATTTCCTCCACCAGTACAGCAAGGGCCCACCTAGTAGAGAGAGCTTCATTTAACACAACCTGTACTGGAAAATGCAACTGGCAAGTCCACGTTAGTTAAGAACAAGGAAGGTACTAGGTACCAACGAGCAGCCCATCTGAAAAATAGTGTTATATATGAATGGAATAAGTTTGATTATATTAATAGTGAAACAAGGCATTGTGAAAACCTGGTTTTGTCAACTTTCAACTTATTTTACAACCTGTTTAAAAGTAAATGATACGTTTTTTGAAAAAGGTGCCAGTATTTTCAGCCACATTATCCGCCATATCTGCCCTAAACAAAATCCCACACTGTTGTTGGGAGCAAGTATTGGAAGCCTCTCTTACTGTCTATTATATGGAAACTCATTATACATGTAGGAACCCACAAAGTTAACAGCTCCTATGGCTCCTGTAAACGAGGATTATCTAGTGTACAGGATAGGCCTTGATAGGAACATGAGACAGTTCAGCATTGGCTAGTAAGAGCAGCTTGTGTGCTCCAACCAGGAGAAATAGGTGGGAGTAGTTCTCCTACAAGTGAAGGAAGTTAGGGGCGTCAAACAGATGCCTGTGCTTTATTCATTTGCGGCGGGCGTCAGCGGTGCATAAAATTGTTAAATCATATCTTGCCCGAGAAGAGAGGACAGCCAGAGAACCACCGTGTGCATCTTCTTCCTGGTCACAAGCAATGATGTCATCATGCCATGCGCATGTCACAGCATCCCCCTGCATACGGCCCTGCAGTTCTGGTCTCGGAGCCATGCACATCGCACACAGGAAGGAGAGGAGCGCCAGCAGCATTCATGTGAATTTGGCTGGCTGCATGTTCCCTTCTAACTCTGCGCAGGCTACTCAGCCAAGCACAGCAGCATGTAGGGACAGACCTGTTCTTTTTTGCTTTATTTAGAAATCTTCCAATTCAGTTGGCAGTTTAAATTTAAAAAATATTATTAATGTTGCTGAGCTGTCTGCTAATACAATAATGTGAACCAAACAGTTTTTACGCAGGTTTATTTTATAATATTTAATTTCACTGTACAGTAAATTCACATATGGACCTGGTCTTTGTCTGCTGATATAAAGCTGTAAATAATATACAGTATACGATCAGCCTCAATTAATGTACCTGTAATTTTATTGGTATTTATTTTGATTATTGAAACTTAGCAGTAATTATATTATTATTACAATAATATTCTAAAAAATTGTTAATGCCTTGTACTCTCTTTATGAAGGAGGATAATTCTGGAAGCATTGTTTAATACAGAATACAAGGGTGAGAGATGGGAGTTAGCGAGTCACTTTAAGCAAAGCCACTTTAAATCCTCACTGCACAATTTCAATTATTTAATTGCATTTTTATTGTAAATACTTGTACCTTTATTGCACACTTTTATTATATTTAATATTTGTATTTTTGTATTTTTTTTTGTCTATGTAAAGTTGGGAGGAACACAGGTCAAAAAAAATGAATTACGGTAATGATGCTTCATTGTTATTTGTATATGACAATAAAACTTAGTTGCAGTATTTTAGTAGTGTTAGTGTGAGAGCATGCCTTAGTATTCTACTTGTTACACTTGAAAGAAAGGGATTCATTTGGGCAAGAATGAGTAACAAAAAGTGACGTTATGGGATTGCTTATTATAGCCAGCGCAATAAAAGCATTAATATATTTTGTTTAGGTCTGGAACTGGAGGAGGTCCTTCTAAAAAGGTTTTCTTCAGCGTTTATGAAGAAATGCTGATGCCTCTTATTCATAGAGACTGCGTAACTGGTGTCCCTGGTGTTTTTGATTCTGACAGAACTGTCACCAAAGGTAGGTTCAATGACATTAAAAGAAGTGTATTTTCAGAAGCTCATTATTAATGAAATCCAATTTTTTGAAAAACAGATTCATCATTAACAGCTATCAGAAGCACAGGCAGATACTTTCGTCACTTTCTAGCATTGCAGGTAATATTGTTTACTAAGTTTGGAGGAGACGTGGTTTGTGGCTTCTGCAATGGCATGAGAGTGAATTGTGTCCCTGTATAATGCAGGTGTTTAAATGAGAGAAGTGCAGTGTATTGGTAATAAGATAGGTGTGTTATTGGACATGTGTTTCTTGCTGTGCAGTTAGTTAATCTTGTACTTATGTGCAGTCAATCTTTCAACCTTTTTTTGCCTTGCAGTGTGTATGGCTAAAGATTGTACCTGTGAGGCATGGGGAATTTTTCACAAAGGAAATTCTTGTCTTGATGTAAAAAAATCAGAGGTTTATTTTATTTCACAAGACCTCTATAAAAAAGAAAAATAAGCAAGGCTCTTATTTACACATATAGTAGAGACTTGCAAAGCAAAGCAGACTTTGTTACAGAAAAGAAAAATAAAACAAAAAAAACCCTACTATTCACAGCATACAGAAGCTCTTCTGAGAAACAGCACTTCTCATTTACCATTTACAATGACTCCCTGCTTGCAAACCCCCACAGCCTTTTATAGGAGTCAGAGTTCCAACAATGCACTGCAAAATTCCCTTTAATTTCCAGGAAGTGCTGCTGGCCTGCCTCTTAGAGGTGCAAGCCACCACACCCAGCAGGATCAGAGGTATGGTAATACTTTTAAGTTTAAAGCTGTACTTGTAACTAGAAAGGGAAGTTTGAGAACAAACTTCATGTTGGGTTGAAAAACATGAAGCCACTGAATGGGCTCTGCCCACTTTCTCTAACCTTGGAGCACAGTTATATAGTAAAAACCACTGTGCAAAGTTTGGAGACCCTGGTTTTTAGTGTCTGATTGGCAGCAACTTAAATTTACCCACTGAAAGTCAACGAGTGATATCTGATTGGTGGTTGGTGGCTCCACCCCCTTTTTCTAACCTGGAACTGCAGTTACCCAGTGACTAATTCTGCAAAGTTTAGGGACCCTAGGATTTATAGTTAAAAAAACAACAGAAGTTAAAATTTAAACCAATAAAAGTCAAAGGGTGAATTGTGATTGGTGGTTGGTGGGTGTGCCCCCTTTTTCTAACCTTGAGTCGAAGTCACCCAGGGACAAACCTGGGAACCCTGGCATAAATAGTGTGAGAATGGCAGCATTTTAAATTTAAACCAATAAAATTCAATGGATGAAATCTGATTGGCTGTTGGTGGCTCCACCCACTTTTTAAAACCTAAAAATGCAGTCCCCTAGTGACCTTGGTGTTAATACTGTGACAATGGCAGCAGGTTGAATTTTCCCATTGAAAATCAATAGTTAAAATCTGATTGGCTGTTGGTAGCTCCACCCACTTTTTCTAACTCTGAACCGCAGTTACCTGGTGACTAGCTCTGCAAAGTTTGGAGATTTTAGTATTAATATTTAAAGAATGGCAGCAGTTAAAATTTAAACATATGAAGTCTATAGGTAAAATCTGATTGGTTGTTGTTGGCCCCGCCCACTTTTCTAAACTTGAAACATAGTCACCCAGTGACAAACTGTGCAAAGTTTGGGGACCCTGACTTTAAACATGTTAGAATGGCAGCAGTTAAAATTTCCCCACTGAAAACAATGAAAGAAATGTGATTGGCCTTGAGTACAAAGTCACCCAGTGACTGACTGTGCAAATTTTGGGAACCCTAGCATCAAACCAATAAAATTCAATAGGTGAAATCTGATTGGCTGTTGGTGGCCCCACCCACTTTTTCAAAACTAAAATTGCAGTCCCCTAGTGACCAACTGTGAAAAGTTTGGGGACCCTGGTGTTAATACTGTGAGAATGGCAGCAGGTTGAATTTCCCCATTTAGAGTCAATAGGGAAAATCTGATTGGTTGTTGGTTGCTCCGCCCACTTTTCAAAACTAAAGCTGCAGTCCCCTAGTGACCAACTGTGAAAAGTTTGGGGACCCTGGTGTTAATACTGTCAGAATGGCAGCAGGTTGAATTTCCCCATTGAAAGTCAATAGGTAAACTCTGATTGGCTGTTGGTGGCTCCGCCCACTTTTTCTTTCCACAGTTACCTGGTGCCTAACCCTGCAAAGTTTGGGGACGCTGGTGTTATTACTGTGAGACTGGCAGCAGGTTGGATTTCCACCAAGTTAATGGGTAAAATTTAATTGGCTGTTCACAGCTCCGCCCACTTTTGGGCATCCAACAATCATCATATTTTCATTTTTTTAAAAAAAAAACTTGAATGCGTAGTCACCCAGTGACTGACTGTACAAAGTTTGGAAACCCTGGCATCAAACCAATAAAAATCAATAGGTAAAATTTGATTGGCTGTTGGTGGCTCCGCCCACTTTTCAAAACTAAAACTGCAGTCCCCTAGTGACCAAGTGTAAAAAGTTTGGGGATCCCGGTGTTATTAATGTGAGAATGGCAGCAGGTTGAATTTCTGCCAAATCAATAGGTAAAATCTGATTGGCTTTTCACAGCTCCGCCCACTTTGGGGCATCCAACAATCATCATATTTTCATTCAGGCTGACCCCATGACTATGTGATTCAACTTTGGTGAGTGTAGCCTCAAAGCTGTAAGATTGGCAGCAGTTTCAATTTCCCCATTAAAGTCAAGGGGTGAAATTTGATTGGCTGTTGTTGGCCCCTCCCACATTGGGGTCATCCAACAAATGTCGCTGTTTCATTCGGGGTGACCCCATGATTATGTTATTCAAGTTTGGGGGGTGTAGCTTCAAAGCTGTAAGTGCGGCAGCAGTTTGAAAATCTTCCCTGTCAAAGTCAATGGAAAAATTGGGGTGTTCGGAGCGGCTCCACAAAAAGACGGGGGGCGGGATCGCTTAGAAAAGCACAAGCAACCTGCTCCGCTATAGGGTGAAGAAGTGTGGTGAGTTTGGGTGTTTTACCCCTTAAACTGTAGGAGGAGTAGCATTTAGAAAATGGGGGGCACGAAGATGAAGAAGAAGCGGAAGAATAAGCCAAAGTTGAAGAACAGTATGTTGGGGTTTTCAACCCAACATAATTAAGTATTTTAAATGCCAAAAACAGATCTCTGCTATCGTGGTCAACCAGCCACTCTGAAAAAGCTTTCCACTAACAACAATAGTCGCCGGTGGAAAGCCTTTTCTGAGTTGCTTGTCGGCCACAACAGAAGAGATTTGTTGTGGGGGACTCACCCGCTCCAAGGGACATGAGTCTTAGTGGAGATCTTATGTTTGGATATACAACTATTTTCAAATTAGCTATTGCAGTTTGAATTTATTATTAGCACCAATAAGCAGTTAGTGAATCATAGTTACTGTGAATGCAGAAATGTTGCATAATGCCAGTCAGTACTGCTGAGCTCAATAAAAGACATGAGCATTTTATTTTATTTTTTTTAAAGTGTGCAACTATTTTCACTGCAAATAAAGAGTATTGTTTCAGATGTTTTGTGTTTTTTTTTTACTCTAGTAAAGATTGTAAGTACTTGCATGCAAAGTAGTTGTTTACGATTTCTCCCCATACTTGATTGCCTCTGTTATCTGTACTTTGTACAGGATGTATCAGATGAATTGGATCAACTAGGTCATCAGCCACAAACCCAGGCAATCCATGACAGTTGGCTATATTATGCATTTCAGTACATGCTACAACAATTTGGGCCACTTTACTGGGGCTGTACATAAGGCTTCCTCCTGACTTGTCCAGACATCTGAAGCGGCTTTTTAGAACCCCAAAAGTTCGCTCAATTACAGACCGCGCTCTCACATGTGCTTCATTAAAAGCAGATTCAGCCCTTGTATGCGGCCTGGTTATTGGAGTCATTAGCCACCGATAACACGGGTAGCCAGCATCTCCTGAAATAAAATAAGATGAAATAAATTGATGAAATCAAATAAGCTGCTTCCATTCTCCCACTGTGAAAAGAGGGCCCGCTTGCAATGGATGTCACAGTGTGAGACTGATACTTGACACTACAAGCAGCTGCTTTCAGTCTCCCACTGTGAAAAGAGGGCCTGCTTGTAATAGCAAACCATGCTTATGGCAGGCAGGCCCTGCTTTTACAGTGGGAGCCAGAAAACAAATATAGCAAACTACTGATAGACATGACACATACTTACCTAAAAGCCATCTGTCATGATTACGCCACTTCAGACGCACGTGACTTTACTCTAAGTTACCCCCACGTGGGCTTTCACTCCCCCACATGGCATGGCTCTTATCAGCCAGGGATTAGAGTTGGGCATTCCAGGTTGTGAGGCCTTTACACTTGGATGGTTCCAGACCCTAGTGACCAGAGGCCTGTTGTATATCTGTTTCTGGCACATTAGGGAAGATTTTGGGATACCTTGGCCTGCTTAATTAACTCTTACAGGCCTATATCATGACACCATTCATGAGGCATTTTTCAACTTTCAAAATCAGCATTTAATCCGGACTGCTTCAAAATGTAAGAATCATGTGAGGAGCCTGAAAATCCTGACACAATACTCATGATATTCATCTTAGTGTCACACATGATTTGGGTATTCAGAGAATGGTAACTTTTGCAATTCTGGAAAATATGCTCTTTGTCTAGTGTGGGATTTAATGCCACATGGGTGCAATCTCCCAGCCAGTTGTTTTTCAGGTTTGGTTACGTGTGTGTAGGATGTAGTTTTGCTAAGTAGCGCCCATTCTACGTTTGTTTGGAGGGATTTTCCGGGTTACCTGTGTCCAATATGAGGCTACTTCATTCCATAAGATTTGTATTTTGGGGCATAACCATAAATTGTGTACTAAATTTGCCTTTGGGGAGCGGCATCTGAGGCATTCGTCTGAGGGTAAGTTGCCCATTTTGTGTCTCCTTGCTGGAGTGAGATAGGAGTTGTGGAGGATTTGTATTGTCATTTCTTGGTATTTGCTTACTGGGATCAGTTTCATGGTCCCTGTGTGTTGTTTTAAAATGTCTGTTGTAGTTGTGCTTGGGATTTCGGTTGTCCATTTGAAGTTGGGTGGCTTTTCATTGTCAATGTTGGGAGGGGAGATAGGGGGCATCCCTGGCGTGTGCCTCTTCCTACGGTGAATCTGTCTGAGTTACAGATGTTAACTGTTATAAATGTGATAGGTGTATTGTATAGATTTTTGTATAGGTTAAATGTTTGTTTACTAAAGTGCTGAATTTTTAGTAGGCGTCGTAGATGTGCGTGTGATATTCTGTCAAAGGCTTTATTAACATTTTTTGTTTTCTGTTTTCTAGGTTGCTTTGGTAGACTGCTGTTAATATTTTCCTAAGGGCTTGGACAGGATGTCAGTGTTTGAGGAATCCAGTTTGGTGTTCGGTGAGTATTTTTGGTAGTATCTGTTGTAGTCTGTCGGCCATTATTTTAGATATTATTTTAATATCTTGGTTTAGGAGTGATATGGGCCTGTATGAGCTTGGTTCTGTTGTTTCTCTACCTTCTTTGGGGATTAGTATTATCCTGGCAACATTGGCTTCGTGCCATAAGGGGTGTCCTTGTAAGGTATTGTTATACTATGTTTCTAATGTGGGGGTTATGTCTGATGCCAGTTGCTTGTAAAATTCTGCCGGGAGACCATCAGGTCCTGGCGATTTCCCATTTTTTGATTGTCCCTAATATTTCTGTTTCTGTTATAGGTGCATCTAAGATGTCGCGATCTTGTACCGAGAGTTTTTGGAGACCGGCAAAAAAAGAAGGGGGGGGGGAGGGGGAAGCCGTTCCAGTCATTTCTATTGATGGGAAACTTTATATAATTGCCAGACACTGAACGTATTGCATCCAGGACCTGGCAACGTGAAAATGTGGGCTGTGACATTCCACCATAAGTCCCTCCAAATTGCCTTAAAATGAAGAAAGTGTCTGATGTAAGTTTACAATATATATAACAAAAGTAACAGCACTTTTTACAGGCAATAAATTAAGTATGAAAATATAAGGCTTATTTATCTGATGTTTTGGTTCTACACAAGAACCGAATGATACCTTTATATATATATATATATATATATATATATATATATATAGAAAGAAGCAAAAAGGTCCAGACTCATTTAAATGAAAAAATCTTTACTGCATTATGCAGAACAATTGCATTACATAAATGTTCCTACTTGGATTCAGTAATTTGTTGGGGGAGTGACCTTTGGACTTGCCCCTATATATGCCTTGTGTGCTTTGTGTTCATTATCTTGCTACTTGAGAAAGAGGTGGGAGCCTCGAAACGTTGTAAGTAATACAATTGTTCTGCATAATGCAGTAAAGATTTTTTCTTTTTTATTTAAATGAGTCTGGACCTTTTTGCTTCTTTCTATATGTATTATCCGTGAGTTCGGATTAGGTCTTCAGACTGGTACGTTAGCTCCACTTCAGTTTGTATATTATACAATTATATATATATATAAAAAAGGTAAGTGTATTGTGTTAATGTTGTGGTCACAGCCTCATTGCATCCCCACCCAATGGTTTAAAATTTAGTGGAGAACACAACTTTCTCTTTTATATATATGGTTGAGGGCTTAGGCACACCTTTATACAAATACCTGGGCGAAACCAGTTTCATAATACAAAAAACAGGAAAATGCTAATGCACACCAGAAACGTGAGCATGAGTTTCTTTATTAAATCAACATTTCATTCACACCAGGGACAAAGGTAACAAAAGATAAGACATATACTACCCCACCAGTTGAACATGCCCAGTACACACCCACTTTGCAGTGTGTTAACCATTAAACAACCATGCCACAAGTGGAAATTACAAAATTTCCAGAGTGGTAAAAAAAAAACCATGTGGGGTTACAAACATGGCCCTAATTTAAGGGATTAGCTAATAAAAACTAATCCTGTAAAATGGGGTATCTACAGTATCTACACTAAGCTACAAATTTGCTATGTGCAAATCTGTAGATATATGGTCTTTGGTAAATCATTTCTGCATCCAAATTTCTTGTGCGTCAACACATCAATTACATCATTGTGTTTCTATGTGGTTTAATTTATGTGGGTAAATCCCAAAATTATTTTCCTGAGAGGATGAGAAATCACAGATCAACAATCAAAAAAACCTTTGCTCTATTTATGGATCCTAGATAATATATGCCTAGTTTTTTTAAGTGCTAAACTTTTTACTATTATCTTTATGTATATTGTAGGGCCCATTCATGAAACCACCATTTTTTTTCAGAAAAAATCATAATTCAATAATCATAAATTCAAAATTCTAGAACCTTTCGTAATGACCATGATAATATTGTTAAAATAGTGCAACTTTTTTGTGGTTTTCGTTAACTTCCACGAAAAAGTCATATTTTTCTCGAAGACTATGACCATTTCGAAATTCATTCAAGCTTTGGTATTGTGACTTTCTTGGCCAGGTTGGAGCTGTAGAGTGCCATTGAATCGGATATGAAAATTTTGTGACTTTCGTGTTGCAACCACAATATTTTTGTATGACCAAGAAAAGAATTTTCAGAAATTATTGTGTTTACCCCAAATTTTTTCCAATCCTGCTTTTAATGAAAAATCGTGGTTTCATGAATGTGCCCCTATGTGTATGGTGTATTGAAAGCATTTTAGTTGATTGACACATGGTATCTGGGTGTATTTTATGTGTAATTAATGCACAAGTATTGTGTGTATTTATGACATATTTATATTGGGGCAATCATTACATTTTGTTTACTCTATTCTTTTCTGTTGTAATTTTAAAACTACTGCTTTGGGTGTTCTTATGTGATATGGTTGTTTAAGAGTTAAGACATTAGGGCTTAATTACGAGTTCAAGTGCAGTGTGTAAGTTGCAATTTCTGGTGCATGTTTTTTATCCCCAATGCATTGTTTTTCCCCACAATTCCAGTATAATTAGGTCAGAGAGGTGCTGATGTACTTGACAAAACTGAAGCCAAATCATTAAGACATGCATTGACGCAAAACAGATATAATTGCACTGAAAATCCTTGGTGTAATATCCACTGATTCTCATCAAATTACATTTGTGCCCAATTCTTTAGTCACAAGTGTGTTGCGTCTATTGATGCAGCTGCTGTGAGAACCGTGGAGCTACTGCCACCTTCATGGTTGGTAGTAGCTCCAGGGTTTCCCTATTTCAAAAGGAACACTTGTATCCAATTCTAAACTGTGTGTTCCACTGGTGCCTGTGTCCATAAGTTGTCTTCCTGTGTTTCCTGTGTTAAGGACCCTTGTGTAGACTAAAATGTTGATTTGTTATTATTTGTTATCTAGAATTAGTGCATAAGAACCAACATTTTAACCCCACTTATGAGCCTTCATCAAGATCTCCTTAAAAAAAGAACACCAAAATTGGCACCATAAAAATAAGCTATGCCTACCATAACAAATTAATCCCCGATTGGTGCAAACCTTAATCCTTAGTAATACAACAAGAAAAGAGGAGAGCACCTTCATGCAGAAGCAGTTCATTTGCATGAAGGTGCTCTCCTCTTTTCTTGTGATATTCCAAAAAAGCCAAGCGGTGGGCTATTGGGGATTGACGCATCGTGCTGTGTGAGCAGTAAGGCTGGGCGTTTATATATTCAATTTTCTGGACTCCTTAGTAATACAACCTCCTCTAACACACAGTGGCATACCTTTAATGGGCTGCCCCTCCTGCAAAAAACTCTTTGGGGGGGTCTACTAAATACCTACAGGCCCTTAATCCTGAATAAACCACACACCCAACCCCTTTGCACATGTGGTGCTGCCTACCTGCCATAAATGGGAGTTGGTGGAATTTTTGAAGTGGCTGGAGAACTACCACACAGCAGACCACGCAACCCATGCCCCCATACCATGACCCACCACTGCTGTATGGTAGTTACCCCACTTCTGAGAAAAACTAGTTTCTGTTACTAAAATTTTTATTTACTAATAAAGGATATGTAAAGAGTCACTTCTACCATTGAATAAACAACAACATTTAATATTCATAAAATATATCTAAAATTAGTAGCTATCTATAATTTGCAATTAATCTTTTGTAGTGTCATATGATTGTGGCCTGGGAATGCATGTGAAGTGCTGTTTCAACTCCCTGCTTAGGGCCACGTTCCTGCATATCACAAGTTCGTCACAACATTAATGACAGATGTTGCTGTTGGGTGTTGGTGGACTGCAGAGGGACAGCATTTATTAGCATCCTCCAAGGGACAGTTGTACTGACCTTTCAAGTGTAGTAGGAAAGACGTCACTGTTAAATACAGGACAGAGGGTTCATTTTAAAGAGCAGCAACAATGCCACCACTTGTTCTCATTTAGGTCTTTGAATCCCATTCATCAAGATCCCCCTATAAATGCTTTACAAATGGATACAGAGCAGCAGAAGCACTAGGGATGTGTGGTGAGCTCTATTTTACCTTTTTGATAAATATGCCAATTTGTATTACATTAATTATGCTGCATTTAATGTTTGAGTGAGGAACATGTCACCAGTAGAACCATAGTTAATTTAAACTGGCATAAGTAATTTCTATCCTCTACATATAAAAATGTATTTGTTGTTTAATTTGCTACCAGCTCTGGTAACAGTGAAAACTCTTGTATTTGTTTCTGTCACGATTACGCCACTTCAGATGCACGTGACTTTAGGCGTGGCTGTCTAGAGGGTCCCCTGCTCAGTCTCACACACCTGACACCCAGGTCAGACTAGCATCACAGCACCCCAAAGACCAACCAACGCTCACAAACTCATACACAACTTGCTGCCACCACTCTCATACTTCTTACACTGGCGATGAGAGATGCCAAGCACACTGGTAGAGAAAGGGTTAATGTAAAGAACCAACACACACACTCTCCTTACCAGCAGTCACATTGTTAATCAGCACACAGCATACAGAGGGCTAAGGCACACAACACAGTGACACACTCGGAGGTTAGGTACGTTTTAGAGCATCAAGGACAAACTTATTAAATGTTATATTTAATATTATAAAAAGTATAACAGTGCAAGTTAAAACAAGATGTTACACAAAAGGACATACGATAAAACAAGTACAAACAGTTTTAAAATAAAAGGGAAAAATATAGAAGTCCTATACTATACCAAGCAAAGTCCTTCTAGTCCTGGAGGCAAGGGGAAACCACAGGATAAACTTCCAATAGAAATTGGTCCTCCACAGAATATCAGAGTATAGTCAGAAGAGCTGACTATTTATCCCAGTTTGCAGGGGATCAGGTAACTGGACACTCCCCCCTCCCTCAGGAATGCAAGGGGTGTCACCATTAGCAGGACACAGTGTGAGTTTTATGGCCTCCTGTGTATGGACTGAGTGTATGGGACTGGTCCAATGATACCAATGTCCATAACTCCTTGTGGGAACATAATAGAAAGATGAAATTAGATTCATCAATTCTAAATGATCCCACCGGTCCCATACAGACTAAACATCACCACTGTGTGACCTGCCCCTGCCCAGATACTCCTATCTGACAAACCAAATCTGGTCATGTTTGGACTTGTATGAACGGCCGTAGTAAATTACACATATACTCAGGTTTTGGTACCTCTAGTATAAATGGTATGGGTTCTGGGACAATAAATGTTTGTGAGGTTGGGTTATGGTGTGACCTCCACATCACCTATGATGGGTCCTGATGTGAACTCTAATTCACCCCCATGTGGGCTTTCACTCCCCCACATGGCATGGCTCTTATCAGCCAGGGATTAGAGTGGGGCATTCCAGGATGTGAGGCCTTTACACATGGCTGGTTCCAGACCCTAGTGACCAGAGGCCTGTTATACATCTGTTTCTGTCACAGGGGGAAGATTTTTGTGATACCTTGGCCTGCTTGATTAACCCTTACAGGCCTATCTCATGACAGTTTCCTTAATAAAGTTTTTTTAAACTTAAAATACATACAGGGTCAGACTAGTAATGAGAACAGTAATGGTAACGCTTAGAAGGGTAATGACCCTCCAGTTTGTGATCTACCTCTTAGGCACAGCTTGTGCCTCCTTCAGCTTCTTGTACTACTCTTCCTGTTTCCTAACAGTTGGGTGCTCAAGCTGCCACTGACTCTGGCAGTTGTTTCAATGCTGCCCAACAATTATTTTTTAAACTTCCCAATAAATATTTTTTATGAAGAAAATGACAACACCCTCGTTTTGGAGTCATGCGAATTATGAGATAATTTTTCTAACTGCCAACTTTCCTCAGTATCACACAGAAGTAATAGAAGTTTGGTTTTATTCACTGTGTATATTTCTGTGCTTAGATGGTTCTTTTTCTCAGTGTTTCCAATTGAGGGGTTAGCGCTACAAGGTAAAGGTTCTGTAAAGGTGCTCATGGCTCAGCTCAAACAAGTTGAAAATGGTTGATGAAGAATATTGTACTTAAATTATATAATAAAATGGGACACTGTAAGCAAATGAGTTAGATTCAGAGACCACCTATGGTTCCTTTTGGTATAACAATGTTATAATTCATTTGAAAAGGTGGAACAAAAATAATAGTTTAAAAACATATATTAAAAGAGATTTTTATTGCTCTGAATGAATCACAAAAGATAACTGGCAGACTTAAACCTAATTCATTATCTATAGGATCACCACAAATATTTCTAAAAATATACAGTGGCTTGCAAAAGTATTCGGCCCCTTGAACTTTTCCACATTTTGTCACATTACAGCCACAAACATAAATCAATTTTATTGGAATTCCACGTGAAAGACCAATACAAAGTGGTGTACACGTGAGAAGTGGAACGAAAATCATACATGATTCCAAATATTTTTTACAAATAAATAACTGCAAAGTGGGGTGTGCGTAATTATTCAGCCCCCTTTGGTCTGAGTGCAGTCAGTTGCCCATAGACATTGCCTGCTGAGTGCTAATGACTAAATAGAGTGCACCTGTGTGTAATCTAATGTCAGTACAAATACAGCTGCTCTGTGATGGCCTCAGAGGCTGTCTAAGAGAATATTGGGAGCAACAACACCATGAAGTCCAAAGAACACATCAGACAGGTCAGGGATAAAGTTATTGAGAAATTTAAAGCAGGCTTAGGCTACAAAAAGATTTCCAAAGCCTTGAACATCCCACGGAGCACTGTTCAAGCGATCATTCAGAAATGGAAGGAGTATGGCACAACTGTAAACCTATCAAGACAAGGCCGTCCACCTAAACTCCCAGGCCGAACAAGGAGATCGCTGATCAGAAATGCAGCCAAGAGGCCCATGGTGACTCTGGACGAGCTGCAGAGATCTACAGCTCAGGTGGGGGAATCTGTCCATAGGACAACTATTAGTCGTGCACTGCACAAAGTTGGCCTTTATGGAAGAGTGGCAAGAAGAAAGCCAATGTTAACAGAAAACCATAAGAAGTCCCGTTTGCAGTTTTCCACAAGCCATGTGGGGGACACAGCAAACATGTGGAAGAAGGTGCTCTGGTCAAAATGGAACTTTTTGGCCAAAATGCAAAACGCTATGTGTGGCGGAAAACTAACACTGCACATCACTCTGAACACACCATCCCCACTGTCAAATATGGTGGTGGCAGCATCATGCTCTGGGGGTACTTCTCTTCA